>NC_139226.1:21291371-21891371 GCF_055691185.1 Crinia signifera
TGACATCCTATGCATCGCCATTCTTTCTTTAAAAGAACGCTTTGTCTTCCCCACGTAACAAAGGCCACACGGGCACTTGATCAAATATATAACATGGGTACTGCTACATGTCAGGGGGTATTTGATTTCATATTTTTTCCCAGTGTGAGGGTGATTAAAAAATTGGCCCACTATCATGTGGCCACAGGTGGTACATCCTAAACAGTATAGCACCCACTTCTTCTCTTCTGTACCCCTCTTAATGATTGTAATTGCTCTGTCACATCAGGCTTCACCAACCAGTCCCTTACACTCTTCCCTCTTTTATAGCAGGGCATAACTCTGCTATTTTTTAAACTTTTTAGTTTCCTTTCTTGCTGTATTATGGGCCATAACTCTTTGGTATAGTGTCGAATATCATTGTGTGCTAGGTTAAATTTCTGAACCCATCTCACTACGTTTTCTGTTTTTTTGGGGGGTTTGGTCTTTAAGGTCTCAGTTCTAGTCACACTCTCTGCTTTTGCCCTGGCCTTTTCACAGCTTGGGGTTTGTATCCCCTCTCTTCAAATTTGCGTTCCATAGTGTCAAGGCTCTCACCAAGATCTGCCACATCACTGGTGATCCTCTTGACACGCAGGAACTGCGAGTAAGGAAGACTGTTTATGGTGGTCCTTGGGTGACAACTGTCTGCCCTAAGGATTGTATTCCTGTCTGTGGGTTTTACAAACACATTAGTTTTGATTTTCTTATCAATTACTGTAATGTTTACATCCAAGAATGTCACAGTTTCCAAGCTTAAAGAGTATGTAAATTTAATGGTACTGTCTTTTTATTGATGTTATCCATGAGTACTATGAACTCATCATAAGTACCCCTCCAAAAAAGTATGACGTCATCGATAAATCTCTTGTAAAAGAGTATTTTATCTCTGACATCTCTTGTGAAGAAAAAAGCTGTCTCTGTGACATCCATAAATGCGTTTGCATATGTAGGAGCTACATGGGATCCCATGGCTACTCCTGCCCTCTGCAGGTAGTAGCTACCATCATAATAAAAGTAATTGCGGTGCAATACCAAATACAACAATTTCATAAAAAAATCGAGTTCAGGGCCTTCATACCTGGGGTTACCACTCAATAGCGACCTGACAGCCGTCAATCCCTCCATATGAGGTATATTTGTGTACAGGCTGGAGATATCTAAAGTACACAGCCAAGTATTCTCTGGTATATCTCCAAGCTCCTGCAGGAGCACTAACAGCTGTGTGGTATCCTTCAGATATGTTCCTCCAGCTTGTACACATGGTTGCAAGAAAAAATCACAGTATTTGGAGACATTGTCAAAAAGAGACTCTCTAGCGGAAATTATAGGTCTCCCCGGTGGATCCACCATGCTTTTGTGGATCTTGGGGAGACAGTACAAAATAGGGACCCTCGAGAATCCACCATGAGGTATAACTTGGTGTCTTTATCGATAGTTCCCTTAGCTGCTGCATTCTCCAAGACCGCATCAACCTCCAACTTGAAGTTGGTGGTGGGATCTTTACTTAATTTTTCATAAGTTTCTACAGATGCTAGTTGCCTGTAAACCTCTGCACTGTATTTCTCAGTGTCCATGGCAACTATCCCCCCCCCCCCCTTTGTCCGCAGCTCTGTAAACCACGTCTTGATACCGGCTCATATTCTTAAGTGCTGCCCATTCCTCCTTGGTCATGTTGTTATGATAGGGCTCAGAGTCTTTCTGTTTGACTTCAACTTGTACATCCAAGGCTTTCATAAAGCTAAGTATGGCCGTATTTTTTGTGTGGGGGTCAAAATTTGACTTTCTTTTAAATTTGGATCCAATTTCCACTTCCTTCAGTTGTGGTTGAGCTTGGTCGAAATATTCTTTAATTTTCAAATGTCTCATCAGGCGATACTGGTCTACTTTCCAGTCAAAGCTGTTGAAATGTGTTGTAGGTACATAACCCAGGCCTTTGTTTAACACAGATAATTCGGTCTCGGTGAAGGTCCTGCTGGACAGATTGTAAACTACATCCTTTTGCGGCCCCTTCCTCTGCTCTTTACATCGCTTCCACTGGCCGCCTCGCCTCGTCCGGCCACTTCCGCACCTCTCCCGGCGCGGGTCTTTACCCCTAAAGGGGGCAGCTGTTTGCCTCTCCCTCTGGTGGCACTGGTACTGGCTTCTTCACCGGATGAAGTTTCTACTTCACTCGTAGATCGATCTGTACGGTTATCTTTACGATTATATCTCCTGGGATTTGATGACCATGACTTGGTGTTGGTTTGGCCTGATAGCCAATGGTAAACTCTGGATTCCGCATAGTCTCTATTTACAGCCTCAAATTTTTGCCTCTTAAAGGCTGTTAATTCCTTCTTATAATCTATAATCTGTTTATTCAACTTCTCCAACATCTGGGCCCCTGAGTCTTGTGAAAGGGTAACCTGATGTACATTCTTCAAATCTGTGATTTTTGTACGCATCACTGTCAGCTCTCGGGCTGATTCCTCTATTACTAATGTAATCAAGTCTAACGAGCACTTGTTGAGTACTGCCACCCATCTTCGGACAAATTCTTTGTTATAGCGACCAATTGTGGGGAGTTCTTCACTCTAAACCCCCTAGGGATCTTCCGTTCTCTCACATACTCTGAGAGTGTTACTCCATGTAGGAGAAAGTCCACCTCTTTTTTCTTATATTTCAGAAGTAGGTTGTATATCTCATCTGGTGAGCTGTCTCCCACTCCATCCATGAGTCTCTCTTTAAATAGATGGGATTCTCTCTCACTATCTGAGATACTGAGTAGTTCCCCACTCGGCATGTCTAGCCAGTTGAATCCTCCTGTTTCATCCATATTCATTCGAGTATAAGGTGACACTGTCTGTCAAATCACCTCATATGTTGCTGCTTTTTAATGCAAGGGCTGTGCTGTTCAGCACAGACAAGGTGTTGTTCAAGCAGCTATACCTGTAGACACTGTCCTGTATGTATCTGCTTCAGGATTATAATGTCCAGGGGTGCACACGCTGTAAATAGAGACAGTTCTTTTCAGAGCTTCCCCATATGTAGCAGACGAGTAGCTGGCACTCTCCTCTCAAAGCTTCAATTGCCGGGGTGCCTTGTATGCAGGGTATACAGCAGGACATTTCTTACCGGCACTCCACGGTCTTGGCTTAATCAAATGAAAAGAATTTTCAAACGGACACAACTGGCTTCATGCAACGTTTCGGGATCCTTTAATCACATCCCGTCATCAGGCAGTGTACATACAATTTTACACACAATCACTGACCTTTTTATCCTGAAGTGAGCCTCCGTTTTCCCGCGCCGGACCTCCGAGACTTCCGCATCCGCCCCCATCCGTGACGCCTGTCGCGTGCGTTGCTGGGTTGGTTGCCAGGGAGACGCATCACCACGCGTCATTCACCTCATTGCCCGGCTCCAATCTCCACCTCTAGCACTTACTTCCGCCCAATGCGAAGCGTCATCGGTTGCCTGGGTGACGCTACTCACGTATCCTATCTCCTATACGTCACACGGCTCCAATTCCGCTTCCAGCAAGTGCGTGCATACACGTCGTTGGTTATCTGCGTTGCCATGGAGATCCGGCCGCTGGTTTCTGGAGGAGAACATATACAGTGCATTACTTCTACAGTGTTGATTTCTTAGTGCACTATTCATCATTAGAAAGTGAAATTACTTAAAGAGCCTGAACTGTATGTCCAGACAAATAAGGGTATACATTAAATCAATCTCATATACCATATCTTAAAGTGCTTAATATAGTGCAGTAAATAAACTATAATACAATAAATATTAAAAACTATTAATATATGAGAACCTTGATAAGACATATTCACATAACTCATTATAAGTCTATGCTAATGATGACAGGTACCTTCACTCTTTTAACTGTAATGTACACTAAAAAAGATGAATGAATAGTGCACTAAGAAATCAACACTGTAGAAGTAATGCACTGTATATGTTCTCCTCCAGAAACCAGCGGCCGGATCTCCATGGCAACGCAGATAACCAACGACGTGTATGCACGCACTTGCTGGAAGCGGAATTGGAGCCGTGTGACGTATAGGAGATAGGATACGTGAGTAGCGTCACCCAGGTAAACCGATGACGCTTCGCATTGGGCGGAAGTAAGTGCTAGAGGTGGAGATTGGAGCCGGGCAATGAGGTGAATGACGCGTGGTGATGCGTCTCCCTGGCAACCAACCCAGCGACGCACGCGACAGGCGTCACGGATGGGGGCGGATGCGGAAGTCTCGGAGGTCCAGCGCGGGAAAACGGAGGCTCACTTCAGGATAAAAAGGTCAGTGATTGTGTGTAAAATTGTATGTACACTGCCTGATGACGGGATGTGATTAAAGGATCCCGAAACGTTGCATGAAGCCAGTTGTGTCCGTTTGAAAATTCTTTTCATTTGATTAAGCCAAGACCGTGGAGTGCCGGTAAGAAACGTCCTGCTGTATACCCTGCATACAAGGCACCCCGGCAATTGAAGCTTTGAGAGGAGAGTGCCAGCTACTCGTCTGCTACATATGGGGAAGCTCTGAAAAGAACTGTCTCTATTTACAGCGTGTGCACCCCTGGACATTATAATCCTGAAGCAGATACATACAGGACAGTGTCTACAGGTATAGCTGCTTGAACAACACCTTGTCTGTGCTGAACAGCACAGCCCTTGCATTAAAAAGCAGCAACATATGAGGTGATTTGACAGACAGTGTCACCTTATACTCTAATGAATATGGATGAAACAGGAGGATTCAACTGGCTAGACATGCCGACCGGGGAACTACTCAGTATCTCAGATAGTGAGAGAGAATCCCATCTATTTAAAGAGAGACTCATGGATGGAGTGGGAGACAGCTCACCAGATGAGATATACAACCTACTTCTGAAATATAAGAAAAAAGAGGTGGACTTTCTCCTACATGGAGTAACACTCTCAGAGTATGTGAGAGAACGGAAGATCCCTAGGGGGTTTAGAGTGAAGAACTCCCCCACAATTGGTCGCTATAGCAAAGAATTTGTCCGAAGATGGGTGGCAGTACTCAACAAGTGCTCATTAGACTTGATTACATTAGTAATAGAGGAATCAGCCCGAGAGCTGACAGTGATGCGTACAAAAATCACAGATTTGCAGAATGTACATCAGGTTACCCTTTCACAAGACTCAGGGGCCCAGATGTTGGAGAAGTTGAATAAACAGATTATAGATTATAAGAAGGAATTAACAGCCTTTAAGAGGCAAAAATTTGAGGCTGTAAATAGAGACTATGCGGAATCCAGAGTTTACCATTGGCTATCAGGCCAAACCAACACCAAGTCATGGTCATCAAATCCCAGGAGATATAATCGTAAAGATAACCGTACAGATCGATCTACGAGTGAAGTAGAAACTTCATCCGGTGAAGAAGCCAGTACCAGTGCCACCAGAGGGAGAGGCAAACAGCTGCCCCCTTTAGGGGTAAAGACCCGCGCCGGGAGAGGTGCGGGAGTGGCGGGACGAGGCGAGGCGGCCAGTGGAAGCGATGTAAAGAGCAGAGGAAGGGGCCGCAAAAGGATGTAGTTTACAATCTGTCCAGCAGGACCTTCACCGAGACCGAATTATCTGTGTTAAACAAAGGCCTGGGTTATGTACCTACAACACATTTCAACAGCTTTGACTGGAAAGTAGACCAGTATCGCCTGATGAGACATTTGAAAATTAAAGAATATTTCGACCAAGCTCAACCACAACTGAAGGAAGTGGAAATTGGATCCAAATTTAAAAGAAAGTCAAATTTTGACCCCCACACAAAAAATACGGCCATACTTAGCTTTATGAAAGCCTTGGATGTACAAGTTGAAGTCAAACAGAAAGACTCTGAGCCCTATCATAACAACATGACCAAGGAGGAATGGGCAGCACTTAAGAATATGAGCCGGTATCAAGACGTGGTTTACAGAGCTGCGGACAAAGGGGGGGGGGGGGGTAGTTGCCATGGACACTGAGAAATACAGTGCAGAGGTTTACAGGCAACTAGCATCTGTAGAAACTTATGAAAAATTAAGTAAAGATCCCACCACCAACTTCAAGTTGGAGGTTGATGCGGTCTTGGAGAATGCAGCAGCTAAGGGAACTATCGATAAAGACACCAAGTTATACCTCATGGTGGATTCTCCGAGGGTCCCTATTTTGTACTGTCTCCCCAAGATCCACAAAAGCATGGTGGATCCACCGGGGAGACCTATAATTTCCGCTAGAGAGTCTCTTTTTGACAATGTCTCCAAATACTGTGATTTTTTCTTGCAACCATGTGTACAAGCTGGAGGAACATATCTGAAGGATACCACACAGCTGTTAGTGCTCCTGCAGGAGCTTGGAGATATACCAGAGAATACTTGGCTGTGTACTTTAGATATCTCCAGCCTGTACACAAATATACCTCATATGGAGGGATTGACGGCTGTCAGGTCGCTATTGAGTGGTAACCCCAGGTATGAAGGCCCTGAACTCGATTTTTTTATGAAATTGTTGTATTTGGTATTGCACCGCAATTACTTTTATTATGATGGTAGCTACTACCTGCAGAGGGCAGGAGTAGCCATGGGATCCCATGTAGCTCCTACATATGCAAACGCATTTATGGATGTCACAGAGACAGCTTTTTTCTTCACAAGAGATGTCAGAGATAAAATACTCTTTTACAAGAGATTTATCGATGACGTCATACTTTTTTGGAGGGGTACTTATGATGAGTTCATAGTACTCATGGATAACATCAATAAAAAAGACAGTACCATTAAATTTACATACTCTTTAAGCTTGGAAACTGTGACATTCTTGGATGTAAACATTACAGTAATTGATAAGAAAATCAAAACTAATGTGTTTGTAAAACCCACAGACAGGAATACAATCCTTAGGGCAGACAGTTGTCACCCAAGGACCACCATAAACAGTCTTCCTTACTCGCAGTTCCTGCGTGTCAAGAGGATCACCAGTGATGTGGCAGATCTTGGTGAGAGCCTTGACACTATGGAACGCAAATTTGAAGAGAGGGGATACAAACCCCAAGCTGTGAAAAAGGCCAGGGCAAAAGCAGAGAGTGTGACTAGAACTGAGACCTTAAAGACCAAACCCCCCCAAAAAACAGAAAACGTAGTGAGATGGGTTCAGAAATTTAACCTAGCACACAATGATATTCGACACTATACCAAAGAGTTATGGCCCATAATACAGCAAGAAAGGAAACTAAAAAGTTTAAAAAATAGCAGAGTTATGCCCTGCTATAAAAGAGGGAAGAGTGTAAGGGACTGGTTGGTGAAGCCTGATGTGACAGAGCAATTACAATCATTAAGAGGGGTACAGAAGAGAAGAAGTGGGTGCTATACCTGTTTAGGATGTACCACCTGTGGCCACATGATAGTGGGCCAATTTTTTAATCACCCTCACACTGGGAAAAAATATGAAATCAAATACCCCCTGACATGTAGCAGTACCCATGTTATATATTTGATCAAGTGCCCGTGTGGCCTTTGTTACGTGGGGAAGACAAAGCGTTCTTTTAAAGAAAGAATGGCGATGCATAGGATGTCGATCCGGTCTGCATTGGGTGGTAAAACATCCGAACAGCCGGTAGCCAGACACTATGCAGAGGCCAGACATTCAATGGCTACATTTAAGCATATGATCATTGATCAAATTGTAGATGACAACAGAGGGGGTGATAGAAACAAAAGGTTGCTGAGGTTGGAATACAAATGGATCCACCTTTTGGATACAGTCAGACCCAAAGGACTAAATGAGCACCTGAATCTAAATGTTTGTTTATGATATATGAATTCTTTTTTAGTGTACATTACAGTTAAAAGAGTGAAGGTACCTGTCATCATTAGCATAGACTTATAATGAGTTATGTGAATATGTCTTATCAAGGTTCTCATATATTAATAGTTTTTAATATTTTTTGTATTATAGTTTATTTACTGGACTATATTAAGCACTTTAAGATATGGTATATGAGATTGATTTAATGTATACCCTTATTTGTCTGGACATACAGTTCAGGCTCTTTAAGTAATTTCACTTTCTAATGATGAATAGTGCACTAAGAAATCAACACTGTAGAAGTAATGCACTGTATATGTTCTCCTCCAGAAACCAGCGGCCGGATCTCCATGGCAACGCAGATAACCAACGACGTGTATGCACGCACTTGCTGGAAGCGGAATTGGAGCCGTGTGACGTATAGGAGATAGGATACGTGAGTAGCGTCACCCAGGCAACCGATGACGCTTCGCATTGGGCGGAAGTAAGTGCTAGAGGTGGACATTGGAGCCGGGCAATGAGGTGAATGACGCGTGGTGATGCGTCTCCCTGGCAACCAACCCAGCGACGCACGCGACAGGCGTCACGGATGGGGGCGGATGCGGAAGTCTCGGAGGTCCGGCGCGGGAAAACGGAGGCTCACTTCAGGATAAAAAGGTCAGTGATTGTGTGTAAAATTGTATGTACACTGCCTGATGACGGGATGTGATTAAAGGATCCCGAAACGTTGCATGAAGCCAGTTGTGTCCGTTTGAAAATTCTTTTCATTTGATTAAGCCAAGACCGTGGAGTGCCGGCAAGAAACGTCCTGCTGTATACCCTGCATACAAGGCACCCCGGCAATTGAAGCTTTGAGAGGAGAGTGCCAGCTACTCGTCTGCTATATATATATATATATATATATATATATATATATATATATATATATATATATAGCGTGGGGGGTGCCATAAAAACGGCACCTTGATAAAGTGGCGACACGGCCACGAAACGTTGGGATACTACTGCCTCTGTGTGTTTATTCCTTCATTGCGAGTGCCACCGTCCTCCCCACGCTGTACATTCTTGTCTCCATACCGGAGCCAAGCTACGGAGGGCACCGCTGTTCTTCATTGCATCCCCGCTGGGACTTGTGCTTTTTTGGAGTGCCGCCCCGTCTCCTATATATATATATATATATATATATATATATATATATATATATATATATATATATATATATATATATATATATAACAAAAAAAAAGGGGGACAAGGGGGGCGCCCAATAGTGCAATATCGTTGTTTTATTTTTTTTAAATTCAATAAAACGGAAGAGCTCCGATTGTTATAACTCGTACCAAGTTAATCCACTGGAGTGGACTGGGTACCACTAGATTCACAAAATAATCCCCTCTGGCATAAACAGCATACACAGGATGGAATAAGGTCACCGTTGCAGTGTGATGGAATAACTCACGGGACCTCTCAGCTGGGCTGCTGGGCAGGACAAAGGAAGCCGGCGTCTCTGTTCGCTGCAAGCAGGCTGTCAGCGTGTACTGAACGCCAGGGATTGGAAAGCACGTCACATCAGCCACGCCCCTACGCGTTTCGTCAGAGACTTCGTCAGTGGGGTGGCTGACGTGACGTTGTGGCATAGTATAAGAGGACAAGGGGTCCAATCAGCATCCCCGCATTAGCATATAGTTGCATAGCATGCAGGTGCCGCCCCCATTGTACTTCTGAATGAATGGGCTGGTGAAGGTGTGGTAGCGTCACTCAACCACACTGCACGATGTTACAATTTGTCAGAGTTACATAGTTAAAAGCATATTAGCATGTGCAAACGTACAATGTAAGATAGTCATATAAAATAAGATAAAATATAACAGACGCCGTGTTAGGTGCTCATCTGTGTTACATTAGAAAACCTTCATAGTGTTTTCAATTAGCGCATACAATTAGCGCATACAATATTAAACATAACAGAGTTATATCAACTAAAAATGAGATATAAAAAATACATATATATAAGAAATTTTTATAAGAATAACGTAATGCCTGCATAGGCATGTAGTGGGTTAAACATCCCCCACCTTCGTCACACTGAATAGCATGTGACTAGGGGATCCAATAGAGGGGGTGGGTTTGGCTGAGGTTATTTTCTACTATAGGGGCAGGAAGTGGAGGAGGAGTCCTCTTCTTCCTGCTGAAATTGGACAGTGAGGACGTGTCTGCGAGCTCCTGCTGCCAAGCTTAGCTGCGTTAGTGAGGGTAATCAGCATAAAGAAAAGGTAATACCTGCAGTCAGTGTAGGCTTTTTATAGAAGAAGGAGGGCGCCATGTCCCGCTCCCCCGGTGCACGGCCGCGGCGTTCCGCTCGGCAGCCTGCACGCTTCAGGCCGGACAGCGAAGATAATGGCGGAGCTGGCATCCCTGACCCGGCCCCAGCTGCTCCCGTCTCAGCGCCCGGCCGCCGCTCCCGAGCGCAAGCGCAGACTGATGCGGGCATCGCGCCCGTGGAGCCTGTGCGGCCTACTCGGGGGCAGCAGGCGGTCGGCGCGGGGCGATGACGCGGCGCGGGGGGGCGGATCCCGGATTGCCGCGATCATCCAGCCGGGCACAAAGCACTGGCGCGGTGCCTGGGAGCCACAGGAATGCAGGGGGCAGGGGCGCCAGCGGGACACACGCCAGGGCTAGCACTGCGCCTCCCGCAGGAGCCTCCCGGTCCGGCAGTCACCCTCGTGGACGGGGGGCCGCCAGGAGGGATACGGCTGCCAGCGGTGAGGGTGGGCAGCCCAGCAGACGCGGGGGACGCCAGGCCAGCAGGGGGGCGATTAGCGCCAGAGGAGGACGACCCAATACGCAGCACAGGCAAATAGCTGCCCTGCCGCAGGAGGGCGGTGGGCGGCGCAGCAGCAGGGAAGGGGCTGCTTATAGCAGCCGGAGGGCTTCAGGTTCGGGCAGCAGGGCTGGCACAGGTCAGGGCCGCCGACAAGGCACTGAATCCCCAGCACCAGCTTTTGATCCCTCAATACTTTCTGCAGCACTGTCCTCAGTGGCAGGAGCCCTTGCGCCCTTAGCAGACAGCATGCCCACGGGGGGGGGGGGGGGGGCGCAGGGGGAGGAGGGGGGCCTCCAGTTCTCCCCGGGAACCCATCCCTGGGTGCTCTCAATTTATGCAGGCGTTTAGGGACATGGGCAGCGCAGTTGCTGTCATGGAAGGCAGGGGGTCCTCAGCTGAGGGGGTTCCTACTGCAGCTCAAGGCCGCCGGAGGGCCCGGGGCATGGGCACACACCCAGCCGGGCCACTGTACCCCTCCCTCTCCGAATTCGAGGACGTTGCGGATGAGATGGACGAAGGTGACGATGCCGACAACTTGGATGACGACGCAGTGGATGATGATACATGGGCTGAGCCAACTGAGTCGGCAGGTGAGGGGTCCTCAGGGACCGGCGGAGATTCTTTTGTTGATTCCTCAGCGGGGTCCCATAGCAGCCACTCCTCTTCTTCCTCATCGTCCTCCGCAGGGGGCTCAGACGCGGGTAGTGCGACCAGGGCGCGTAAACGGGCCGCTAAGTACACCAAGAAGGAGGCGGGGAGACAAGCACGGGGTAGGAAGCGCAAGCATAGGGCTAAGATATCGCGCAGAGAGAGGAAAAGGCGTAACCAGCCTGGGGTCGTTCATTGCGACTACACGGCAGTGCTGCGGGGGCTGCGCGAGAGCTGTAGGATCAAGATTCATAAGGGGGATTATGTCGATGTGTTCAGTCTGACCGAGGACTCAAAAAAGGCATTTAAGGCAGCCAAGGAGAAAGATGGCGTCGGATCGGAAGCATACCGGTCCTACGACAACTGGCTGGCAGGGTTCTGCGTTTTTGCAGCCTGCTACTTAGAGGATCGGCCGGACGAACACATTAACATAATCCGATATCTTCATATGATTCATGAGATGCAGCGTACTTATGGGGGGACCGCATGGCGCACATATGATGAGCAGTTCAGGAAGAAGCAGGATTGCCTATTCATTCTAGACATGGGCTGCAAGGATGTAGAAATCTGGATGGGGCTCACGAGGGTTCGCTCGGACGCGGCGGAGGCCTCCGCCACGCCCGCAGGGCCTGCCACCATACCCACTCCCCCCCCTTGCGCCCGGGGTTGGATAACTCGCAGCCACGGCGTTTTCCCACAGGGAATAGGCCGGCGGCTGTGGGGGCTTCTAAGGGCAAGTGCTACGCCTTCAACAATTCGTCCTGCCAATTGGGGCAGCGGTGCCGTTTTCGGCACATATGCATCAACTGCTCAGGCAATCACCCTGCCGTGCACTGCTTTCGGGGAACCCGCCCCGCTAGAGGGGCGGGTCCAGCCCCTGCCCCTAGGTCAGGGGAAAATGGAAATCCTCGCTAGGGCACATACGCCAATAAGGGTGGAAGCCATGGCTGAGTGGCTTCAGCGGTACCCGAATAGGGAGGTTGCGGATTTCCTTTTTGAAGGTTTTAGTGAAGGTTTTAGTTTACCAATTCGTGGGGAGGTACGGGGGGGGTTCCTATAGGAACCTACAATCTGCCCTCTCCCTCCCCGAGGTGCTGAGGGAGAAGGTGGACAAGGAGATTCAATTGGGTCGCATGGCCGGCCCTTTTTCCCGGCCCCCATTGGATAACCTGGTGATCTCACCGGTTGGAGTTGTCCCTAAGAAGGCCCCGGGGAAGTACCGCCTCATTCAGCATCTATCTTACCCAGCGGGGTTCTCCGTCAATGACGCTATTCCAGAGGAATGTTGTTCGGTGACTTACCAGTCATTTGACGATGCCCTGGCAATGGTACGGTCGTTTGGACGGGGGGCACTCATGGCTAAGATAGATTTGGAATCGGCTTTCCGGTTGCTTCCGTTGCACCCCAATGCATTCAGGTTCATGGGCTTCCGCATAGGAGAGGAGTATTTCATCGACAAATGCTTGCCGATGGGGTGCTCAGTATCCTGTGCATTTTTCGAGAGGTTCAGTACCTTCTTGCATTGGTGTGTGGAAAGATCATCGGGTGAGAGCGGGCTCGCTCACTACCTCGATGACTTCCTGTTTGTGGGTCCTTCAGGTTCCGACCGCTGCGCAAGCCTTCTGTCTAAGGTCCAGACACTCTTTCGACACTTTGGCGTCCCTATTGCTGACGACAAGACTGAGGGCCCGTGCACTTGTCTGTCGTTTTTGGGCATTCAAATAGACACCGTAAGGGGTCTTTGTTGCTTGCCGCAGGACAAGGTCCTTAAACTTAGCGAAGCAATTCAGCTGTGCAGTGGGAGGAGTAAGATTACTTTGCGCCAAGCCCAGTCAGTTCTAGGACAGCTTAATTTTGCATGCAAGGTTATCCCCATGGGTAGGCTTTTCTGCAGGAAATTAGAGCGGGCCACGGCTGGGGTGAGCAGACCGCACCACCTGGTTCGCTTGTCGTCCGAAATCCGGCGCGACTTGTCGGTATGGTCCTCATTTTGTGGAGGATTTCAATGGGGTGCGGTTGTGGCTCTCCCCGGTCATGGCCAACACGGAGCTGCAGCTGTTCACGGATTCCGCTGGGTCAACAGGCTTCGGCTGTTTCCTGGCGGGACATTGGTGCACCGGGACGTGGCCCAAGGAGTGGGCCACGGCCGGGCTCACCAGAGACCTGTTGTTGCTGGAACTGTTCCCCATTATGGTCGCAATCGAGATATGGGGGACGAGACTGGCTAACAAGAGCGTGCTCTTCTGGTGCGACAACTTTAGCGCTGTGCATGCGATCAACAACCAGAAGGCCAAGTCTCTCTTAGTTCTGCGGGTTCTGGCGCAGCTCTCCTTGCAGTGTTTGAGATGTAACATTTCATTCCGGGCTCAGCATGTACCAGGTGTCGAGAATGAGATAGCGGATGCACTTTCCCGCTGCCAGTGGCAGCGTTTCAGAGAGTTGGCTCCACAGACTGATGTTGTGGGGGTACCCTGCCCCTCTTATGTTTGGCAGGTGATCGGGCCGGACTGGAGGGGTTAGCGGTATCATTGGCCCCCGCTACCCTGAGGATTTATCGGCAGGCCTGGACAGAGTGGGAGGCTTTCTCTGGAGGGAATGCGCAGCCAGGTAGGCGGGGTCAACAGGGTTTGCTATCATTTATTTGGTCCCTATACAGCGCAGGAAAGTCTAGGGCGGTAGCTGCGCGCTATCTAGCGGGCATTTCTTTCTTCACTAGGCTTAAGGGTCGGCCAGATTTCACTAAGGGTTTCCTGATAACCAGGGCCATGAAGGGCTGGTCCCGAGTGGCCCCGCCTCCCCCTGACTGCCGTCGGCCTATTGATGCCTCTCTTCTTTCAGCTCTCCTGAAAGAGGTTGAGCATTGCGCTAGTTCAGCGTTTGAGACAGTGCTGTTTAGACTGGCGTTCTCCATGGCTTTTCACGGGGCATTTAGGATATCGGAGTTGGTTGCGACCGGGAAGGCCAGGGATGCTGTCTTGCTAGGTTCTGACATTAGGCTAGAGGGGGGAGCGCTGTGGTTTAGGATTAGGCGGTCCAAGACCGACCAGTCAGCCAGGGGCAGATGGTCCTCCATGTGCCCGGTCGTCCCGGAGTTGGAGTGCCCAGTGGCATTGGCGTCCCTTTATATACAAGTGAGACCGCAGGCAGGGCGCTCTTGGCTCCTACACTATGATGGTACGCCCATGACGGTTTATCAGTTCAGATGGATGCTGGACCGCTGCTTGGTGCGTTTGGGGCTGTCTCCGGGCGATTTTGGCACTCATTCATTTCGCATTGGCGCCGCTACCGCGGCAGCCACGGCTGGCTGGTCAGTAGCTGACATTAAATCCTTAGGAAGATGGCGCTCAGCGAGCTATAGAAAGTATATTAGGCCCCATCTCCTGCCCTGAGCGCTGCTGCGTCTGTTTTGTCTATCTGTCTGGTGTGATGGATGGTCATTTGTTTCCCCTACCCTATGTCCACCCTACTCGGGGCTTATCTACGCTCTGCTGTTGGGCCAGCGTCCGGAGTTTTGTCGCTTTTTTGCCTGACCTGACGGACTGAATCTGTTGCTATCAATTCGGCTATAGTCCAATTAAGAGTCCCTCAGCAGGTTCGCGTTTTTCTCCGGCCGAGTACACCCCTCATTCCCTACCTTCCACCACCTTGCCCTACCCTGTTTGTCGCTTCCCTATTGTTTCTTGGATGGCTCCAATCGTGATTGGAGCATGTTTTAGGCACCATTACTTGTGCCTTAGTTTAAAGTTTCAAATTTTTTTTTTCTTTTGGCAGATCCCCCTTATATGTAAATAGGCCTGTTAACCGAACCAATCCTAACCCCAACATTTTTATATCTCTTCCTTTTAGGTCTGGGATTCGATAGGCTCCAGGTGTGGGTAGTCGGCCACTCTTTTATTCATTGGGCGGCCAGATTAGCTGGCTCAGGCAGGGGCCCCTACTGTGCTTGCTCCGGGTCGATCAGATGGCTTGGAGTTCGGGGTATGTCGTGGTTGGCACTTCGGGCCTTCCTTATGAGGAACGTCCGCAACTACGGGTGGCCCCGGGTGCTAGCGCTTCATTTAGGGGGTAATGACCTTGGAAAGTTGCCCCAATTGGAGCTCAGGAATTTGATCTTAAGTGATCTGGCTGCCATCATTACATCTTGGCCTGGCTGCACCATTGTCTGGTCTTTTGTAGTTCCCAGGTTGACATGGAGGGGGGTTAGTAATCCTAGGGCGATCGACGAGGCCAGGAAGAAGCTGAACGCAGCTGTAGCAAGATACGTGCTGGTTACTGGGGGGGCAGTAGTCTCCCACGATAGGATAAGATTTGGATACCAGCACCTCTTTAGACCGGATGGCGTTCACCTAGGTGATGAGGGCCTGTTTATATTTCTGGAGGATCTGTTTTTAGGTATTGAGTCAGTATTTTGAGTGGTGGCGGTGCGGGGCATCTTTTTAGATGCCTCGCTTTGGCGGGAAAGAACGGCAGGTTTTTAATAAAAATAAGTTTACATTAGTTATTGATCTTGTGTATATGGTTTGTTTCGGTGCTCTCACCTCTAGTTGATTTAGGCCTGTCACTGTAACACCCGTGTCGGGGTCAGTGACCCCCACCCGGCTGGGTGGGTAGTTCATGCAGTGGGGTGAGATGGATACCGCTATGTTGAGTTAGGATAGTCACGTGGGTAGTTGGGGTGGAGTTTGAGTTAGTAGCCGTTCTTTCTTGGCCACCATTAATCAAATTAATTCAATTAAAATAATCAAATTAGATTAAAAAAAATTCCGATTAATAAATCAGTTAACAACTTCTGCCAAACCCAAGTCTCCGAGTCATTATTTCAGGTGTTATAGTGATAAGTTACGAAATGCTTAAGGTTTCACATGATAAAGGATGGCAAGTAAGGTGATGGGATGTTTAATAGGAATATATATGTATATATATCGAAACAGAAAAATATATATATACTAATAGTGGACATTAGAGAATAAAAATTAGAGAATAAAGAGCAAAGAATAACGCAAAAAAAAAAAAAATATATATACATATATATATATATATATATATATATATATATATATATAGGGTGTAGGGAAGAAACGCACACTCCTAGTAGAGGTATCAATCAGGGTGCCAGGACGATAAATCAATATTGTATATCAATCCCCAGATAGAACAGTCCAATCTAGAGACAGACAGGTCCAGCACACCTCAGCATGTCACATGCAGTAAAATCATTTAATGAAGCAAATAAGCAGTACAGGGTTTCATTATACTTAGCATATCCGTGGCAGTAGCTGAAGACAGCAGTATAATTTTATATCCACAGGCATAGCCCTGACGGGCCGTTTCGGTGTCCAACCACCTTCATCATAGGGCATCCCCATGATGAAACGGCCCGTCAGGGCTATGCCTGTGGATATAAAATTATACTGCTGTCTTCAGCTACTGCCACGGATATGCTAAGTATAATGAAACCCTGTACTGCTTATTTGCTTCATTAAATGATTTTACTGCATGTGACATGCTGAGGTGTGCTGGACCTGTCTGTCTCTGGATTGGACTGTTCTATCTGGGGATTGATATACAATATATATATATATATATATATATATATATATATATATATATATATATATATATATATATATATACACACAAATATTCAAGAGTAGCAGCAATTATACCAACATAGCTAGAGACTTTCAGAATATTCTAGCTCCCCCTAAACATTATAGTGATGTCTTTATATTATTAATATCTGTATAGTATATGCATCAGATTATTGATGTTTTTCTTACTATCGATGCATATATTTCTTGTCATGATATTTAATAGAGAATAATTGGTATATCTAGATAGAGATTATTTATGATTTATTTATGATAGGTGATTAGGCATCTTGTATGAACGGGGTGATCTCATAGTTCTCGTTCAGACCATAGGGTATCAGAGTGTTCAGAGTTATAATCCAGTATGTCTCGCGTTTAGTCAGGTGTTTCTCGCGGTCACCTCCTCTTTTATTGGCCGCCACATGCTCCAGTCCCTTTATTTTCAAGAGGCTTGGGTCATTGTTATGATACTTTAGGAAATGTCTGGGCAGGCTGTGATTTGTTAATTTATTTTTAATATTTCTACTATGCTCCAGCATCCTTATTTTAAGTGGCCGTTTAGTTTTGCCTATATAGCTGAGCCCACATGGGCAGGTGGCCATATAGACAATGAAGGTAGACATGCAATTTATTATGCTTTTGATCTTAAATATCTTTCCATCCTTGCCCATAAAACTTTTCGCACCTTTTTCCATTTGTGGGCAGATTTTACAGTGTCCACACTGAAAAGAGCCCGTGATCCCTACAAACATCTGCACTGGGCGATTTTCAGGGACTTTCTCAGGGCAGCTTCTTGCAATACTTGATTTTACGGTTTGAGCCTTCTTGAAAATCACATCTGGAGTGTTTGGCAGGTGTTCTGATAATACTGGGTCCAGTTTTAGTACATGGTAATGTTTATACAAGATTTTCTTAATTTCTTTTTCAGCTGTGTTATATTTTGTGATGAAGGGGCAGAATATTTTTTCTCCTCGATCTTTGGTTTTGTCTCTATATTGTAGCAGGTCTTCTCTATATATATAGAACAAACAAACGAACCGGCACTCTAGTTTCCAAAAGGCAAATTGCCCCGGGTGCCAACGAGAAGGAATGCAATACGTAGAAGAATAAACGTGTCACTCCAGGGGTCTTGTGCAAGCAGGTTTATATATCAAACGAACACATAGGGGGTTATTCTAGTCCATTCTTTCTGACAAAATCCTTCTTAGATGGACAAAACCATGTGCACTGCGGGTGGGGCAGATGTAACTTGTGCAGAGAGAATTAGATTTTCACATTTGAACTCTGTATACTGTATACTGCAGTACATTAACCCTTCTAGTCATTTTGGGAGACATTTACTACAGTTTTTTTTAAATAAAAATTAAACCGGAAGTCCGGAAAGACCTGGACCCGGAAGTAGAACTGCCAGATAAATAGTATAAATGTGTGCTCAGGATGTGACACCCACTCGCCTTAAAAAAAAGGGACAGAAAGTCCCAAAACATGTTGGTCTGAGAAGAGTGACACATTCTTTTAAGAGGTAGAGAAGAAGGTAAGACCCGTAGTGTGACCAGTGTGTTAGGTTCCTGGGGCCCCTCCTGCCACCCCTACCTCCGTTGTTTCTGAATAGCTTTGGCGGACGCGTGCGGTACTAGGCTTCGCCAATAATAGCCGCGTTCGAAGGAGCCCGTTAGTCAGGCTCCAACCCCGATGCCACCTGGTCTTGAGAGGAGACAACGCGACCACCAAAGCTAGAAGAGAACAAGGGGATAAAACCTAACTTGCCCTAAGGCAGAGGCCCCCAGGAACCTGGGATGATGAACTAATCCGGGAACTATGGCCGGATCCCTCGGGGTATCCCAAACAATATAAAGCAAAGATATCAAAGCCCAAATAACCAGGCAACGTAATATTGCGACACCGTCGCGACACATAAGTGATCCTAGTCCCAAAAATACCTGTGAGACCAATATACCACTAATGAGAGTTGTGACCCCACAACTAACATATAGGGTTCCATAAACAACCAATAAGGAGGAACAAGGCCCACCTCCAACAGGGCACACAAAAGAGTAATAATGCTACTCGGCGGTAGCCCAGGATAACTCACGGCACCCAGGAGGGTGTAAGGGATGTGGGTGTCCGGACCGCGTGGGGACTGCCGAGTGTTCACCAGAGATGGCTGTCTGTAACAGAGACAGCTGACCCGCAAGCAACAGGAAACTATCACCGGCGTCTGAGAACATTCTCAGACCGCTGATAAGGAGAGCGGGACCAATGAAAGAGAGGCACCAGAGCCAAGCCTCTCAAAAGGTGATAGGCGCACGGAGAAAAGGGCGCCAAGCGTCCGGTGTCCTGACTGCTTAAAAACAGTCAGGACTTAGGTTTGAATCGCCCGGCGTCTGCCGTTGCCTGGCAACGCGCTGGGAACTCTGTCACTACCGCCGGAAGCAGCGCGCCGGGCTGGTTGCCTAGCAACCCCCGACGCCCGGCGCCCGGAAGCTGCGGAGGATGTCTCTGCCGTGCGGCTGTTCCCCCGACCCATCCCACGGCTCCTGTATGTAGCAGAGGTCTGGGGCGTCCATGTGGCCACCGCACCACTGCCAGTAGGTGCGTCCACGGAGCCCCGGGTCCTGACACAGTGTGCATGACACCAGTGCGGTCCGGATCCAACCTGTGTGTAAGTGCAGGACACCTCCTATTTCCCACTTTATTTTTATCATGTATATGTTTTTTGGAAATTACATTAATAAATATTTTTATACATCTATATCGTGGAATAAGATACCTTTATGAGAGGACCCACAAATCATACCATCGTGAGTACGGGTACACCACCCATATGTGATTTTTTAAGAAACCGCTATATATGTTATCTTACTGTGTATCCTGTAAGTTAGGTATGCCTCAAGTAAGACGTGCTTAACAAACCAGTGAAATATATATATAAGAAAACAAACTCACACAGTAATACAAACCCTGGACTGGAGAGAAAAAAATCACAACACAAAAAGAAAAGGAAAGAATCCAAATTCAACAAGAGAAAATGACACAGGGGAGTCCATACTACACATTTTTTTTTTCATTTCTCATTCCCTTTTTTTCATTTTCTCTCCTTTTTTTTCATCCAAAAAGGTGTTTGACACCAAGGAAGCACCAATTTTTGTTACAGACACCCCCATCAACATTTAGGAGGAGATGGGAAGCTGGGCATGGGCAGGAGGAGATGGGAGGGTGGGTATGAACAGGATGAGATGAGTAGGGGGGTTGGAAAGGGACAGGGTAGGAGTAGATGGGCACCTGGGTTTGGAAAAGAGATGGAAGGCTTTGCATTTGCAGGAGGATATGGGAGGCTGGGTATGAGCAGGAGGAGATGGGAGACTGGGTATAAGCAGGAGATGGGAGGCTGTGTATAAGCAGGAGATGGGAGGCTGGCTATAGCAGGAGGAGATGGGAGGATGAGTATTGGCAAAAGCAGATGGGAGGCTGGGTATGGGCAAGAGGAGATGGGAGGCTGGGTATGGGCAAGAGGAGATGGGAGGCTGGGTATAGGCAGGAGATAGGAAGCTGGGTATGGGCAGGAGGAGATTGGAGGCTGGGTATAGGCGGAATAATGGGTGGGACAGGTAGAGTGACATCACAGCCACGCCCCCACACCTATCCACCGATCATCGTACGATCAGTCAGTTAGGCTGCGCCTGCACAGCACTTTGGAATGGGTGCTAGTTCGGAGCAGCAGCCGCTCTGCATTAGAGGAGCAGGAGGCAGAGCACCATACAGCAGTAGCATCAGGTACTCTCAGCCATTTCAAATATGGCACTGACTCTCCTCCTGCCCATACCTAACCTCCCATCGCCTTCTGACCATACCCAGCCTCCCATATCCTCCTGCCCATGCCCAGCCTTCCATCTCCTGTCCATACCCAGCTGCCCATCTCCTCCTCCCCTTCCCCTTCCCAATCCCCCTACCCATCACATCCTGCTCATACCCAGGCTCTCATCACCTCCTGCTCATACCCAGCCTCCCATATACTCCTACCGATGCCAAACCTTCCATCTCCTGTCCATACACAGCTGCCCATCTCCTCCTACCCTGCCCCTTTTCAACCCCCTACCCATCTCATCCTGCTCATACACAGCCTCCAATCTCTTTCCCATACCAGCCTCCCATCTCCTGCCCATACCCAACCTCCCATCTCCTCGTGCCCATGCCCAGGCTCCCATCTCCTGCTTATACCCAGCTTCTCATCTCCTCCTGCTCATACCCAGACTCCCATATCCTCCTGCTCATACCTAGCCACCCATATACTCCTACCGATGCCAAGCCTTCCATCTCCTGTCCATACACAGCTGCTCATCTCCTCTTACCCGGCCCCTTCCCAACCCCCCCCCCCCACCCATCACATCCTGCTCATACCCAGCCTCCCATCTACTGCCCATACCCAGCCTCCCATCTCCTGCTTATACCCAGCCTCCCATCTCCTCCTGCTCATACCTAGCCACCCATATACTCCTACCGATGCCAAGCCTTCCATCTCCTGTCCATACACAGCTGCTCATCTCCTCTTACCCGGCCCCTTCCCAACCCCCCCCCCCCACCCATCACATCCTGCTCATACCCAGCCTCCCATCTACTGCCCATACCCAGCCTCCCATCTCCTGCTTATACCCAGCCTCCCATCTCCTCCTGCTCATACCCAGCCTCCCATATACTCCTGCCCATGCCAAGCCTTCCATCTTTTGTCCATACCCAGCTGCCCATCTCCTCCTACCCTACCCGTTCCCAACCCCCCTACCCATCTCATTAATATTTTTTAAGTTATTAATGTGAAATAACGTCAGTATTTTGTTTTTTACGACCTTAACAAGCCGGACCTATTCATATTTTTATATAAATACGAATTAATACGCTATCAAAAGAATATGCTTTGAATTTAACACTACTACAATGTAATTTTGAAATTTACTATAAAGTCGTATTTCAAAATACGAACGTATACTAGGTGTATTCTAGTACAAGTTGTAAAAAAATACTCCAAAAAAAAAAAAATACGACTCCATACGACATAAAAAAATATGAATCTCAAAATACGACATCTTTGTACATTAAGCTCCGGAATCCGAATGTGTAAATGAAATACTCCACCGATAACAGTCGCATTCAATCATATACAAAGTACGAATATGACTGAGAAATAGTCGTATTCTTAGTAAAATTTGCCCAGAGGGTAAACATAATCAATGCTCACCTGTAACTGTCACATATACCGGGGGGTTATAGTTATATCTGACTGTACTGCGTGGAGATTCTTCAAACCTGAAATAATACCTCCCGGTATCTCCTTTCCTGGCCTCAGTTATTGTCAGCGTGCAGTCTCCAGTATCCGGATGTCCGGTCAGACGGAAGTTTGGTTTTACCCCAGGAGTATATCTATCATTAGAGGCTACAGTCACATGGTCACTTCTTCTCCAGTATCCTGTGGAACGTGTGAATGTTCTCCGCTGGTCAGTAGTAAAAGTACAGGGGATGGTGACACACAGACCCTCCTCTACAGTGACACTAGGACTCAGCCGGATGGAATAACCAGGCAGATACTGACATGTGGTACCTGTGGAAAGATGAATGGACTGATTACTGACATGCTGAGGTAATACACTGCAGGACAGCACAATATACACAGTGGGAGACATTTATATGCGGACAGAGGATAAAGGAAGCGTAGTAATAGAACATGTATGTATGTGATCATAGGTGTGCTCCGCACATTTTATTAAGGCATGCACCATTAAAGGGGGTTGTCACCTTTTGAGCATGTCTAACACCACCCATTGGGTGTGTCTAACACCGCCAATCATGCATGTCTACCATCATTTATTGGCACTCGCTACAATATAAAACATCTCTCAGCCACAACATAATCTCCTGCCTATTTCAGTTTTATTCTTTTAATTACTCTGTGTAACAGTGCATGCAAATACAGTCATACACATATATGGATGATGCAGGTATGTAGGGATATGACAATGGTCTAGTACAGGGGTTCCCAATCTTTTTCGAATCACGGCAACCTAGAGTATCAGAATTTTTCCACGGCACCCCAGGCCCAAAATAATATATATAAAATTAAGATTGTGTTTATATGTGATTCTTAGGTTCAGTTATGTGGTAAAGGGCAGGATTGGCTTCTGTTTGTACACATATTTTATGACTGGCAGCCACCAGCACTGGTTTTGTCCATAAATAATTGATCATAAATAATTTGAAATGTTCCTGGACCACCAACTCGGGGCACCCCTGCAAGTGTCCCGAGGTACCCCAGGGAGCCGCGGCACACAGTTTGGGAACCACTGGTCTAGTACAAGTAACAATGCAAAACACACATACTTGATTGATGGACGCTTCTTTTAATGGAGTACAGTTCTAAAAAGCAAAAGTCTTTGGTAAAAGGGTATTGCTGGTATTGCTAGCGGCAGGGAGGTATTCATAAGGGTGTGCACAGTATTAGGGGGTTCCGGTGTACCCCTAACACTCAGTGTGTGCATGCCTATGTATGTGATATCTGTAGGTGCAAGGTGTCACTTAGGCTTTGTCTCAGTACAGCTATGGCTTCTGAAGGCATGAGAGCAGCATATTAACACTGCGCACCCAGGAGTCTCTGATGCAGAGCTGGGCACATGTGCAATTGGTGATAAGAGAAAACCTACAAAAGGAAGAGAGGAGGCAAGAGCTATGGAATAGTCAGCTAACAGCAGGTGCCATGACTCGAAAGCTTCCACAACCAGCAGCACATGGAAGGAGTTACAGCAGTAGTTCCCAACCTCGGTCCTCAAGTACCCCAACAGTTCATGGTTTCCAGGTGCACTCATTACTCATTGAGACATTTTAGAAGTTCCACAGGTGGAGCTAATTATTTCACTAGTGATTCTGTGTGGAGACCTGCAAAACATGCACTGTGTGGGGTATTTGACGACCGAGGTTGGGAACCACTGAGACAGAGGAAGCCTAATGTAACCTACAGGAGAGTCCCACTCTCTCTGCCACCCTAGAGCAGGTGTGACTCTCCTGTAGGTCCAAGATGGAATGAAGTGCCTCCATGCAGAGCCAAAGGAGACAGAGACAAGACTATATAAAAGTCTGGGACTTGTAGCTCCACAGCCAGTTGTGGTATGACTGCATACCTCCAAGCTTTGAGCCTGTTAAAATCAGGACCTGTAGCACCAGAGGCGCAGGCAGCCTGAAAAGAAGGCTGAGCTATGAGGTGAGTGGGCATGGCCTCTGGTGAAGGGGGCATAGCCTGACACAGGGACCACAGGCAGCTTGGCAGTCCCCACCTCCCTCCCAGCATGTATTCAATGATCACCAAAACCCCCCACCTACCCTACACTGCAAACCACTGATACAACAGCAGGACTGTTCAAGTAGATGCAGTGGCATAGCTACGTTTTATGGGCCCCCCTGCCGTTAGGGGGGGGCGCCCATACTCACCCCCTGCCGGCGCCCCGTCAAGCACCCCCCTGCCGCCCTGCCGCCCATGCTAACCCCCTCCCCCGCAGTCTTACCTATCGCGCTGGTCCCGGCGGCTCCGTTCTTCTGCTGAGGACCACCACAAAAAGGCCGCCCCCATACAGGAGACAGTTTCAGAGAACAGTGTGCTATATGGGGGCGGCCATTTTGTGGTGGTCCTCATCAGAAGAACGGAGCCGCCGGGACCAGCGAGATACATAAGTCTGCGGGGGATTGGGGGGGGGGTGTAACTATAGCACCGCAGCCCCCCGGCGCCCCTACATGCACAGCGCCCCCTCGCGGTGGCGGGGGCTGCGGTGCTATAGTTACACCCCTGAGTAGATGTACTAAAGCTGGCCATACGTCTACAGACTGATTGTCAGATCTGGCTGGTTAGAACAAAAACCTGGTAATATCTGAATGACAGTTTGTCAGTTTTCCAGCATTTTGAAGCAAATGGTCAACTGTCATTTGCTCCCATCCATTAACCGGATGTTGTTTCAACCAGCCAGATCTGACAATAACTCTGTAGATGTATGGCCAGCTTATCCTGATGTAATCAGGATTAGTTGGAGATATGTAACAGTGATTTGTGTCGTGTGTCAGTTCTTAAATATGGTATAAGAAACCAGAGATGTGCGGGTCAGTTCTCCAATTCAAGCCAAGTTCTAAATCCATCTGATTTTTGTGGCTCTGTACCTAACCAAAACCTGTTCCAGATCTCGTGAGGAGTTCTGATCCAAACCAAGTCTCAGCTTGGACCTCCCTGTGGTTTTAGAATTTTGATTTTTAATCAAAAGGATTGCTTATTGTTTGTAATGATTTTTAGACGAACCAAAAACCAAACCAAACCATCGGTGTCCGCACACAGCTCTAATAGAAACCCATTGTGCATATACAAAAGTGTCCTTGTATATCAGTGTTGCAGGCAGGGCTGGCAACAGAAATCTTGGGCCATTGATATTTCTGCCACGCCCCCCACCCCCCCCCCCCACCCCCCCCCCCCCCCCACCTAATCTGAAATCCACACAACCCTCTTCTGAATGAAACAAATCTGTGGACGTAGGAGGGTTTTTAGGCTCCTCCCCCGTCCGCAGGACCTGGCGCTTAATAAAGTTAGATTTTAAAGGCAAATGTAAAATACCAGGAGGTTTATAAAACTCTAGATTGGCAGCTGCAGCAGGTGCAGGTGAGTCTGCTGGTAACTCACTTAGAGATTACAAGAAAGATTGGTTTTGCACTTGCGCTGCTGAGTCTAGATTGGTAACTTGTGAACCACACTGAACAAAAGGACACCTGGACACACTGTAAATATCACATTTAGAATTTTATATATGAAAAAGACACAGTAATAAAATTACATACATACATATATGAATTCCCAAGTGATTGCTCTGGATAGTACCCTCCCCAAACCATCTAACAAACTGACCCCCGCTACTAACACTTTGGCTGATCTAACTCACTATTAATTCTACATTGCTCCTGGAATTTATCCCTTACTTGGTATTTCGTGACCTCATTGGAATTGGCTATTATTATTGCCCTATTCAAGCGCTTGTCTCATATGATAATTAAGTACAGTGAGAAGTTACAAATTATTTTATTATATCTGCCTTTTTTAATTTACCTATATGTATGTACAGTATGTAATTTTATTACTGTGTCTTTTTCATATATAAAATTCTAAATGTGATATTTACAGTGTGTCCAGGTGTACTTTTGTTTAGTGTGGTTCACAGGTTACCAATCTAGACTCAGCAGCGCAAGTGCAAAACCAATCCCTCTTCTGCATGAGGCTCATTTAACCTTTCACTGCTCCAGATCCTGCTTTCAGGTGCGGACTTCTCTCATTCTCAGTCCTGCTGTCCTGGCTCCTGGCCAGTGGCGTAACAATAGCACTGCAGCCTCCGCGGTCGCGGGGAGGCGCAGTGTAAAAGCGGGCGCCGGGGGGCTTGCGGTGCTATTGTAATGCCCCTCCCCCATCCCCCGCAGCTTTACCTGTCAGCTGGTGGTTCCGGCTCCCGTCCTGACTTCATTCTGAGCCTATGAAGACGGACCATCATAAAATGTCCGCACCCATATACTAGACAGTTCTCTGAAACTGTCTGCTGTATGGGGGTGGACATTTTGTGATTGTCCGTTCTTCATATCAGAATGAAGCCAGGACAGGAGCCAGGACCACCGCAGCGCTGACATACATCCCAGCTCCCACCCGCACCGATTACATCCCGGCTCCCACCCGCATCGCTGAGTTAGTAAGTATATGGGTGGCGGGTGGCGGGGGGGGGGCACCAGAAACCTTTTGGCGGGGGGGCGTGATATTTGAAGTTACGCCACTGCTCCTGGTTGCTGCTTCCTGCTCGTTTCCGGCTGCTGCTGGCCTGTCACTTTCACTTTCACAAAAGAACACCTAGCACTACAACAGACAGGGAAGGTAATTTACTGAGCACGGAACAGATGTGCAGTGAGTTTTCATGTGGTATGTATGTATGTATGTATGTATGTATTATGTGTGTGTGTGTGTATATATATATATATATATATATATATATATATATATATATATATACAGTATATCCCCTGAAGTTACCCATTGACCAAGTTTATACTGCCTTTACTCTGTGTTTTGACAGTGTAATATTCCCCCATGCAATTTGCGGCCAGTAATGACAAGTGCAAGGGGGCCCCCCTATCTAAAGTGCCCCGGGCCCCCCGAAGGCTTAATCTGGCACTGTAGTGGTGACATGTATATGCACGCTCTTTGCTGCTATATGCTATGCCATGACATGCAGCCACGGGCAAAGATGTACAGTACAGCCTTTTGCAGGGGCCCTAATCTTAGGGATCGCCTTGTGAAAGCTGATATCACTGGCAGGGGTATTCCCAGACCTCCTAACACCTACACAAAAGCACCTGGGTGCTATAGTTGCGTTCCGTGTGAAACTTGTAAGCATCTCATTGTATGTAAACAATTCAAGCACCCACATGGGTCTAAAATGTATGACATTAGACAGGTTCTCACCTGTAGGATGTCTCATGTGGTCTACATTATTGTCTGTCCCTGTGGGCTGCATTATGTGGGGCAAACTACCCGCACTTTCAGAGAAAGAATGGCGGCTCACCGGTCGGCCATCAATCTGTCAATGCGTGGCAGAGAGGTGGACCAGCCGGTGGCCCACCGCTTCAAGCAATGTGGTCATTCCATCTCCTCTCTGAAATATTTTATGATCGATCATATAGCCGAATCCCTACGGGGTGGTGATCGATCTAAAAAATTATTGATACGTGAGTCAGAGTGGATTTTTAGGTTTGGGACCATTTTTCCTGATGGCCTCAACGAAAAAATTAATTGGAACTCTTTGGGCTGAGGATATATACATTTATTTATATTCTTGTGGTTGTATCATATGTCCTGCTTTTCTGATATACTGTATACGAGTTAGTCTTGATTGTTATATTGTATCAATGTACAGTATGTTCATTTAATGTTTTTTTGTTTTTGTTTTAGACGGGCTACCCATTTAGGATCAAGAAGCCCTGATATCAGCACCATGTTGACACTTGGAGATGTCGACCGGTCCTATGGTAACCATGACTCGGGGTAGCACGACACCATCTGATGACGTGCTGCAGGGAACATTGGGTCCGGGACTTCAGACATAAGCCAGTGGTCCCATGATGTGTTTCGGTCGGGAGCTGGATATTATGGGTAAGCTGTGTCTTTTGTTTGTTTGTGCCTGGCCTGGGACATCCGTGGACAGCCGAAGCTAGCGCAGTTCATGTCCGGTTAGGTGGCACGCATCTTTCACTGTGTTGTGGAGCGCAAGCCTCTGGTTGCCTAGCAGCCTGACACTTGCGCCGCATACAGGAAATTGATTGCTGACCATCATTTCTGCCGCGGTGGGACAACTTGGACTACTATTCATTTGTTTTTCTGGCACCTGGAGCACATCACGTCTATTTATTTGAGTGCCGGCAGTATTGGAGCTCTCTGTGTATATATATACTGTATATATATATATATATATATATATATATATATATATATATATATATATATATATATATATATATATATATATATATATATATATATATATATATATATATATATATAATAGTACCAATAATCCTCTCCGCGCTATAACTGCAGACTCAGTTCTTCCCTGTAGGAGAGAGATCCTTTAGAAAAAGGTACACTACACAGGGAAGAAAAGTATTTTTGCCAGAATTTTATTGGTGTTCACACACTTGTATATGATTAAGCATATCATCAGCTTATATTCTACTCTATAAATAATTGGTCTGGAATAACAGCCACTTCTCCCCGTTGTTCATTGGAGGAGTTATAAGCACTTTTTCTCCTATCATAGGAATGAAGAGAATTTTATGATGTTACCCCTGATGAAGTCGTTATAGACGAAACGCGTTGGGATACTTCTCACGGTTTTGCCGATGACAAAGTTGACGATAATAAACAAAGAAATTGGATGAATTCTTCTGGTCTGCTTCACTGATTTGTGACCACCATACATATGGACTTTATTTATTAATTCTAAGGCGCCATACCACAATTGTGCTTTATATATATATATATATATATATATATATATATATATATATATATATATATATATATATATATATATATATATATATACAGTATATCCCCTGAAGTTACCCATTGACCAAGTTTATACTGCCTTTACTCTGTGTTTTGACAGTGTAATATTCCCCCATGCAATTTGTGGCCAGTAATGACAAGAGCAAGGGGGCCCCCCTATCTAAAGTGCCCCGGGCCCCCCGAAGGCTTAATCTGGCACTGCAGTGGTGACATGTATATGCACGCTCTTTGCTGCTATATGCTATGCCATGACATGCAGCCATGGGCAAAGATGTACAGTAATAGGACACATCTGTATACACATACTGTAACTAGCAGCAGACAAGTCTCCTGGTGTGGTGACACCCTGTGCTCAGTATGCAATACTCCCCCCATGGCGGAGGCATGGCCAACCAGAAATGGGTGTGGCTTAATGTAAATTGGGTGTGGGCTCATGGAAATCCTCATGGAAATCTCTGCTCCGTCACTCACGGATATAAAACTCATGTCGACCTTTTCATGTGTCGACTATGAACACAATGACCATTGTTTGTGTTGATTTATTTTTCCAGGTCAACATAATGTCTATTGACCCTTTTATTTAGTCATAGCTTCCTCAGTCTACTGATTACTAATGGTGTGATGATAGGTGTATATTATACATTACAATATCATCCCAAATAGGTGTTAGACGATGGTGGGTAAGTACATTTTTGAGCCGCATGTTGTGCCAAAGTGTATTAAGAAACAAGGGGGTAAATTTACTAAGATGAGAGTTCTATTGAAGATGAGGTGTTGAGTAGAGCAACCAACAGCGGCGTAACTATCATTTCGGCGCCCCCCCGCCGATAATAAAACACGCCCCCCCCACCCCACTGCCACCACCACTCCGGACGCCCATGCCCCCCCCCCCCAATCCCCCGCATACTTACCTGTATTCGCTGCGCTGGTCCCGGCTCCCATCCTGGCTTCATTCTGATATGAAACACGGACCATCACAAAATGGCCACCCCCATACAGCAGACAGTTTCAGAGAACAGGCTGCTATATGGGGGCGGACATTTTATGATAGCCTATCGCAATAGCGGAATGAAGCCAGGGGAGTCGGGACCACCGCAGCGAATATAGGTAATGCTGAGGGGGATGGGGCATTACAATATCACCGCAGCCCCCCGGCGCCCGCACTTACCCAGCGCCTCCCTGCGACTGCGGGAGCTGCGATGCTGTAGTTACGCCACTGGCAACCAATCCTATTCTACATATTATCTTCTAAATATATTAGAACTAGAATTTGATTGGTTGCTCTTGGCAACATCCCATCTTCAATAGACCTCCCATCTTAGAAAACTTCACCCCAAGGTTACTTGCTGACCCTGTGGACATCATGTTGTGTGGAATAGTCCTAACAAATTCGTTAGCTGGAAATTACCATGAGATCAGCGGGGTGAGGTCAAGAGCAGTGTGATTGGAAGGAGTCAGAGCAACCACCTGACGCTGTGGAAGATTAAGTCTCTGCCACTCATCCTGCTGGATGATAATTTTCCCTTCTGCACCATGGGACAATTTCTGTCCTCCCTGAGCTTGCCGTAGGTAACCTGCATTACGGTTGGGCAGGTGTCTCGCCCATGTCACATCCCACATCTGTCATTTATTGGTGGCAATACATTGCAAGTGATTCTCTTCCATGACAAGTGTGGTGAGTGCCCTTTTTACAAGTATGCTACTGTGGATAGTTACACAGACTGAGATTCTTTCCCTGTGTGACGAATTTGGATGAATGTTGGAGGACTAAATGACATCAACCTTTCAACCGTCTACATTTTCACAGGACAGTCCCTTTTTTCTGGGACTGTAAGTAAGTTTAATTTATATAGCGCACTTTCTCCAACAGGACTCAAGGTGCATTACAGACATTATAACAATGCACAAAATACAGAGGATGTAGGTAGTACAGTAACAGAGAATACACATAATACAGAGGATGTAGGTAGTACAGTAACAGACAATGCACATAATACAGAGGATGTTGGTAGTACAGTAACAGAGAATACACATAATACAGAGGATGTAGGTAGTACAGTAACAGACAATGCACATAATACAGAGGATGTAGGCAGTACAGTAACAGACAATGCACATAATACAGAGGATGTAGGTAATACAGTAACAGACAAGGCACAGAATACAGAGGATGTTGGTGGTACAGTAACAGACAATGCACATAATACAGAGGATGTAGGTAATACAGTAACAGACAAGGCACAGAATACAGAGGATGTTGGTGGTACAGTAAAAGACAATGCACATAATGCAGAGGATGTAGGTAGTACAGTAACAGACAATGCACATCATACAGAGGATTTTGGTAGTGCAGTAACAGACAATGCACATAATACAGAGGATGTAGGTAGTACAGTAACAGACAATGCATATAATACAGAGGATGTAGGTAGTATAGTAACAGATAATGCGCATAATACAGAGGATGTTGGTGGTACAGTAACGGACAGTGCACATAATACAGAGGATGTTGGTAGTGCAGTAACAGACAAAGCACATAATACAGAGGATGTAGGTAGTACTGTAACAGACAATGCACATAATACAGAGGATGTTGGTAGTATAGTAACAGACAATGCACATAATACATAGGATGTTGGTAGTACATTAACAGACAATGCACATCATACAGAGGATGTTGGTAGTACAGTAACGGACAATGCACATAATACAGAGGATGTTGGTAGTACAGTAACGGACAATGCACATAATACAGAGGATGTTGGTGGTACAGTAACAGACAATGCACATAATACAGACAATGTTGGTAGTGCAGTAACAGACAATGCACATCATAAAGAGGATTTTGGTAGTACAGTAACAGACAATGCACAGCATACAGAGGATGTAGGTAGTACAGTAACAGACAATGCACATAATACAGAGGATGTTGGTAGTACAGTAAAAGACAATGCACATAATACATATAATGTTGGTAGTACAATAACAGACAATGCACATCATACAGAGGATGTTGGTAGTACAGTAACAGACAATGCACATCATACAGAGGATGTTGGTAGTACAGTAACAGACAATGCACAGCATACAGAGGATGTAGGTAGTACAGTAACAGACAATGCACATAATACAGAGGATGTTGGTAGTACAGTAAAAGACAATGCACATAATACATATAATGTTGGTAGTACAATAACAGACAATGCACATCATACAGAGGATGTTGGTAGTACAGTAACAGAAAATGCACATCATACAGAGGATGTTGGTAGTACAGTAATGGACAATGCACATAATACAGAGGATGTTGGTGGTACAGTAACAGACAATACACATAATACAGAGGATGTTGGTAGTACAGTAACGGACAATGCACATAATACAGAGGATGTAGGTAGTACAGTAACAGACAATGCACATTATACAGAGGATGTTGGTAGTATAGTAACAGACAATGTACATCATACAGAGGATGTAGAGAGCACAGTAACAGACAATGCACATAATACAGAGGATGTAGGTAATACAGTAACAGACAAGGCACATAATACAGAGGAGGTTGGTGGTACAGTAACAGACAATGCACATAATGCAGAGGATGGTGGTAGTACAGTAACAGACAATGCACATAATACAGATGATGTTGGTAGTACAGCAACGGACAATGCACATAATACAGAGGATGTAGGTAGTACAGTAACAGACAATGCACATTATACAGAGGATGTTGGTAGTACAGTAATGGACAATGCACATAATACAGAGGATGTTGGTGGTACAGTAACAGACAATACACATAATACAGAGGATGTAGCTAGCACAGTAACAGACAATGCACATAATACAGATGATGTTGGTAGTACAGTAACGGACAATGCACATAATACAGAGGATGTAGGTAGTACAGTAACAGACAATGCACATTATACAGAGGATGTTGGTAGTATAGTAACAGACAATGTACATCATACAGATGATGTAGAGAGCACAGTAACAGACAATGCACATAATACAGAGGATGTAGGTAATACAGTAACAGACAAGGCACATAATACAGAGGATGTCGGTGGTAGAGTAACAGACAATGCACATAATACAGAGGATGTAGGTAGTACAGTAACAGACAATGCACATCATACAGAGGATGTAGAGAGTACAGTAACAGACAATGCACATAATACAGAGGATGTAGGTAATACAGTAACAGACAATACACATCATACAGAGGATGTAGGTGGTAGAGTAACAGACAATGCACATAATACAGAGGATGTAGGTAGTACAGTAACAGACAATGCACATCATACAGAGGATGTAGGTGGTACAGTAACAGACAATGCACATAATACAGAGGATGTAGGTAGTACAGTAACAGACAATGCACATAATGTAGAGGATGTAGGTAGTACAGTAACAGACAATGCATATAATACAGAGGATGTAGGTAGTATAGTAACAGATAATGCTCATAATACAGAGGATGTTGGTGGTACAGTAACAGACAATGCACATAATACAGAGGATGTAGGTAGTACAGTAACAGACAATGCACATAATACAGAGGATGTTGGTAGTACAGTAACAGACAATGCACATAATACTGTTGAAGTCTAGTTACACACACGCCATTTTAGGATAGTATGGCCGCCATTTTGGTTCACAGAGTTGCGCAAATAAAGTTTCCATACCCGAGTATGTGTGACAAAGTGGACCAGAAGAGTAGCCATACTATCCATTGGGAATTAAAACCAGCCCGGGAAATAACTTGAGGCAGCCCTAATTGGGGGGGGGGGGGGAGTGTTGTTGCGTGCCGGAAACGCGCCCAGTTTTTTTGGGGGCGTGGTCTATCAATATGGGGGTGTGGCTTATTTCAACGAGGTCACACCCAATTTTTGCCGCTGTGAGGGCATGGCTAGTGGCTCTATGAGAGGGAGTGAGGACTTACACAGGTTGGCACAGGACGCAGAGTGTGAGGGGGGCATGGTGACACAGGATGAAGGGTAGAAGGGGGAATGCAGAGTGGCAAAGGATGCAGGGAGGGGAATCACAAAGTGGTGGAGGATGCAGGGAGGGGAGACAGTGATGCCCATTATACATATGCCACACACCGTGATGCCCATTATACATATGCCACACACCGTGATGCGCATTATACATATGCCACACACCGGGATGCCCATTATACATATGCCACACACCTTGATGCCCATTATACATATGCCACACACCGTGATGCCCATTATACATATGCCACACACCGTAATGTCATTATACATATGCCACACACCGGGATGCCCATTATACATATGCCGCACACCGTGATGCCCATTATACATATGCCGCACACCGTGATGCCCATTATACATATGCCACACAACGTGATGCACATTATACATATGCCGCACACCGGGATGCTCCATTATACATATGCCACACATCCTGATGCCATTATACATATGCCGCACACCTTGATGCCCATTATACATATGCCACACACCCTGATGCCCATTATACATATGCCACACACTGTGATGTCCATTATACATATGCCACACACCTGATGCCCATTACAAGTATGCCGCACACCGTGATGCCATTATACATATGCCACACACCGTAATGCTCATTATACATATACCACACACACCATGATACCCATTACAGATATGCCACACACTGAGATGCCCATTACATATTATGGCACATAAGTGCTGTACAGAGAATATTATTACCAGTTATTTATATAGTGAACACATATTCTGCAGCGCTGTACAGATAATATTTGGTCACTAAAATCACACATATACACAGACAATCTAGGGTTAATTTATTGGGAGCCAATTAACCTACCAGTATATTTTTGGAGTGTGGGAGGAAACCAGAGTACACAGAGTAAACCCACGCAAGCACAGGGAGAACATACAAACTACACACAGTAAGGGCCATGGTGGGAATGGAACCCATGACCTCAGCACTGTGAGGCAGTAATGCTAACCATTACACCGTTTGGTATTCTGAAATCTGCCAGCACAGAGCAATAATCCCAGAAATGGCAGAATGTCCTGAATTGTTCAGCAGGGGGTGAGGAAGCAGAATGCTGGGGAAAACCTGCCCCCAATGTATTGTGCGAGGTGTCAGGAAGGGCCGTTAGGATTTAAATCACAATGTAGGGTTTCCCAGAACAGCCCCACCCAGCAATGCGCAGTATCCATGGGACATGTTACAGAGTGACCCATCGTGCCTTTAATCCATCTCCGTATAAACTCCCAGCAGTCGGGCACACAGTTACTGTCTCTTTGTCACTTACACTTTTGTTTTCGTTATCAATATCCATAAAATCTGGAACATGTGGCACAACCTGCCCTGTGGAACGCTCCTCCTAATGCCCGTCCGTTTGTCCTTTTGACAGCAGCAGCCGCTAAGCGGGTAGCACCGGGACTGCTGCCTGAAATAGGAAGGAGGAGGACATACCGACGGAGCAGTGAGCTGTCACTCTCAAGCTCCGCAAAGGGTCTTGGGAGGAGCTGCGCACGGCCGCGCATGTGCAGCAGCCCTCCCGTGGCCACAGGGGGGAGAGCAGCCAATTTCAATATGTTAGGGTCCGGCTCACCGGGAAATGGCCCGGTTTCCCGGTGGGCCAATCCGCCACTGTTGGCTATCCCTGGTATAATGGATAGCAGTACTGCCTTGCTGAAGTCGTTGGTTTAATTCCCATCTTTACTGCTTGGAGTTTGTATATGCTCCCTGTGCTTGTGGGTACCCCGGTTTCCTCCCACAATCCACAAATGCATACCTCTCAACTGTCCTGATTGATTCCCGCAGACTGTACAGTTTTTTTGGGATGACCCTGTGTCCTGCGGTGGTGGTGGGGGTGGGGGGGGGGCGGCAGTTGGGAGTCCCTCCTGCCTGGCTCTGAGTACCGGGGAATAGCTCCTGTGCACAACGTCTATTCACAGAGATAGAGGGGCTGGGGGCATGGCCAGCAGCAATCCCCCTTGCCACTATGTCACGCCTACGGCACACACAATGTCCCTCTTTTCATGCTTCGTTGGTAGGTATGCAAATGTACTTGTAGGTTAATTGGCTCCCAACAAAAAAATTAACCCTGGTGTTCATGTTCAAATTTCATTTTTAGGGCAGACCAGTTGGTCCAAGTGCTACATTTCTATGCAATTTCCAGCCTACCAAATGCATGGTGAAAGCTGGGGGAGGCCCTATCACTGGCACCAGGACAGACTATTCCAAAGTCATTACAAGGACCCCCATGCACTATGCAATACAGAATTATTAAATGCCTTACCAGCCTAATGTATCTAGAATAGTGTGGACCACTGTGATCACACATGTGTACCATGCACTTGTACCATATGACATGGAAGTGCATAACCAGTACACACCATACATAAAATTAAATACAGTCAGAAAGGTGTTGTGAGGCCATATATGCTTGCTGACTGGGTAGAAGCAGCTACTCCTGGGCATATTCCACAGTCTGTTTTGACACTGCACAGACAAGCTCAATATAATGTCATGCTATCTGTAGTGAGAGTCATATGAAAGGGTTGGGGAGAAGGAGGGAAACAGAGAATAGGGGGAGAGCGATGGAAGGATGGAGATGGGAAGTTTGGTCAGTAAAACCCCTTTAATCTCAGAAACAACAGTTAGCTACAAAATACTAGGTGACCGATAAAATAGTAACATAGAAACAGTAAGATTACTTGATCTGTAAGCAGGGGTGTAGCGACAGTGGTTTCAGTAGAAATAAGCTCCAGGCAATGACAACTTCAGAAGGCGCTGTGCAGGCAGTGACCAGGACCCGTTTACAGGCTCTTACCAGATGCGTCCTACAGTTGGTGGTGCGGTAGAGTGACATCACAGGTCACATTGCCACACATAGCCCGCCTCATCTGCACTGAAGCAGGCTGAGATGGATGATGATGGGGCTCCTCAAACTCCGCAAAGGGTCTTGGGAGGAGCTGCGCACGGCCGCGCATGTGCAGTGCAGCAGCCCTCCCGCGGCCATATTGGATTAGGGCAAAAACACTGTGGTCGCGGCCGCGAACAGCTGAGATTGCGTTCGTGCGGTCCGCGGCCCTCACAGGGGGGAGAGCAGCCTATTTCAATATGCTAGGGTCCGGCCCACCGGGAAATGGCCCGGTTTCCCGGTGGGCCAATCCGCCCCTGATACTATCACACATAAATTCATAATAACATACTTACACTAAATGAAATATTGTTAAAGGTTTAGAACGCCACACATAGCTTAGTTAGCCCTGCACGCATCTGTCTGTATCATGTTTAGTACCGTTCCGTTCCGTTCATTATGCGCAGTATTCCGGTCATTGCAAATATTTCGCAATATACACGGCCCGATAGTTATGGACATAATCCATATTCCAGAGACAGTTTCTGTTGAAAGTATGTAACAAAGGAATCTAGATGAAACTGGTTCTTATCACTGCTGACGCCGAAACCATCAAACAAAGGACTCTTAAAATTCACTCCCCTGCACCTAGTCAAACCAGGTGTATCATCTTACCCCCCCAATCACAGTGGACCTGACATACGATCTCTGACCAATAGGAATGGCCTTTGACCTCCCCCTTCTGACCCTATAAGAAAGGTGACCCAGGGCTGCCTTGGTCACTTCGGCACATCTACCTTTCCCTGACTTTCTACCGGACTATAGTTCAGCCCTGAACGATAGTGAGCTCTGACCGGACTGCGCTTCGCATATTTGATGAGACGGGTAACGGTTGCATTAACGGTATTTATTCTTATTGTATTGTTGGCTGATTGTGTCTTGTATCTGTATTCTTTCCCCCTAGCAGAGCCTGTTTAGTATTCATTGTTAGTATATTGTATCACTTGTTATACCTGTTTATTCTTATTTCTGTAACCCCCTTTTGTCCATTAGGAACTTAAATACAACCTTTTTACGGAGTTCTTATCTCCTTATTTCTATACAGTGGTCGTGTCTGTTTATTCGCATAATAGCGATAAGGTATATTACGGACACTGTCCTTTAAGGTATATTCGCAGATTAGAGACAAAGTGCTGCGAAGGAATCTCTTATTAAGGTATTGGTTCTTGGTGTACAAAATACAATAAAAGGTACGCTACGCTGCGCTACGTTTTGTTCGCACGTAGTTAGGTATAAAGGGTACGCAGGTTGCGGACTTATTACGTAACATGCGCTTTTCACTTATTGTCTCTCTGGTCATATTTAATCGCAATTAACAATTGGGGGCATCGTCCGTCCGCTCCACATTCCATAACTCAGTACCAGGCGTGCGACCCGACCTATACCAGCAAAAGGGTTGAAGTATTATCCATTGCTGGATAGGCCAGGTCCGCGGCGGTGCGGGGTTTGGGAAGTGCCAACGTTGAACCCGGAGCACAATAAGTGAAAACCACGTGTTTAAAGCATATATTAAGTATTTAGTAAACTGTACTTCTGCATGCCACAAGTAGTTTAACGGGGTATAGTGTCTTGAGTTGCTTGTTCATTACAGTATATGTACCACGTGCGATAAGGTTCGCACACGTGGAGTCTGTGTTTATTATAGTACATAGAGGATCCCCTCTGTGCAAAACTATAACTTTTATTGTTAGTTACTGCAAAACCAGGGACTCCGCCACGTGGCGACAAGTCCTGGGCCTTTTGCAGTAACGTAAAGCGTCTATTGTGTATTACGCAAGGTGCGCGCGCATGTGCCCACATCGGGAAAGTTTCGCATCTTTGTACGTGATTTACGGATTAAGTGCGGGATTTATTTCGCATCTTGATACGTAACTTTCGGACGGAGTTAAGGGATTTATTCCACATTTAGGCGCAATTACTGCGTATAGCGAAACCCGAGCGCAACCTTGCAAATACACTATAGAACACGTGGGTGGCCGATTCATCGGCGGCCTGTGAACAACGCACGTACACACGTGGCTGTTCATTGGTACTGCACATGCAGCACACATAGGAACTCAAAGGTGAACAGTATCAAACCACTAGCTTTATTTAAACAGTATAGTAATATACTGCGAATAAGGCGGTGATTAATAAAAGAAAATAAGTTTTTTTCTTTTTGTTCATTTTTTTTAAAACAAGCAACTCAAGCATTATTTTAATAGATTCCTATAGCGTATTATGAGGGATTTATACCTGCATAAGTATCTAGTGAAAAGCTACCGGCCTGGGAAGATTTTCTGTACAGAAATATTTCAAAAATAAGCATAAGACCAAGGTGTAACTAGCGCCCAGTGTGAAAAATAACTGAGGCGAACGGGTGTGTGACGGCACGACTCAAGCGCAGTGTAGTCCAGTGTAGGACAGTCCAGTTAGGACCGGGTTCACAAGCTGACGTGCCCATAGGAACTGCCCCTTCAGTGGAACTGATTCCGCTAGGAGGGTACAAGAAGATACATCGGAACGCACTTGTTTCCGATTAGCTACTTTAGAAATCCAGTTTCTGGGGGCACAGGAAAACAAGTTTGTTGTGCCCTGGAGAGACTGGCCGCGCCTTGCAAGTTGACTAGTAGTTCGCTACTAGTTGAAAGACTTGGCGATTGAGTACATTACCTCGCATTGTGGGCTTCACGCTTGATTGTGGAATAGTGCCACTGTGTGGAGAAGTGAGTGGTTGGGGAGCTCTCAACTTAAATAACCCACCGGTATCTATTAGGCGTGAACGTTTATTCCTGTAATTATGGGTAATAACGGGTCACGCTGTGATAACATGCATGTTAGGGAGGAAGCAAGCCGGCCAAAAGGATCGGCTGCTTTTATTATGTGCTGTAAGCACGGTGAACTCGCAGTTGTTTACCAAAATAAATGGAGAAAAATGACACAAGGCAGCAAGTTAGAATTTCCCAGTGTTGGTAGCTTATCAGCAGTAAAAGATGAAATATGCCTACTCTCCAGTCGTAAGGAGAGAGTGAAGCATATAGATATTCTTAAATTGTGGCAGAAGGAAGGACAGGAACAATGGGGAACCAGAGGTCTGGCAATACTTGACGCAATCAGCCACAATAAAAATGCAACCGCTGCCACAATAGAATCAGCTCCCCCACCCCCATATGTGCTGAAGGGGTTAATGACTCATAAGAAAGACATGAGTAATAATGTATCCATTGCTAACTTGTACCCTGTTTTTACCCCCTATAAGCAAGATACAGATCCACAAGGGAGATTCCTGACATCAGCCATCCCTTGCGAAGCTAGCGGAAAGGAGAGAGAGGCTGAGACAGCCCAAGCTGCTGCTGCCGTTCTGGTCGAGGAGATGGCTGATGCCAGGAACACGATTGGAGACACAGGTAAGTACACACAACACAGCACAGAGATAGTTGCTCCTGGGATGTTGTCCAATGGTGCAGGGGGGATACAGATCCACCCTCTGCACACAGTGGAACCCCCTTGTGGACGGGGATACGGGGATGAAGTAATGCCTGTAAAGGATAGTGACATGCACAATACATGGACATGATTGGAACGTCATTCAATCATCAAAAATTTCCCTGATCCCAGCAAAGATCTGGCAAAGTGTCAGAAATTTGTAAGGGAGCGAGGAAATTCAGATGAGCCCACCAATAAGGATTGGCGATACATGTTGAGAGCTTGCCTCCCTTAACACATAGATGTCCAGAAGTTCATTCGAGACAGTGGTGTGGAGGGCGATAAGATTTTAACTGAACAGGGCAACCAGGAAAATATACGCCTAATAAATATACAATTGGGTGTATATTTCCCAGCGACAGTTGAAAATACCCTAGGGTTCACCATCACACAGAAAGATGGTGAGTCCACCAGCGGATATTTCAACCGTGCTTTACAGGCGTTGCCAAAACACTCTGGTATCCCCAGCCCCAGGGACAGCATACATCTTAAGGGAGGGATTGTCTCTGTGCTGATACAAGGTCTTAGGGAAAATCTGAGAACCAACACAGAAACCATTCACCCCAACTGCAGACAGATGTCAATACACACTTTAAAGAAATCTGCTGTTGATCTGGACAAACGATTTATGACAGAAAGACAAAACCAAATGGTATGTTTCAAATGTGGAAACAAAGGACACATAGCCAGACATTGCAGGGTAAGTAACCATAGGAAACATAACACATATGTAAGTAACTGGGAGACACAATGGGAGAAGACAGGTAGGTCTCAACACATAGCCATAGCCCCACCTAGTAGCCAACGCCGCCCTAAGCATGACACATATATGCAAACAGGGAGTAGGACACACATACACCCCACATCCAGGTAACATAAGACAATATCTGAGGGAGGAGCCTCAGATATGGGTAAGTGGAATAGTTTAAAAATAAAGTTTTTTTTTTTGTATCAAACCCGTTAACAACATTCCCTCCTGGTCTAGGTTGTGCCAAGCAATTAGTAGCAGCAATTGGGGTAACAGGAAAAGTACAGCATTACCCACTGACGAAACCAGCAGATGTTACAAGCGGGCCTCTGCATACCAAACAATCTTTTCTGTTGGCTGCAGCGGCCCCGACTAACCTCCTGGGTAGAGATTTACTATGTAAAATGGGATGTGTCATCTACTGCACCCCTGATGGGGTATTTCTGGACACTCCTAGAAATCTTACACAAGAAGTGCAAGATATGCTGGACAGTCCTCAGAGGCTAATGTTGTATTCCACTGTTATAGAGTCAAATCCATCTAAGGTAGCTAAAAACTACAGCACAAATACCGAGTTCCCTTTGAACTAAAGATGGGAAGGACACAGGATCAATGGCAACCATAGCTTCAATAGAAACCCTGTTAAAAACAGAAAGTATAGCACCCCAAAGTACAGCTTCACCATTTGAAATCTGAGGTTGAGCTGAAAAAAAATACCCAGTGAAATAACAAGGTTCCCAAAAGAGAACTTTTAACTAAATACCCCTAGACACAGCCCATAGTTACATTCACACTGGGAAAGAGAAAGAAAGGGAGGGCTTACAAATCAGAACAGGAGTTGAAAAGGGTAAGAACCAAATAGTTGAGAGCCAATTCCCCCATAGTGCAAAATCCTGGTGTCATAAAAAAAAAAAAAAAAAAAAAAAGGTAAAAGAAAAATTTCCAGTTGAAAATAAATGTACACATTACTGTCATAAATATTTTCTAGTTTTTGAGTTTTTCTTTCTCTCTTTTTCCAATTTTTTTTTTTTTTCCCTTCCCCTACTCTTCTGTTCCAGAAACCCACAAATCATAGAAAAATAGTTCGAAGAATCTGTCGCACTCCCAGCAGAGAAATACCATTGTGAATATGCGGTACCCCGTAAAGCGAGTAGTCACAATATAGATATTTTTCAGTAAATCTTGAACAAAGTCCCAATAACTTTAAGCATTACTCCTAATGTTACCCAGGGCAACCACAGCCACCATCTTGTGAAAAGCAGTCCAAGTAATGCACAAAGCATTCCCCTTCTACAAAGAATGAAAAGGGTTGTAAAATGCATTTACATATAAATAGGTGCAATCACAATACCCATGTCTTCACAGACAGATGTGGATAATAAAGAAGGAGAAACAGGCCTGATTACAGCCTTTGACATGGGTATGACTGACACAAGAGATCATGTGATTTAGAATATTAGACCTGCTGAGGGGGCGACAGATATAGTGACGTAAGAAACCTGGTGATGCCAGCCTGACCAATGTCGTACTACAGTGTACAATTAAACCCTATTATTTGAGCACTTCCTACTTGTCTACACAGTGTAGTTGCCATAGCACTACCGGTAAACAAAACTGAGAATGTGGTGTTGGGGTGTGTTTTAACTGTTTATGCTCCTCATATAGTCTGGACATTCCTAAAATTCTGCCTAAACATGTGAAAAATATTCATCAGCCAAGTCCACTAAATGGGAACTTGCATTGATGTTACCAGTAAAACGGGTAATATTGTAATCCCAGCAACACTCCTACCAGGTGTGCCCTCCAAGGCACAAAGGGTGGAGTGGTGCTGAGGTTGCTGGAATGGTGGAGTTTAGGGGGGAGCCGAGACGAATATGATTGCATGACATGTTTGAATCAGACCTTTGCAGCATGCCCCCAAAGGGTGGTAACAACCCATTGGAAGAGGAAAATCATTTTTCTTTCCACAACACAGAGAGGGGAAAATTGTACACTGGCTATACCGTAATAGATGGAAAAGGCATAGTAGAGGCTGAACCCATTGGACGTCTCACTCAGCAACAGCAGTCTCATTAGTAGTACTGCGAGCTGAGAGAAAAAAAAACAGCCAATATTCATGCCGACTCCAAGTACGTTTGTTGGGGTAATACAGAAGATCTTAGGCCCTATGGCGCCTCAGATGTTTTGTTTCAGTAACTGGCACTCCAGTGGCGCAAGCGTTGTAAGTTTAAAAGATTTCTGACAGTCACACAGCTGCCGGACAGAGTGGCTGTTATCAAGTGTAAAGCCCACATCTTCGATGAGGATTCAGTGTCACTTGATAGTGAACATGCTGGCAAGGCAGCTGGGTGAGCCATGCGCTCTGCGGATAATGTTTGTGTTCCCCCTGTAAATGTCAGTATATTCACATAGAAATACAAGATTTTTTTTGCAGGAGAAGCAGTCTGGAAGCCGAAGGGATGTGGACAGGAATAGAAAGATGGACAAGGAAAACCAGTGACTCTGAGAACATGCCAAACTGTCAGGACAGAGATAGCCCATGGCCTGACTTGTCTTGACAGGGAAGGTATGTGGAAAAATTAGTCCGAAATTACTAGTGTGCCCACAGACAGGTAAGACGACAGGATCATGCCTTACTTGTCTGGGGGAAAGAAACTGCAACGGCTGTTCCCACAGAGCCATCTCCACATCCCTCCTCCAGCAGGATCCTCTGCAGGTAATACAAAATTGGCTTTGTACAGTCCACTCTAGAAGCATTTAAGTTATTTATTTTATTTTTTTATATATATCTATATAATAAGTTGAAGAGTCTGTGTGCGTGTGTGTGTGTGTGTGTGTGTGCGTGTCCGTTGCATTGCGGACACACCGTGGCACTCAGAGCCCCCAAATTTGACAACAAGGTACCTCTATACCCGGTTGTGTGCACCTCGAAGCCGTTTTTGGGAAATTTCACTTAGAAATTTAAAAAACACCAAGTTTTAATTTGCCTTCATTGATGATCTGGGAAAAAGATTGACGATCTGGGAAACCGTTGTGGAATAAACAACTCCACACCTGATTTCATTGCTGTCATTGAGTATGAATGACACATTCTAACATTATGGTGAAGGCTTTAAACAATTAGGAATTATTGAGGATATACATAGACCACACATCATTGTACACGCACACACACACAGTACACCACATATGCACACAAGACACACATATACAGTATACGTAGCGCACCTCACACACTTACACATTGGACAGATACACACAACAAAACACACACACATAACACACCACATGCAGTACAACACAAACTCATATACACTACAACACCACCCAAAAACAGTACAACAAACACACACACTTAAACATTGCCAGGATACACACAGCACACTACACACACATATATATGTAGCGCACCTCACATTTGGCAGATACTGTACACATAACCCAACACACACACAAAACACACCACTCACAGTACAAGACACACCCACATTCACTACAACATGCACCCAAAAACAGTACAATACACAGAACACACAAACAAACATGGAACAGATACACACAGCACATTACACACACACACACACATTTATACGTAGCACACCTTACACACTTACAGATTGGGCAGATCACACAACACACACACATAACATACCTGTAACAGCACAACACACACCCACATTCACCACACACACAAAAAACAGTACAACACACAAAACACACACATAGGCTGTGTACACACGGGGGCTGAAATCGCTGGAAATATGGTCGCCAGCGACCATATTTCCAGTGATGGGAGTGTGCCCTGGCGATAAATTGCTGGGTGTGCGCTCCCGTTTTCAGCCGCATTCTAATCGCTGGTCGCAGGAACATGCTCCTGCAACCAGCTGATTACCTCTGCGACTCCCCCGGCAGAGGTTCCTTTTCATCAGTGACCATCTCTGGTCGCTGATGAAAAGGAGAAACTGAGCAATATATTGCTCAGCAATATATTGCTAGCAATATATTGCTGAGCAATATATCTCCCCGTGTGTACGGGGCTTTAAACATTGCACAGATACACCAAGGCACAACACACAAATACACATACTATATATACATAGCACACCTCACACACTTATGCATTGGACAGATACATACAACACAACACACACAACCACATACACAAAAACACACACACACAAAAACAGTACAACACACACAAACACAAAAAAAAAAAAAAAAGTATTTGCCGTATATTTAACAGTCTGTACCGGCAAATAAAAACTGTACCTAATGTACCGTTTTTTTTCTTTTTCCCATATCCGTCTCTGCGCTCCCCGGCCAGTTGTACTGAGAAATCTTTGTCCTGGCCAATGCACCCATTGATCAATACAAAGTGGGTACACTGCTCTCACCCTGTAACTCAGTTTGATGTTAGGCACTGCTCTGCCTTAAGGGTTTCCCAGACTCATTTGGTTTACAGATAATGTTTGGTCGATGGGCATGAGCGCTGCATGCATTTGTTTGAATGTTATGAGTGTAAGAAGTTGAAGAATAAGACTGAGATGAAGATTTGTCATGTTATAGTGTACAATTTACTCAATAAATCAAGAAAAAAATATGTGTACATAGAAGTACAATCAAGAAATTAAAGTAGGATTAAAAAATAAATTCTGATTCAAACTGATAATTGTTTGGATGGGGGTGGGTTGCGAAACAAATATATAGGAGGGGGGTATGGAAATTGTGGGCATAATTGGTGTTTGGTACACCTACAGGGGGTCCCCAGTTGTTGAGAAATTTTCACTACAGTGTCACCATAGGAGGATTTCCAATTGGGGTTCAGGTGGTCTTTTAGGGACCCCTTTACAATCTCATTTTCTCTTCTCCTGGAGCCTACGGTGTCCCTCAGTGATTGACTATAATTAAGGGAGACCGTAGGCTCAAGGAGAAGAGACCTATGGGATTGTAAAGGGTCCCTAAAAGACCACCTGGATCCCAATTGGGAATCCCACTATGGGGACACTGTGACCGTGACACTGTAGTGAAAATCCCATCAATTGAGGACCCCCTGTATGTGTACCAAACACCAATTATGCCCACAATATCCATACCCCCCCTATAGATTTGTTTTGCAACCCACCCCCATCCAAACAATTATCAATTTGAATCAGAACTTATTTTTTAATCTCACTTTCATTTCTTGATTATACTTCTATGTACACTTATATATATTTTTTCATGATTTATTGCGTAAATTGTACACTTTAACATGGCAAATCTTTATCTCAGTCTTATTCTTCAACTACTTACACTACAAACCTTATCAATGCACCCATTTATGATTGCGATGGCTGGATCTGTGGATTGGCCCGGTGGGTGTAGGGAAGAATTTGGCCCATTGCACCCGTTCCCAGTGCATTGCAGTAGTGTGGGTAGCGTGTGTCGCGTCATGACGTCATGTGGCCAGGCCCGCGGACCTACTCCCACACTCAGGGGCTGCCCCACTGTTTGGTAGAGATGCCCGGTGCATGTTCTTTACAGATCGCCAAACCTCAGAGACTGCTGCAGGCAGGATCGGTGAGGGGAGCGGCAGTGTCAGGGAGAAGTGAATTTTTAATTAATTATGGCTTGGAAAGTAATGTCCACCCCGGTCTCCACGCACTCAGCGCCTTTAATTACACACCCTAGAAACTGTACCATTGAAAGTATAGAAATGGAGGTGTGGCCACGTCCCTTTCTGATTTTGTACTGATTTCTGACCCTCAGATGTTGGAGGGTATGTCATAGGTGCTAAATATCAGGAGTGGATGTAGAATTCATCAACACATACAAGTTATCAACTCAGGAGCGTTGTGTTTCAAACAACACCACACCTGATTTCATTGCCGTCATTGAGTATCAATGTAAACACATTCTAACATTATGGTGGAATCTATAACAAATTGCAATCTTACTGTAGGTCTAAAAAAAAAAAACCAAGGTTTTCCCGGGCAACGCCGGGCGGGTCAGCTAGTATATATATATGTTGACGTTTGTGTGTATAGATATGGCAGCCCAGAAGCACCCTTGAGTATGCAAATATATATATAAAAGGTTTAAGTCATGTGTGAACCTTCAGGGACTGATGGTACACCCCATAATCTCTTTTTGTAGTAGTAGAATCACTCTCAGAACTCCACCTCATTGGTCCCCATCGAAACATTGCTTGGCGGGCAGCCACAGGTTATGGTAATCCCACAAGGAGATCCTAGACCACAAATGCAAGTGATGTATCCACACCTGGAAAACTGCAGCAAAAGGACTTTGTTGACACCTGTTGTGAACTGTCATAACCATGAACCAGGAGATGTTGTTGTTGTTTCCCCTGCTTTGCCATATACAGGTTGCTTGATAGACCTTTGGAAAGGACCACCCCAGATCTTGTTGACCAGCACTACCTCAATAACAAAGTCGCAGAGAGAGAGATTCGGGTACGTTCGTCCTACTGCCAAAGGAACAGAAAACCAAAAGGTCCTTACACTCGAGGGCGAAAGAAAGAAATCGCTAAGAGGCACCATTTCGGGAGGACTGGAGAGCAGCTAAGGTCAAGCAACCTGTACAAGCTACAAAAGGGACTGTGACACACCCCACTGGTAACAGGTTGGAAGGATCACTAACAAAATTTTTCCTTTCTCAGTTTTCTCTATTGTTGTGGGTCCTATTCTTGTCTCCCCCCCCCCCACTATCCGTTATCTTTAAAATCAAGGATACCGCCGCCGCACTGCTGCCAGGCATTGGACGGACGATACAGAGTTCTGAGAGTGTGTTACCCATCCCAGTTTAGGTCAAAGTAGAATCTATAAACTTGACACATTACCCAGGACCGGATGTTTGATAGTGATAATACCATCATACTTAAAAGCATACCAAAAAGAGAGACAACAAAGAGTTCAAGGGTCTGTTGTCACAAACAATACCTACCAAAGGATGCCATATCTGAAAAACGTGTATATGTTGTAACCACCCCTGTTTTTATTTTTAGCCCAAAACTGTACATTATCCTTCGTGACCCTGAGTAGATTGTTCGATAAATGCGGCCCATCGTTTATCCGTGATCCTGGATCGGCCAAGAGCAGATGGTTTACTCCCCTTATATGTTTATTTCATGGATCCAAATACTGTGGAAGTCTAGTTACACACACGCCATTTTAGGATAGAATGGCCGCCATTTTGGTTCGCAGAGTTGCGCAAATAAAGTTTCCATACCCGAGTATGTGTTACAAAGTGGACCAGAAGAGTAGCCATACTATCACACATAAATTCATAATAACATACTTACACTAAATGAAATATAGTTAAAGGTTTAGAACGCCACACATAGCTTAGTTAGCCCTGCACGCATCTGTCTGTATCATGTTTAGTACCGTTCCGTTCCGTTCATTATGCGCAGTATTCCGGTCATTGCGAATATTTCGCAATATACACGGCCCGATAGTTATGGACATAATCCATATTCCAGAGACAGTTTCTGTTGAAAGTATGTAACAAAGGAATCTAGATGAAACTGGTTCTTATCACTGCTGACGCCGAAACCATCAAACAAAGGACTCTTAAAATTCACTCCCCTGCACCTAGTCAAACCAGGTGTATCATCTTACCCCCCCAATCACAGTGGACCTGACATACGATCTCTGACCAATAGGAATGGCCTTTGACCTCCCCCTTCTGACCCTATAAGAAAGGTGACCCAGGGATGCCTTGGTCACTTCGGCACATCTACCTTTCCCTGACTTTCTATCGGACTATAGTTCAGCCCTGAACGATAGTGAGCTCTGACCGGACTGCGCTTCGCATATTTGATGAGACGGGTAACGGTTGCATTAACGGTATTTATTCTTATTGTATTGTTGGCTGATTGTGTCTTGTATCTGTATTCTTTCCCCCTAGCAGAGCCTGTTTAGTATTCATTGTTAGTATATTGTATCACTTGTTATACCTGTTTATTCTTATTTCTGTAACCCCCTTTTGTCCATTAGGGACTTAAATACAACCTTTTTATGGAGTTCTTATCTCCTTATTTCTATACAGTGGTCGTGTCTGTTTATTCGCATAATAGCGATAAGGTATATTACGGACACTGTCCTTTAAGGTATATTCGCAGATTAGAGACAAAGTGCTGCGAAGGAATCTCTTATTAAGGTATTGGTTCTTGGTGTACAAAATACAATAAAAGGTACGCTACGCTGCGCTACGTTTTGTTCGCACGTAGTTAGGTATAAAGGGTACGCAGGTTGCGGACTTATTACGTAACCTGCGCTTTTCACTTATTGTCTCTCTGGTCATATTTAATCGCAATTAACAATACATAGGATGTTGGTAGTACAGTAACAGACAATGCACATCATATAGAGGATGTCGGTAGTACAGTAACGGACAATGCACATAATACAGAGGATGTTGGTAGTACAGTAACGGACAATACACATAATACAAAGGATGTTTTTGGTACAGTAACAGACAATGCACATACTGTAATACAAACAATGTTGGTAGTGCAGTAACAGACAATGCACATCATAAAGAGGATTTTGGTAGTACAGTAACTGACAATGCACAGCATACAGAGGATGTAGGTAGTACAGTAACAGACAATGCACATAATACAGAGGATGTTGGTAGTACAGTAACAGACAATGCACATAATACAGAGGATGTTGGTAGTACAGTAACAGACAATGCACATAATACATAGGATGTTGGTAGTACAGTAACATACAATGCACATAATACAGAGGATGTAGGCAGTACAGTAACAGACAATGCACATCATAAAGAGGATTTTGGTAGTACAGTAACAGACAATGCACAGCATACAGAGGATGTAGGTAGTACAGTAACAGACAATGCACATAATACAGAGGATGTTGGTAGTACAGTAAAAGACAATGCACATAATACAGAGGATGTTGGTAGTACAGTAACGGACAATGCACATAATACAGAGGATGTTGGTGGTACAGTAACAGACAATGCACATAATACAGACAATGTTGGTAGTGCAGTAACAGACAATGCACATCATAAAGAGGATTTTGGTAGTACAGTAACAGACAATGCACAGCATACAGAGGATGTAGGTAGTACAGTAACAGACAATGCACATAATACAGAGGATGTTGGTAGTACAGTAAAAGACAATGCACATAATACATATAATGTTGGTAGTACAATAACAGACAATGCACATCATACAGAGGATGTTGGTAGTACAGTAATGGACAATGCACATAATACAGAGGATGTTGGTGGTACAGTAACAGACAATACACATAATACAGAGGATGTAGCTAGCACAGTAACAGACAATGCACATAATTCAGAGGATGTTGGTAGTACAGTAACGGACAATGCACATAATACAGAGGATGTAGGTAGTACAGTAACAGACAATGCACATTATACAGAGGATGTTGGTAGTATAGTAACAGACAATGTACATCATACAGAGGATGTAGAGAGCACAGTAACAGACAATGCACATAATACAGAGGATGTAGGTAATACAGTAACAGACAAGGCACATAATACAGAGGATGTTGGTGGTACAGTAACAGACAATGCACATAATGCAGAGGATGGTGGTAGTACAGTAACAGACAATGCACATCATACAGAGGATGTAGAGAGTACAGTAACAGACAATGCACATAATACAGAGGATGTAGGTAATACAGTAACAGACAATGCACATCATACAGAGGATGTAGGTGGTAGAGTAACAGACAATGCACATAATACAGAGGATGTAGGTAGTATAGTAACAGATAATGCTCATAATACAGAGGATGTTGGTGGTACAGTAACGGACAGTGCACATAATACAGAGGATATTGGTAGTGCAGTAACAGACAATGCACATCATACAGAGGATGTAGGTGGTACAGTAACAGACAATGCACATAATACAGAGGATGTAGGTAGTACAGTAACAGACAATGCACATCATACAGAGGATGTAGGTAGTGCAGTAACAGACAATGCACATAATACAGAGGATGTAGGTAGTACAGTAACAGACAATGCACATCATACAGAGGATGTTGGTAGTACAGTAATGGACAATGCACATAATACAGAGGATGTTGGTGGAACAGTAACAGACAATACACATAATACAGAGGATGTAGCTAGCACAGTAACAGACAATGCACATAATACAGATGATGTTGGTAGTACAGTAACGGACAATGCACATAATACAGAGGATGTAGGTAGTACAGTAACAGACAATGCACATTATACAGAGGATGTTGGTAGTACAGTAATGGACAATGCACATAATACAGAGGATGTTGGTGGTATAGTAACAGACAATACACATAATACAGAGGATGTAGCTAGCACAGTAACAGACAATGCACATAATACAGAAGATGTTGGTAGTACAGAACCGGACAATGCACATAATACAGAGGATGTAGGTAGTACAGTAACAGACAATGCACATTATACAGAGGATGTTGGTAGTATAGTAACAGACAATGTACATCATACAGAGGATGTAGAGAGCACAGTAACAGACAATGCATATAATACAGAGGATGTATGTAATACAGTAACAGACAATGCACATAATACAGAGGATGTCGGTGGTAGAGTAACAGACAATGCACATAATACAGAGGATGTAGGTAGTACAGTAACAGACAATGCACATCATACAGAGGATGTAGAGAGTACAGTAACAGACAATGCACATAATACAGAGGATGTAGGTAATACAGTAACAGACAATGCACATCATACAGAGGATGTAGGTGGTAGAGTAACAGACAATGCACATAATACAGAGGATGTAGGTAGTACAGTAACAGACAATGCACATCATACAGAGGATGTAGGTGGTACAGTAACAGACAATGCACATAATACAGAGGATGTATGTAGTACAGTAACAGACAATGCACATAATGTAGAGGATGTAGGTAGTACAGTAACAGACAATGCATATAATACAGAGGATGTAGGTAGTATAGTAACAGATAATGCTCATAATACAGAGGATGTTGGTGGTACAGTAACGGACAGTGCACATAATACAGAGGATATTGGTAGTGCAGTAACAGACAATGCACATAATACAGAGGATGTAGGTAGTACAGTAACAGACAATGCACATCATATAGAGGATGTCGGTAGTACAGTAACGGACAATGCACATAATACAGAGGATGTTGGTAGTACAGTAACGGACAATGCACATAATACAGAGGATGTTTTTGGTACAGTAACAGACAATGCACATAATACAAACAATGTTGGTAGTGCAGTAAAAGACAATGCACATCATAAAGAGGATTTTGGTAGTACAGTAACAGACAATGCACAGCATACAGAGGATGTAGGTAGTACAGTAACAGACAATGCACATAATACAGAGGATGTTGGTAGTACAGTAACAGACAATGCATATAATACAGAGGATGTTGGTAGTACAGTAACAGACAATGCACATAATACATAGGATGTTGGTAGTACAGTAACATACAATGCACATAATACAGAGGATGTAGGCAGTACAGTAACAGACAATGCACATAATACAGAGGATGTAGGTAGTACAGTAACAGACAATGCACATCATACAGAGGATGTTGGTAGTACAGTAATGGACAATGCACATCATACAGAGGATGTTGGTAGTACAGTAACGGACAATGCACATCATACAGAGGATGTTGGTAGTACAGTAACAGACAATGCACATCATACAGAGGATGTTGGTAGTACAGTAACAGACAATGCACATCATACAGAGGATGTTGGTAGTACAGTAATGGACAATGCACATAATACAGAGGATGTTGGTAGTACAGTAACGGACAATGCACATAATACAGAGGATGTAGGTAGTACAGTAACAAGCAATGCACATAATACATAGGATGTTGGTAGTACAGTAACAGACAATGCACATCATACAGAGGATGTTGGTAGTACAGTAACAGACAATGCACATCATACAGAGGATGTTGGTAGTACAGTAATCGACAATGCACATAATACAGAGGATGTTGGTGGTACAGTAACAGACAATACACATAATACAGAGGATGTAGCTAGCACAGTAACAGACAATGCACATAATACAGAGGATGTTGGTAGTACAGTAACGGACAATGCACATAATACAGAGGATGTAGGTAGTACAGTAACAGACAATGCACATTATACAGAGGATGTTTGTAGTATAGTAACAGACAATGTACATCATACAGAGGATGTAGAGAGCACAGTAACAGACAATGCACATAATACAGAGGATGTAGGTAATACAGTAACAGACAAGGCAAATAATACAGAGGATGTTGGTGGTACAGTAACAGACAATGCACATAATGCAGAGGATGGTGGTAGTACAGTAACAGACAATGCACATCATACAGAGGATGTAGAGAGTACAGTAACAGACAATGCACATAATACAGAGGATGTAGGTAATACAGTAACAGACAATGCACATCATACAGAGGATGTAGGTGGTAGAGTAACAGACAATGCACATAATACAGAGGATGTAGGTAGTACAGTAACAGACAATGCACATCATACAGAGGATGTAGGTGGTACAGTAACAGACAATGCACATAATACAGAGGATGTAGGTAGTACAGTAACAGACAATGCACATCATACAGAGGATGTAGGTAGTGCAGTAACAGACAATGCACATAATACAGAGGATGTAGGTAGTACAGTAACAGACAATGCACATAATACAGAGGATGTTGGTGGAACAGTAATGGACAATGCACATAATACAGAGGATGTTGGTGGAACAGTAACAGACAATACACATAATACAGAGGATGTAGCTAGCACAGTAACAGACAATGCACATAATACAGATGATGTTGGTAGTACAGTAACAGACAATGCACATAATACAGAGGATGTAGGTAGTACAGTAACAGACAATGCACATTATACAGAGGATGTTGGTAGTACAGTAATGGACAATGCACATAATACAGAGGATGTTGGTGGTATAGTAACAGACAATACACATAATACAGAGGATGTAGCTAGCACAGTAACAGACAATGCACATAATACAGATGATGTTGGTAGTACAGAACCGGACAATGCACATAATACAGAGGATGTAGGTAGTACAGTAACAGACAATGCACATTATACAGAGGATGTTGGTAGTATAGTAACAGACAATGTACATCATACAGAGGATGTAGAGAGCACAGTAACAGACAATGCACATAATACAGAGGATGTAGGTAGTACAGTAACAGACAATGCACATCATACAGAGGATGTAGAGAGTACAGTAACAGACAATGCACATAATACAGAGGATGTAGGTAATACAGTAACAGACAATGCACATCATACAGAGGATGTAGGTGGTAGAGTAACAGACAATGCACATAATACAGAGGATGTAGGTAGTACAGTAACAGACAATGCACATCATACAGAGGATGTAGGTGGTACAGTAACAGACAATGCACATAATACAGAGGATGTAGGTAGTACAGTAACAGACAATGCACATAATGTAGAGGATGTAGGTAGTACAGTAACAGACAATGCATATAATACAGAGGATGTAGGTAGTATAGTAACAGATAATGCTCATAATACAGAGGATTTTGGTGGTACAGTAACGGACAGTGCACATAATACAGAGGATATTGGTAGTGCAGTAACCGACAATGCACATAATACAGAGGATGTAGGTAGTACAGTAACAGACAATGCATATCATATAGAGGATGTCGGTAGTACAGTAACGGACAATGCACATAATACAGAGGATGTTGGTAGTACAGTAACGGACAATGCACATAATACAGAGGATGTTTTCGGTACAGTAACAGACAATGCACATAATACAAACAATGTTGGTAGTGCAGTAAAAGACAATGCACATCATAAAGAGGATTTTGGTAGTACAGTAACAGACAATGCACAGCATACAGAGGATGTAGGTAGTACAGTAACAGACAATGCACATAATACAGAGGATGTTGGTAGTACAGTAAAAGACAATGCACATAATACAGAGGATGTTGGTAGTACAGTAACAGACAATGCACATAATACAGAGGATGTAGGCAGTACAGTAACAGACAATGCACATAATACAGAGGATGTAGGTAGTACAGTAACAGACAATGCACATCATACAGAGGATGTTGGTAGTACAGTAATGGACAATGCACATCATACAGAGGATGTTGGTAGTACAGTAACGGACAATGCACATAATACAGAGGATGTTGGTAGTACAGTAACAGACAATGCACATCATACAGAGGATGTTGGTAGTACAGTAACAGACAATGCACATCATACAGACAATGTTGGTAGTACAGTAATGGACAATGCACATAATACAGAGGATGTTGGTAGTACAGTAACAGACAATGCACATCATACAGAGGATGTAGGTGGTACAGTAACAGACAATGCACATAATACAGAGGATGTAGGTAGTACAGTAACAGACAATGCACATCATACAGAGGATGTAGGTAGTGCAGTAACAGACAATGCACATAATACAGAGGATGTAGGTAGTACAGTAACAGACAATGCACATAATACAGAGGATGTTGGTGGAACAGTAATGGACAATGCACATAATACAGAGGATGTTGGTGGAACAGTAACAGACAATACACATAATACAGAGGATGTAGCTAGCACAGTAACAGACAATGCACATAATACAGATGATGTTGGTAGTACAGTAACGGACAATGCACATAATACAGAGGATGTAGGTAGTACAGTAACAGACAATGCACATTATACAGAGGATGTTGGTAGTACAGTAATGGACAATGCACATAATACAGAGGATTTTGGTGGTATAGTAACAGACAATACACATAATACAGAGGATGTAGCTAGCACAGTAACAGACAATGCACATAATACAGATGATGTTGGTAGTACAGAACCGGACAATGCACATAATACAGAGGATGTAGGTAGTACAGTAACAGACAATGCACATTATACAGAGGATGTTGGTAGTATAGTAACAGACAATGTACATCATACAGAGGATGTAGAGAGCACAGTAACAGACAATGCACATAATACAGAGGATGTAGGTAATACAGTAACAGACAAGGCACATAATACAGAGGATGTCGGTGGTAGAGTAACAGACAATGCACATAATACAGAGGATGTAGGTAGTACAGTAACAGACAATGCACATCATACAGAGGATGTAGAGAGTACAGTAACAGACAATGCACATAATACAGAGGATGTAGGTAATACAGTAACAAACAATGCACATCATACAGAGGATGTAGGTGGTAGAGTAACAGACAATGCACATAATACAGAGGATGTAGGTAATACAGTAACAGACAATGCACATCATACAGAGGATGTAGGTGGTAGAGTAACAGACAATGCACATAATACAGAGGATGTAGGTAGTACAGTAACAGACAATGCACATCATACAGAGGATGTAGGTGGTACAGTAACAGACAATGCACATAATACAGAGGATGTAGGTAGTACAGTAACAGACAATGCACATAATGTAGAGGATGTAGGTAGTACAGTAACAGACAATGCATATAATACAGAGGATGTAGGTAGTATAGTAACAGATAATGCTCATAATACAGAGGATGTTGGTGGTACAGTAACGGACAGTGCACATAATACAGAGGATATTGGTAGTGCAGTAACAGACAATGCACATAATACAGAGGATGTAGGTAGTACAGTAACAGACAATGCACATCATATAGAGGATGTCGGTAGTACAGTAACGGACAATGCACATAATACAGAGGATGTTGGTAGTACAGTAACGGACAATGCACATAATACAGAGGATGTTTTCGGTACAGTAACAGACAATGCACATAATACAAACAATGTTGGTAGTGCAGTAAAAGACAATGCACATCATAAAGAGGATTTTGGTAGTACAGTAACAGACAATGCACAGCATACAGAGGATGTAGGTAGTACAGTAACAGACAATGCACATAATACAGAGGATGTTGGTAGTACAGTAACAGACAATGCACATAATACAGAGGATGTTGGTAGTACAGTAACAGACAATGCACATAATACAGAGGATGTAGGCAGTACAGTAACAGACAATGCACATAATACAGAGGATGTAGGTAGTACAGTAACAGACAATGCACATAATACAGAGGATGTTGGTAGTACAGTAACAGACAATGCACATCATACAGAGGATGTTGGTAGTACAGTAACAGACAATGCACATCATACAGAGGATGTTGGTAGTACAGTAATGGACAATGCACATAATACAGAGGATGTTGGTAGTACAGTAACGGACAATGCACATAATACAGAGGATGTAGGTAGTACAGTAACAAGCAATGCACATAATACATAGGATTTTGGTAGTACAGTAACAGACAATGCACAGCATACAGAGGATGTAGGTAGTACAGTAACAGACAATGCACTTAATACAGAGGACGTTGGTAGTACAGTAACAGACAATGCACATAATACAGAGGATGTTGGTAGTACAGTAACAGACAATGCACATAATACATAGGATGTTGGTAGTACAGTAACATACAATGCACATAGTACAGAGGATGTAGGCAGTACAGTAACAGACAATGCACATAATACAGAGGATGTAGGTAGTACAGTAACAGACAATGCACATCATACAGAGGATGTTGGTAGTACAGTAATGGACAATGCACATCATACAGAGGATGTTGGTAGTACAGTAACGGACAATGCACATAATACAGAGGATGTTTGTAGTACAGTAACGGACAATGCACATAATACAGAGGATGTTTTTGGTACAGTAACAGACAATGCACATATTAAAAACAATGTTGGTAGTGCAGTAACAGACAATGCACATCATAAAGAGGATTTTGGTAGTACAGTAACAGACAATGCACAGCATACAGAGGATGTAGGTAGTACAGTAACAGACAATGCACTTAATACAGAGGACGTTGGTAGTACAGTAACAGACAATGCACATAATACAGAGGATGTTGGTAGTACAGTAACAGACAATGCACATAATACATAGGATGTTGGTAGTACAGTAACATACAATGCACATAGTACAGAGGATGTAGGCAGTACAGTAACAGACAATGCACATAATATAGAGGATGTAGGTAGTACAGTAACAGACAATGCACATCATACAGAGGATGTTGGTAGTACAGTAATGGACAATGCACATCATACAGAGGATGTTGGTAGTACAGTAACGGACAATGCACATAATACAGAGGATGTTGGTAGTACAGTAACAGACAATGCACATCATACAGAGGATGTTGGTAGTACAGTAACAGACAATGGACATCATACAGAGGATGTTGGTAGTACAGTAATGGACAATGCACATAATACAGAGGATGTTGGTAGTACAGTAACGGACAATGCACATAATACAGAGGATGTTGGTAGTACAGTAACGGACAATGCACATAATACAGAGGATGTTGGTAGTACAGTAACAGACAATGCACATTATACAGAGGATGTTGGTAGTACAGTAACAGACAATGTACATCATACAGAGGATGTAGAGAGCACAGTAACAGACAATGCACATAATACAGAGGATGTTGGTAGTACAGTAACAGACAATGCACATAATACAGAGGATGTAGGTAGTACAGTTACAGACAAGCACATAATACAGAGGGCGTTGGTGGTACAGTAACAGACAATGCACGTAATACAGAGGATGGTGGTAGTACAGTTACAGACAATGCACATCATACAGAATATGTTGGTATTACAGTAACAGACAATGCACATAATACAGAGGATGTTGGTAGTACAGTAGCAGACAATGCACATAATACAGAGGATGTAGGTAGTACAGTAACAGACAATGCACATCATACAGAGTATGTCGGTAGTACAGTAAGAAACAATGCACATAATACAGAGGATGTTTTCAGGGGTAGATTTAGGGATGAGGGCGCCCCTAGGCACAACAATAATGTTTACTAAGTAGGACAGTTTATAGGGGCAGTATCTGCATGTCATATCCATTTACACTCTATTTAATATGGGATATAGTACAGTACAGTGGATATTTTGCAGTTATTGGTACATTTTGGGCTGACAGTACCATCACATGCATCCAATTGCCGCCCCCAAACATGTGCCGCCCCTAGGCACATGCTTTACGTGCCTAATGGGAAATTTGGCTCTGGATGTTGGTAGTACAGTAACAGACAATGCACATCATACAGAGGATGTAGAGAGTACAGTAACAGACAAGGCACATAATACAGAGGATGTTGGTGGTACAGTAACAGACAATGCACATAATGCAGAGGATGGTGGTAGTACAGTAACAGACAATGCACATAATACAGAGGATGTCGGTGGTAGAGTAACAGACAATGCACATAATACAGAGGATGTAGGTAGTACAGTAACAGACAATGCACATAATACAGAGGATGTTGGTAGTACAGTAACGGACAATGCACATAATACAGATTATGTTGGTAGTACAGTAACGGATAATGCACATCATACAGAATATGTTGGTAGTACAGTAACAGACAATGCACATCATACAGAGTATGTTGCATCGGCTGCCAGCACTGTATTATGTCAGTATGTACTTACCTGGTCAGAGCAGGGGGAGGATGGTGATCACATGACAGGTGCACCGGCTGCGAGCACTGTATGATGTCAGTATGTACTTACCTGGCCAGAGCAGGGGGAGGATGGTGATCACATGACCGGTGCTCTGGCTGCCAGCACTGTATGATGTCAGTATGTACTTACCTGGCCAGAGCAGGGGGAGGATGATGATCACATGACAGGTGCTCCGGCTGCCAGCACTGTATCATGTCAGTATGTACTTACCTGGCCAGAGCAGGGGGAGGATGGTGATCACATGACAGGTGCACTGGCTGTCAGCACTGTATGATGTCAGTATGTACTTACCTGGCCAGAGCAGGGGGAGGATGGTGATCACATGACAGGTGCATCGGCTGCCAGCACTGTATGATGTCAGTATGTACTTACCTGGCAAGAGCAGGGGGAGGATGATGATCACATGACAGGTGCACTGGCTGCCAGCACTATATTATGTCAGTATGTACTTACCTGGCCAGAGCAGGGGGAGGATGGTGATCACATGACAGGTGCACTGGCTGCCAGCACTGTATTATGTCAGTATGTACTTACCTGGCCAGAGCAGGGGGGAGGATGGTGATCACATGACAGGTGCACCGGCTGCCAGCACTGTATTATGTCAGTATGTACTTACCTGGCCAGAGCAGGGGGAGGATGGTGATCACATGACAGACCCACACACTGCAGTCTTTCCACATGCACTTCATCATAATGCTCAGCTGCATACAGGGTAATCTTGCATATGATCTGGGATATCCTGAAATATGGAAGATAAAATCCTAAGAACTCTCCAACAGTACACACCTGCCGTATATAGTGATTGTCCATTCTACAAACATTATTATATATGAGAGTACACTAATATTTCCAATATAACTAATTGATTGGTGTTATTGAACAAAATGGAATCGGTACATCTATTAGACCACACTTAGGTCGACAGTCATTAGGTCGACCACGTTAGGTCGACATGGGCCAAGGTCGACAGGGTTATAGGTCGACATGGGTCAAGGGTGACATGTGTTTAGGTCGACATGGGCCAATGTCGACATGGGTTTTTGGTCAATAGTCATTAGGTCGACATGCGTTTTTCACTGTTTTTTGGTCCGAATGTCGACATAGTCGACATGGACACAGTTGGAGGTGAACCGCAGCCCCTGGCATTGCTTGCTTCGCTTGCGATGCTTCAGGCACGGTGCCTCGCTGCGCTCGTCACACTTTTTTATTCTCCCACCACGCCCTAGTGGATGGTATGGCATGAAATACCGCCTGTCGGCACATGTCGGCTCAAAAAACAGTGAAAAACTCATGTCGACCTAATGACTGTCCACCTAAACCCATGTTGACATTGGCCCATGTCGACCTAAACGCAAGTCGACCTTGACCCATGTCAACCTATAACCCTGTCGACCTTGGCCCATGTCGACCCAACGTGGTCGACCTAATGACTGTTGACCTAAGTGTGGTCTAATAGATAACCGTTTCCCAACAAAATGTGCACAGAAATGCATTGCATTCAGTCTATCACAAGTGCGACAATTAGTAGTTATGGATGCTGCATGATGGGGGATCAATATCAGGTTCCACCGTTCGCCCCTATTTTCAAGTCTCCTGCTGGACCACAAGCCAATAGGAGCTTGTGGTCCAGCAGCCAATTAGGCAGAGCCGGCCCTAGCCTAAATGACGCCCTAGGCAAGATTTTGGCTGGTGCCCCCTAGCACCGCCACTAGTTCCGCCTCTGACCCTGCTCCCCTTTCCCAGCACCAACAACCCTCATCATAGCAGTCATCATTATGGTGCCCCTACCCGCAATATTTTAAATAGAATCAGTGCACACATTCGGTGCGCAGCCCAAACATGGGTGTGTTCTTGCTGGGAAGGGGCATGGCCACACAATAGTACCCCCAATTCAAATTATGCTACACAGTAGTGCACCTTTATTCACATTATGTCATGCGATGGTGTCCCTTATTCACGTTACATCACACAGTAGTACCACTTTACCTTATGTACTGTACATTACTCCTCACATTATTCTCATTATACCCTTAGAAAAAAATCCTGAGAAAATATTGTATTTTAAGCACCTCCATGGCCACACTGCAACCCAGCACAAAGCAGTGTGTGCTGGGCAGAGGAGAAGAGCTGCAGCTGCTGCTGTCACTTAAGGGGAGGGGGCCCGGGGCCCCCACTGGGCCCTTCCATCAGACTTTGACCTGGGTAATTTGTACCCCCTACCCCTTTCTCTCTGCACCCCTGATAATACCACACAGTAATGCCCCTTACACATGACACACATTATTAATGTCCTTATAAACATAATTCCCCTTACACATTATGCCAACCTTTAATAATGCCCTTCATACATATAATGACACACATAATGCCTGTTACACATATGTTGCACATTATTAATGCCCTTTTACACATGACACACATAATGCCTGTTACACATATGTTGCACATTATTAATGCCCTTATACACATGACACACATAATGCCCCTTACACATATGTTGCACATTATTAATGCATTTATACACATGACACACATAATGCCCCTTACACATATGTTGCACATTATTAATGCCCTTATACACATGACACACATAATGCCTGTTACACATATGTTGCACATTATTAATGCATTTATACATGACACACATAATGCCTGTTACACATATGTCACACATTATTAATGCATTTATACATGACACACATAATGCCCCTTACACATATGCCGAACACTATTGCACAAACAACCCACCCACAGACCGCACTCGCACAGCCGCTAACACTGTGACCTCTGCCTCTGCTTGGATACAGATGTTTCCTCATACATCTTGCCTCAATAGGCCATGCAGCTCCTGGCCAGTTCTGCTAACGTCGGGTGCCTTTTTTGCTGAAAATTCATCTTATTTGCATTGTTATGACCAGCACACACAAGGAGCTTCCGATGATTAATATGATATGCGGCATGCCTATATTCTGTGTGCGACTGTGGCTGTACCTGCATATGGAATGCTGTGTTACAGTGATTTCCATGAATACACTATTTCATGTGCAGATACAGACTCACTCACACACAGAATATAGGCATGCTGCATAGCATTTTAATCAGCAGAAGCTGCTGATGCCCCTAGGCATCCAAATGCCCTAGGCAATTGCCTAGTTTGCCTATGCCTAAGGCCGGCTCTGCAATTAGGCATGGCATTGGTGGCTGCTAGACCGCTAGCTCCTATTGACTCACGGTCCAGCGGGTTTCAGTGGGAGATTTGAAAATAGCAGATCAACAACGTCCCTTAGCGTCCTAGTGGAGCCCTGGGCATTGGCAGCCCTAAACTGACTGGTTGAAGTTGTTTTCATAATGGCTGGTGCAGCAGGGGCAGCTGTGCCTCGCTATGAGGGGTGTAATGTCTGCAATTTGAGTCCCCCTTGGCAATGCACAATTTGAGTTCCCCCTGGTAACGAGCAATTTGAGTCCCCCTTGGCAACAAGCAATTTCAGTCTTCCATGGCAACAAGCAATTTCAGACCCCATTGGCAACAAGCAACTTCAGTCGCCCTTGGCAATGAGCAATTTCAGTCCCCCTTGGCAATGAGCAATTTGAGTCCCCCTTGGCAATGAGCATGTCACGCGCCGCCGCGGCGGTACACGGCGGGTCCTGTACTCACCCGTCCGTGTCCGCAGTCGGCTGGCGTGTGTCGGCCTCCATGTCAGGTGAGGCGGCAGGCAAAGGTCCGGCAGTGTTGGAGGGCAGCATGGAAGTCTGCAGCGTGGTCTCACTCTAGGCTATGGGTGCCGTGAGACCAGCGCCGCCATCTTGCTTAAGGGCAAACAGGGGATTGGGCCAGGTCAGAGCTACACACCTGTTTCACTGTGATAGCCAATGGCAGCCGCCTTCTATGCATATAGAGGATCTGCCCAGGTAACTCAGTGTCAGTGCAAAGAGTCTTCTGTGCCGTGCACTTCCTGGAAGGCCCCTGACTCATTGTGTCCTTGCTATCCCAGCTGTGTCCGTCAGCTCGCTTTGGCTTCAGATCCAGATCCAGATCCAGTCACGCTGGTCGCCAGCTTCTCTCTGGTACCCTTGGGTGCTTCCTCCAGGATTTCCCAAAGACCTCCTCTTCAGCTACCTCCAGCCGCAGTCACCTCCCATCTTCTTCCAGTTCCGGATCCTCTATTTGCCACCATCTTTTCATCTCTTCATCAGGATTTTCTTCATCATTGTCTTCTGGACATTCATCCTCATTGTCTTCTGGACATTCATCCTCATTGTCTTCTGGACATTTATCGTTTGCCATTTACTTTGATTCCTATTACAGTTGTTCTCAAAGAAGTATTTGAGTCCTGTATGACAGCCTTTATTAAACCTGCTCGTTTTAACCCTACTACTGCCTCCTCCTCAGTCCCTGAGCACCACACGACCTCATCAGAATCTTCGGCCGTGACAGTTTGCACTGACCCGATGGAGTCGGTTGAAAATCAGGGATCTCTGGCAAACGTATTGCAAGGCATTATGGGCCGCCTGGAAAAAGTGGAGTCTTCACAGCGGCAAGTGGCGCAATTTTTACAATCACTGACTTCCTCACAAACCACCCCTCCAGCGGCTACAGCAACATCTTCAGTATCCTCGGGAGGAGTTTCCGCCACGCCACCAGTCGGGTCCATTATTCCCCCTCAGTTACATTTGCCGACCCCCAGCAAGTACGATGGGTCTCCTAAAGGATGTCGCGGGTTTTTGAATCAGTGCGATGTGCACTTCACTCTCCAAGCCTCCAACTTTCCAACTGACAAGGCGCGTGTAGCCTACATTGTCTCCCTCCTCTCGGGATCTGCCCTAGAGTGGGTTTCGCCTCTGTGGGAGAGAGCAGATCCTCTACTCCTTCTGCCACAGAAGAACCAATGCAAATAAATCGGTCCCGTCTCTCTCCCGAAGAAAAGAACCGACGTCGCAGAGATAATCTCTGTATGTACTGCGCTTCATCTTCTCATCTTCTGATCTCTTGTCCGCTTCGCCCGGGAAACGACCGCTCCTAATCTCCACGAGGGAGGCTAGATTAGGAGTGTTATCGCCTGCTCCCTCCACCATAGACTCTACCATCTCAGTCACCCTGAGTACTCCTCGGGGACAAACGTCCATGCAAGCTCTACTGGACTCAGGTGCGGCTGGGAACTTCATCTCGGCCGACATGGCTGCACAACTCTCCATACCTCTCCAACCACTGGAACAACCTCTGGTCCTGACAGCCGTCGATGGCAGCCACATCTCCAGTGGCCATGTCACCTCACAGACGGTACCGATCCATCTTCAAGTTGGAGCCCTGCACCAAGAGAAGTTAGAGTTTTTGGTTCTCCCTCAGTCCTCTCACCCTGTAGTCCTAGGGATGCCGTGGCTTACCAAGCATAACCCCCATGTCGACTGGCTAACTATGGAGATTAAGGCCTGGAGTAAGGACTGCTTTTCTTCTTGCTTATCTCCTGTTATTCCTATTCTTCTGAGCAAACCTCAAGCATTTTCTCCCCAGCTTCCTGCCTCCACCATACCCGCACCATACTCGTCTTTTTCAGATGTCTTTAATAAAGGAGGTGCCGATACATTGCCGCCCCACCGGCCATGGGATTGTCCCATTGATCTCATTCCAGGCAAGACACCACCACGGGGAAGAACGTACCCTTTATCGTTGCCTGAGACCGAGGCCATGTCGGCATACATCCAGGAGAATCTGGAGAAGGGATTTATCCGGCCATCCACCTCTCCGGCAGGAGCAGGCTTCTTCTTCGTCAAGAAGAAAGATGGCAGCCTGAGACCGTGTATCGATTATCGGGGGTTGAATGACATCACCGTTAAAAATCGCTATCCGCTGCCCCTCATCACTGAATTGTTCGACCGAGTTAAGGGGGCCACGGTCTTCACCAAACTAGACTTGAGGGGAGCATACAACCTGATCCGTATCCGCCAGGGGGACGAATGGAAAACGGCCTTCAATACCCGAGATGGACATTATGAATACCTCGTTATGCCGTTTGGTCTGTGTAATGCTCCAGCCGTTTTCCAGCAATTCGTGAATGACATCTTTCGGGACTTGTTATATATTTCCATTGTTGTCTATTTAGATGACATCCTCATCTTCTCGTCCAATCTCAGCACTCACCGGCACACCGTTCGGGAGGTGTTAAGCCGTCTTCGCCAGAACCAGCTTTTCTGTAAGCTCGAAAAGTGTGCCTTCGAAGTCTCGTCAATTCCCTTCCTGGGTCATATTCTTTCAAGTACTGGGCTGGAGATGGATCCTGAAAAAGTCCGCGCTATTCAAGATTGGACACCCCCAACCACTCTCAAAGGTTTGCAAAGATTCCTCGGCTTTTCCAACTACTACCGCCGCTTCATCCGCAATTTCTCCTCCATAGCAGCACCTCTGACGGCTCTTACCCAAAAAGGGGCCAATCCTGCCCAATGGCCGTCCGCAGCTACCAAGGCTTTCCAACTACTGAAACAGGCGTTTATCACCGCTCCAATTCTTCTTCAACCTGATGTGAACCGACCCTTCATCCTGGAGGTTGACGCCTCTTCTGACGGAGTAGGAGCAGTTCTTTCGCAAAAAGGAGAGGATGCAGAGCTTCACCCTTGCGCATACTTTTCCAAGAAATTTCTCCCGGCAGAAAAGAACTACCCTATTGGAGAACAGGAGCTGCTCGCTGTTAAGTTAGCCTTCGAGGAGTGGCGGTATCTGTTAGAGGGGGCTCGTCACCAGATCACAGTTTTTTCCGACCACAAAAATCTTTCTTTCTTAAGACAAGCACAATGTCTCACTTCACGCCAGGCTCGTTGGGCTATGTTCTTCGAACGCTTCAATTTCCAAATCAAGTATCGTCCAGGTGTTTTAAACAATAAAGCTGATGCCTTGTCTCGGTCCTTCAATCCCAGCTCAGATTCTGAACCACTTAAACAGTCCATCCTGAACCCTGTCGTTTTTGCTCATGTCTCTCCTCACCCTACACCACCTGCAGGCAAGTCCTTTGTGCCGCCCAATTTACGCAAGAAGCTGTTGACGTGGGGCCACGCCTCCCGCTTTGCTGGACATTCCGGGGTACAAAAAACTTTACAATTTCTCCTACGATCATATTGGTGGCCAACCATTCGACAGGATGTAAAACACTTTGTATCTTCATGTGTCAAGTGCGCCCAACACAAGACGTCTCGGACTCCCCCAGCTGGGGCTTTGCTACCACTGTCCATCCCAACGGAACCATGGACTCATCTGTCGATGGACTTCATTTCTGAATTACCCTCCTCTAGCGGTTACACTGTTATCTGGGTGATAGTCGACCGATTTTCCAAAATGGCCCACTTCGTGCCCCTAAAATCATTACCTTCGGCTCCAGTACTAGCCCAACTCTTCATATCCACCATCTTCAGGCTTCATGGGTTGCCCAAAGAGATCATATCCGATAGGGGTGTGCAGTTTGTCGCCAAGTTCTAGAGAGCTCTGTGTACTGCCGTTCAGGTGAAATTAAAATTCTTCACCGCCTTCCATCCTCAGACTAACGGGCAAACCGAACGTGTCAACCAAGACCTAGAGACATTTATTCGACTTTTTGTGTCCTCCTCTCAAGATGAATGGAAGGATCTATTACCCTGGGCGGAGTATGCACACAACAACTCTTATCACTCCTCTTCAGGTACTACACCCTTCTTCACAGTCTACGGCAAACATCCACGGTCCCCTGATTTCTCAAGTTTGCCGTCTCCGGAGGTTCCGGCAGCTTCCATGTCTCTTCATCGTTTCAAAAAGATATGGGCTGAAGTTCACAAAGCTCTTCTTCAAGCTTCTGCCAGATATAAGAAAGCAGCTGATAAGCGAAGAAAGGCAGTTCCACCATTTAAAGTAGGGGATCGAGTGTGGCTGTCTACCCGCAATCTTCGACTTCGCGTACCCTCGATGAAACTTGCCCCTCGTTTTATTGGTCCATTCCCCATCACCCAAGTCATCAACCCAGTGTCCTACAGATTGCAGCTTCCATCTTCTATGAAGGTATCTAATTCTTTTCATATATCTCTTCTCAAACCATTGAAATTAAGCATCTTCCAAAAGAAAGTACCCCGACCCTCAAAGGTCAATACCGAGAAGGATGCTGAGTTTGAGGTCAGACGAATCATAGACTCTCGTTATCGCAACTCTCGACATCAATTTCTGGTGGAGTGGGCTGGTTTCGGACCGGAGGAGAACTCCTGGGTGGATCAAGCTGATTTACATGCCCCAAGTCTCGTTAAGCGCTTTTTTCAGAAGAATCCTCACAAGAAGCGCAAACGTCCTGAGGTTACCCGAAAAGGGGGGGGTACTGTCACGCGCCGCCGCGGCGGTACACGGCGGGTCCTGTACTCACCCGTCCGTGTCCGCAGTCGGCTGGCGTGTGTCGGCCTCCATGTCAGGTGAGGCGGCAGGCAAAGGTCCGGCAGTGTTGGAGGGCAGCATGGAAGTCTGCAGCGTGGTCTCACTCTAGGCTATGGGTGCCGTGAGACCAGCGCCGCCATCTTGCTTAAGGGCAAACAGGGGATTGGGCCAGGTCAGAGCTACACACCTGTTTCACTGTGATAGCCAATGGCAGCCACCTTCTATGCATATAGAGGATCTGCCCAGGTAACTCAGTGTCAGTGCAAAGAGTCTTCTGTGCTGTGCACTTCCTGGAAGGCCCCTGACTCATTGTGTCCTTGCTATCCCAGCTGTGTCCGTCAGCTCGCTTTGGCTTCAGATCCAGTGCTCCTTTCCAGTCACGCTGGTCGCCAGCTTCTCTCTGGTACCCTTGGGTGCTTCCTCCAGGATTTCCCAAAGACCTCCTCTTCAGCTACCTCCAGCCGCAGTCACCTCCCATCTTCTTCCAGTTCCGGATCCTCTATTTGCCACCATCTTTTCATCAGGATTTTCTTCATCATTGTCTTCTGGACATTCATCCTCATTGTCTTCTGGACATTTATCGTTTGCCATTTACTTTGATTCCTATTACAGTTGTTCTCAAAGAAGTATTTGAGTCCTGTATGACAGCCTTTATTAAACCTGCTCGTTTTAACCCTACTACTGCCTCCTCCTCAGTCCCTGAGCACCACACGACCTCATCAGAATCTTCGGCCGTGACAGAGCAATTTCAGTCTACCTTGGCAACTAGCAATTTGAGTCCCCCTTGGCAATGAGCAATTTCAGTCCCCCTTGGAAATGAACAATTTCAGTCCCCTATGGCAACAAGCAATTTCAGTCTCCCTTGGCAACTAGAAATTTGAGTCCCCCTTGGCAATGAGCAATTTCAGTCCCCCTTGGAAACAAACTATTTCAGTCCCCTATGGCAGCAAGCAATTTCAGTCCCCCTTGGCAAAGAACAATTTCAGTCCCCTTTGGCAACAAGCAATTTCAGTCCCCCTTGGCAATGAACATGAAGCCCCCTTGGCATCGAGGATGAAGCCGCTGGCACCGAGCATGAAGTCCCTAGCAATGAGCATGTAGGTAAGTGGCACTTATGTGTAGAAGTGGATAAATCAATGGGGCCAGATGGAATGCATCCAAGGATACTAAAATAACCAAAAGATGTGCTGGTAGCGCCATTAACAGATTTATTCAACCAGTCACTAGATACAGGTGCAGTTCAGAGGACTGGAAAAGAGCAAATGTAGTTCCACTGCATAAAAGCGGAAGCAAAGAAGAAGCAAGTAACTGCAGACCAGTAAGCCTTACATCAGTAGTAGGAAATTAATGGAAACACTATTAAAAGAAAGAATAGTGGAATATCTTAAATTAAACAACTTACAGGATCCAAAACAGCATGGTTTTACTGCAGGGAGATCATGACAAACAAATCGTATTAACTTTTTTGACTCTGTGTCCAAAATAATAGATGAAGGGGGAACTGTAGATGGGGCATATCTAGACTTAATAAGGCATTTGACACTGTCCCGCATCGCAGACTGCTAAATAAACTTGAAAGTGTGGGATTGGATTCTAAAATAATTAAATGGATAAGCACCTGGTTGCAGGATAGGAAACAGACAGTTGTAGTAAATGGAGTGCATTCTATGGAGGGACATATTACCAGTGGAGTACCCCACGGATCTGTACTTGGACCAGTGCTCTTTAATATCTTTGTTAGTGACATTGCAAATGGTATTAAAGGGAAAGTATGCCTTTTTGCAGATGACACAAAGATATGCAACAGAGTAGACACACCAGAAGGGGTAAATCAAATGACTGATGATCTAGGTAAACTGGAGAATTGGTCAAGAGCATGGCAACTACCGTTTAATGCTAAAAAATGCAAAATTATGCACTTGGGACTCAAAAACCCAAAAGCTCAATATACTGTAGTATCAAGTAGGGATGGCCATCGACCATCGATGATTCAAAATAATTGATGGTTCATGGCCGATGTCGAATACTTTTGCCATCGATGGGGGGGAACCAGATGGTTTCCTTCCATCGATGGAACAGCAAAACGATGTTTTGCATTTCTTTTTTTTTTTTCAAAGTGTTGGGACACGGAGCATAGCTCCGCCTCCCGACACCCGCGAAGCCCCGCCCCCGTGTTTTGATTGGCCCACAGGCCAATCAATCAAACACAATGGCTGACCATCGATATGTAAAAATATCGATGGTCAGCCATTGCAAAGTTTAGCACTATCGATGGCCAGTTGCAGAATTGCCATTGATGGCAACCATCGATGGCAATTGCAACGATGGCCATCCCTAGTATCAAGGGTACAATAATGGAAACTACTGAGGAGGAAAGGGATCTAGGAGTCACTATTTCAAGTGACTTAAAGGCAGGAAAGCAAGGTAGCAAAGCAATGAGGAAGGCTAGTCAGATGCTTGGTTGCATAGGGAGAGTAATCAGTAGCAGAAAAAAAGACGTAATAATGCCACTTTAAAGGTCATTGGTACGGCCTCATCTGGAATACTGTGTCCAGTTCTGGAGACCATATCTTCAGAAGGATATAAATACATTAGCGACCAGGGGCGTAACTATAGCACCGCAGCCCCCGCCACCGCGGGTGGGCGCTGTGCATGTGGGGGTTTTAAAAAACTGTCTTTCATATGGGGATAGCCATTTTCCGAAAGTCATTTTTCTTATAAGAAAAGTGACTTTTGGAAAATGGCTGCCCCCATACGAAAGACAGTTTTTTTAAACGGGTTTTCCTATGGGGCAGCCATTTTCTGAAAGACACTTTTTTTTACGAGTGCTTCCGACCATACTGCACTGCCGGGATCCACAACGGAGGTACCGGCTGCACGGGGGGTGGGTCGACATGCGCGGGGGTGGGTCGACACGCGCGGGGGGTGGGTCGACACGCGCGCAGGGGGGTCGACACACATGCACGGGGGGGTCGACACGCGCGCGGGGCGGCTCCAGTGCTGTGAATATTTAATGAGCGCTCATTAAATATTCACTGCGCTGAATTTAGGACCCAGCTCATTGGCTGGGTCCTAAATACTGTTTCAGACCCGATTTTGATCCCAAAATACCGGGTCTGAAACGGGTAGGACCCTGCATTTTAACCGGTTTGAAAAAACGGTATTTTCAAACCGGTTAATTGGATCTGCACCTTTCAGACCGCACAGATTACCGTTTTAAAATGGTAAAAAAACAGCAATATACCGTTTCCAAAGTGCGATCTGAAAGGGGCATAAAAGATCTTAACATGTATAGTTTGGAGCAGAGAAGGGAAAGGGGGTACATGACAGAAATATTCAAATATATCAAGGCTTTTAACATAGTACAGGAGGGAAATCTTCTTCAAAGGAAAAGAAGTAATAGAACACGAGGACATGCACTGAAACTGGAGGGAGGTAGGTTCCGGTAGAAATGTTAGAAAAAATTACTTCACAGAAAGGGTAGTGGATAAGTGGAATAGCCTCCCATCAGAGGTAGTAGAGGCTAAGACAGTAGAACAATGTAAACATGCTTGGGATAAGCATATGAATATCCTTACAAAGAAATTAGGATCAAAAAGGGTTGAGATTACCTGAAGGGTAAAAAAGGGGCAGACTAGATGGGCCAAATGGTTCTTATCTGCCCTCAAATTCTAAGTTTCTATGTTTCTAATATGTAATGGTGTTAGGACTCCCGGGCTCATGGGTGCATGGAGGGGCCTATCGCTCGTATCCGCCTTGAGAAAGGCAGTGTTTACAGCATTTGCACAGTCCCGGGAGAACCTCGGTTCGCGGATCACACAGTAAGGCCACAAAAGCAAGGTACAAAGCGCACCTTTATTTCATATTAACAGTACATGAAAACCATAACCACACCACTAACACTACTCAATACAGGTAGCCTACAATATACACAGCACACACTAACTATATCAGAACCACACAAAAGTGAACACCTCCCCTTCCACAGTCAATAGTCACCTTGGGCAGTCTCTGAGCTAAAAGCTGGTGTAGCCTTGGTGAGGGGGAAATGCAGAACCCCAGCGGAGGTACGGGCTCCACTGAGCCAGGGCCGATGCCCGCTGCCGGTCCTGTAGGTGATGAATCCCGGCCGCTTGGCCTGTGGGTGCCGTCAGGGTGCTGGCACGCTGGACGCAACCGCTGGCTGTGGTATGGGGTCCACTGCGCCAGGGCCGACTGCCCACTGCTGGTCCTGCAGGTGATGAATCCCAGCCGCTTGGCCTGTGGGTGCCGTCGGGGTGCTGGCACGCTGGATGAAACCGCTGGCTGTGGTATGGGGTCCACTGCGCCAGGGCCGACTGCCCACTGCTGATGGTCTGGTGGGGTCTGGAGGGGACTCAGTTCCTCCCCTGGGATCCTGCCTCGCCGGGTCAGGGATCCTGGATGGATGCAGAAAGTGGAACCCAGAGCTGTTGTTTCAGCCCATTTTATCCTTGAGTTCTGCGACCGGATTGGTTGTTGCTTGAAGCCTGAGATGTAAATGCCCCTGAGTCCTGTGTAGGGATTGGCTGCTGCTGTAGCCCTGCCAACTTGCTGTTCTCTGGGACTCTCTGGCCCCCTGCTGGTCTGGTGCCGGCCAGTCTATAACAAGTACCCGGGGAGAACAAAAGGCCAGGAACCATTGCTGATAAGGGGGCGGCCCAGGTGTGAAGTCAAAACAGACCCTGTTGTTGGTTGTGAAGTCTCAGCCTATTCAGCTTGCTGATGCTTCCTGTGAGGGGGATGAGATAGGGGGGTGTCGGCTGTCCGCATTAGCCAACAAGATATTACACACATGCAATAAACCATACATTACTGTGATAGAGACATATCAGGCTCAGGAGTATATGCCCTGATGGGCGCAATACTTATAAACACGCGGTACTATTTCCCATCGCAGGCAGACATCTGGTATGTAATAAAGTCCTGTCCTAGTACTATAGAACACACAGTCCTGTGGAAGGCTCTATTAGTGTGAGAGGCACGGCTCCCATGAGATGGCAGGCAGGGAATTGTATTGGAAAAATGTTGTTAATTCAGGTAAGAGAGTGTCTGGGTCTCTGGGCTATATTTAGGAATCTTGGGGTGCCTACCCCCTCATGATCCAGGTGGGGGTGCCCAAAGGGGGGATCATGACATACCTCCCCCTTCCTAAATCCGGTCCGAGGGGCTGGCTCCCAGATCGGAGCCAGTCAGGATGACCGGGCCCAGTGATCTCCTGGAGGCGTGATTCCGCTCCTCCTGCTCTGGATGAGGGGGGTCCGAGGTCAGCAGTTCACCATGTGTAACCCGCATTCCAGTACCCCAGTTACAGGGTTTGCCCCTGTCATGTGGAAATCTTTCCTTCTCTCCTGCCTTTTTGGTTGGCCCTCCTCCCTCCGCCTCTGGCGCAACTGGGAGGGGCCCGATCGGTGTACACAGGCTACAATCCGGAAACCTGGCTGCGGATTCTGCTCTTGACAACAGCGCCGACGTTGGCTGCAGGGGAGCAGTGGGTAACAACGATGCTTCTCCCAAAACTTCAAAAGCCTTCACAGTCACCCCACTTGGGCCTGAAACCTCCCCCAGCCCCTGAAGCTGCTGGGCCTCCCCTGGGCAACCTTCCATCCATGTCTGTTCATCCACCTTGCAGGGCCTCAGCACACTCTGCCCCCACCTGCCCTCAGCAGTAGGCAGCGGTCCTGAGGATTCTCCTTCACACAATGGCTGCAGAGAAGCAGGGGGTATCCGCAAGTCTCCCCCTGATTTTCCCACAATCCCCCCCTTTGGGTCGAACACCTCCCCCAGCCCTTTGAACAATAACTGCTGGGCCTCCCCTGGGCAAACTTCCATCTTCCCCAGGGTGCACTGCTTCCCCAGTCTGGCGATGAGAGGGACTGGTGGGGTGGCATTGTACGGCAGCACTGCTGGCATCTCCCTTACAGCCCCAGGTGCAAACTCACATTCTCTTGCTCGTGCCATGCTGGGTGGTGAGGTGTCTTCCTCTGAGGCGCAGGGGGGTGCTGAGCTATGCCTCTGACCATCCCCTCCATGTTTGCTTGCTTGGCTGCCTGTTTGCTGCAGCGGCTCCCCGGGCACATAATTACAGTCAGTCACTCTTGCAGGGGATTCACAGAAGCGCTGCACCCCAGCCTCTACTCCCTGCTCTGGCACCCCGGTCCCTGGTCGCTCCCCAGTCACATACCTGCCTTTTGACTTCAGATCCTCCTGGCTCTGATGGCTAAGTGGGAACAGTCCTGGACAATCCTCCTGGGGTGGTAGAGGGGCAGAGCACACACCAGACACATTTCCTTCCATCCCCCCCTGCTGAATATGCTGGGGCTCCTGGGGCAAGATGCCCTCATTCGCTGGGCCGCTGGTGGTCATGTAGGGGAGAAGTACTGACCCCTCTGCTGGGGCACAATCATTGTAGACCCCCTGGCCACTAGTTTCAAAGTCTCCATCTCCCACGTCTGCAAAAGGGAAGATGTACTGCCATTCTTCCTGGGGTGCCATTTTTGGGTGCACCCCCATCCTTTGGCTAGCTGCTTGGAGCAGTGGCTGGCCACTGCTTTGTACCTCCTGTGGCGAGGACTCAGCCATCACAGTCCCAGCCTCCGAGATCTGCTCTGCTCTGGGGCTAGTCTCTGGGGCAGCCCCTGCACTGTATACTGGCACTGCTCCATCTATCCCGGGCTCCGTGTGCACCAGTCCATCATCCCCATGTGGGGCCACAGTGCCCAGCTCCGCCACACTACTTGGCACAATGCAGGGGGAATAAATATCCCCTCCCCGATATCCATCTGCCACAATCACAGTCCATGATGTTAGGGCTCCTTTAGAGTCCGGGGTCCCTGGTGCGATATCACAGGGACACTCCACAGCTAGTTCCTCATTTCCCAACTCACTGAATGGGAACAGTTCTGTGATTTCTCCCTGTGTCAGTGGGGGATCTAGTTCTGTGGCTCTCTGAGGATGCATAAGCTGCAGCAGCCGACGTTCCTCTGCCTCCACCCTCTGACACTGGTCCAGCCACTCTGGAGAATTCAGCTGTCCCTGTGCCAGGGCGACCCTCTCTGCATTATCATAACAGTGCAGGAGACACTGCAACTGCAACGTGTGATGGCTCCACTAGGAAGCCTATTGCTCTCCTGCACACCGAAATTAAAAATATTTTTTAGAAGAAGGAACCCCAAATTTTCTTAAATAGACTAGAGGGGGTGCTGTTCCCGGCAGTCAGGCATATAGCATATTGAACAAAGAAGGAAAGGAACTGCTCAGGGGGGAACGCACTAAAGAAATAGAATCATAAAAAATAACTTTTAATAAGTCATAGTTAATAATCCCACAATTAGCTTAAATGGGAATACAGCGAAAAATGAAAGTTTAAAATATTAGACGTACACACATATACACACAATGTGCACAAAAAGACAGGGAATTAGTGCTTTAAAAAATGACACTTAAATCCTGACCAAAAGTATGCTCACAAGATTATAGCCAAGGATGTGGTCTGGTTGATCACGGAAAAAATATATATATAGCCCTGTTCAGTAACTATTTGATCTCCAAATGACCAGTGTAAATATCTGATTTTAATTCAACCTTTTAGTAATAACACTGCCACCCTCTGGTAGATTAATGACACAGTATGAGTGATTCAGGGACCTTTCTCACTAAGGACCTCTGATACACTATCCTATTGCACCATCTAGTGGTGATTTTAAGAATGTTTTTCAACTTTTGTCTGATGCATAGGATTTTTCATAATCTTTTATTGGCAGTCCAGAAAGGCATAATTGTGGCATAGTGATTTGGGTTTAAACATTTTAAGAAAGGAGGAGAAAAAACCATGAAATGTTGGGAACACAGATTATTTGAGGGCTTTCCTAAGATCAAAATCAAAGTGCTCAGATAAATATAATGAGCTGAAAAACGGAGTTATGATTATCTCCTTGTATTTTTCTTCAGCAGAATGAGCACATTTACAGGGCGTCTGCTACCTACTTCAACCTAGGTGTATGAACTTTAACACCCAGGATGGTCTGATAGCGCCCCTAATATACCAACATCATATCAATAAACATTTTATCAGGCTAGTGAGCATATTTGGACAGTCAGTAACCGACACCGATGTTTCGCTTTGCTTTGTCGAAGCAAAGCGAAACATCGGTGTCGGTTACTGACTGTCCAAATATGCTCACTAGCCTGATAAAATGTTTATTGATATGATGTTGGTATATTAGGGGCGCTATCAGACCATCCTGGGTGTTAAAGTTCATACACCTAGGTTGAAGTAGGTAGCAGACGCCCTGTAAATGTGCTCATTCTGCTGAAGAAAAATACAAGGAGATAATCATAACTCCGTTTTTCAGCTCATTATATTTATCTGAGCACTTTGATTTTGATCTTAGGAAAGCCCTCAAATAATCTGTGTTCCCAACATTTCATGGTTTTTTCTCCTCCTTTCTTAAAATGTTTAAACCCAAATCACTATGCCACAATTATGCCTTTCTGGACTGCCAATAAAAGATTATGAAAAATCCTATGCATCAGACAAAAGTTGAAAAACATTCTTAAAATCACCACTAGATGGTGCAATAGGATAGTGTATCAGAGGTCCTTAGTGAGAAAGGTCCCTGAATCACTCATACTGTGTCATTAATCTACCAGAGGGTGGCAGTGTTATTACTAAAAGGTTGAATTAAAATCAGATATTTACACTGGTCATTTGGAGATCAAATAGTTACTGAACAGGGCTATATATATATTTTTTCCGTGATCAACCAGACCACATCCTTGGCTATAATCTTGTGAGCATACTTTTGGTCAGGATTTAAGTGTCATTTTTTAAAGCACTAATTCCCTGTCTTTTTGTGCACATTGTGTGTATATGTGTGTACGTCTAATATTTTAAACTTTCATTTTTCGCTGTATTCCCATTTAAGCTAATTGTGGGATTATTAACTATGACTTATTAAAAGTTATTTTTTATGATTCTATTTCTTTAGTGCGTTCCCCCCTGAGCAGTTCCTTTCCTTCTTTGTTCAATATGACACTGCAACTGCTCCTGGACACTTCTCAGTTCTCCTGGACACAGGACATAGTTCCTATACACGCTGAATGCATGTAGCGGGTCCTCTTGCTGCTCATACACCCATCGGATAAGAGCGCAGTGTGAGCGGCCTTCAGGGGGTGTGCTGCATCGTAGCCTCCATTCGTCAGTTAGGTCCTCCAGACTCATTCTCGCTAATGGAGCTCCAGATTCTGCAGGCCACAGTTCCTCTGCCTCCCCCCCTGGGATCTCGGTAGTGGACCCCTCGGTCATCCACCCCCGTGGCACCATCAACTCCTCCTCCCTTTGAGTTCTCTTTGCGGGCTCCTTCCCAGGACCCACATTACCCGGTGCTGGCACACTGGCCTTAGCGATCCGGCTTCTATGCATTAGCTGATGCGTGGCGTTACTTACTTCTGTGACAAAAGCCTTCCACGCCACCGTATGCAGCAGGTTTCCTGCAGCAGCCTCAGATACATACTGCTTAAATTCATCGGTCAGGTAAGCTGCTTTCTCCTCTGTAGTAGCACCTGTCCATACATTAATCCACCGATATGCTGCTTCCCAATCCTCCCAGAGGGGCTGCATCAGCGTGGATGGGCTTCTCCAGTCCCATTCCTCAGCCAGAAGACTCCATGACGATTCCTCATCTATGAGCCTCACTGCTCTGGGTGACTGTGGGCACCTCTTGCCTCTCTTTGGACGTCTCTGTCCTTTTCCTGGAGCCATTCTCCACACGGGCTGCACTCGTAGAGCTTGGTCAGCGTCACTTGCTGGACCCCCTTACGTCAGCTTCCGTTTCTGGGCCACGGCACACTCCGCCGTTCCCTCGCTTGCAGGGATTGTCCCCTGGACAAGCCGGCACTTAAGCGGAATTCTTCCCTCGCTTAATGCCCTCACAAATTATCCTTTTTCTCCTCCCCGGCATCCCTGCTAGGGTTACAAGAGCTCACCTCTGTGTGGTTCTATACTACTGGTTATGGGCTATTGCGCCAACAGAACCTGGCCGTATAACGATACGGGCCCCTGGTTCTGCCTGGTCTACAGGACTGTGTGATCCCCACTGCTTGCCACCAATTGTTAGGACTCCCGGGCTCATGGGTGCATGGAGGGGCCTATCGCTCGTATCCGCCTTGAGAAAGGCAGTGTTTACAGCATTTGCACAGTCCCGGGAGAACCTCGGTTCGCGGATCACACAGTAAGGCCACAAAAGCAAGGTACAAAGCGCACCTTTATTTCATATTAACAGTACATGAAAACCATAACCACACCACTAACACTACTCAATACAGGTAGCCTACAATATACACAGCACACACTAACTATATCAGAACCACACAAAAGTGAACACCTCCCCTTCCACAGTCAATAGTCACCTTGGGCAGTCTCTGAGCTAAAAGCTGGTGTAGCCTTGGTGAGGGGGAAATGCAGAACCCCAGCGGAGGTACGGGCTCCACTGAGCCAGGGCCGATGCCCGCTGCCGGTCCTGTAGGTGATGAATCCCGGCCGCTTGGCCTGTGGGTGCCGTCAGGGTGCTGGCACGCTGGACGCAACCGCTGGCTGTGGTATGGGGTCCACTGCGCCAGGGCCGACTGCCCACTGCTGGTCCTGCAGGTGATGAATCCCAGCCGCTTGGCCTGTGGGTGCCGTCGGGGTGCTGGCACGCTGGATGAAACCGCTGGCTGTGGTATGGGGTCCACTGCGCCAGGGCCGACTGCCCACTGCTGATGGTCTGGTGGGGTCTGGAGGGGACTCAGTTCCTCCCCTGGGATCCTGCCTCGCCGGGTCAGGGATCCTGGATGGATGCAGAAAGTGGAACCCAGAGCTGTTGTTTCAGCCCATTTTATCCTTGAGTTCTGCGACCGGATTGGTTGTTGCTTGAAGCCTGAGATGTAAATGCCCCTGAGTCCTGTGTAGGGATTGGCTGCTGCTGTAGCCCTGCCAACTTGCTGTTCTCTGGGACTCTCTGGCCCCCTGCTGGTCTGGTGCCGGCCAGTCTATAACAAGTACCCGGGGAGAACAAAAGGCCAGGAACCATTGCTGATAAGGGGGCGGCCCAGGTGTGAAGTCAAAACAGACCCTGTTGTTGGTTGTGAAGTCTCAGCCTATTCAGCTTGCTGATGCTTCCTGTGAGGGGGATGAGATAGGGGGGTGTCGGCTGTCCGCATTAGCCAACAAGATATTACACACATGCAATAAACCATACATTACTGTGATAGAGACATATCAGGCTCAGGAGTATATGCCCTGATGGGCGCAATACTTATAAACACGCGGTACTATTTCCCATCGCAGGCAGACATCTGGTATGTAATAAAGTCCTGTCCTAGTACTATAGAACACACAGTCCTGTGGAAGGCTCTATTAGTGTGAGAGGCACGGCTCCCATGAGATGGCAGGCAGGGAATTGTATTGGAAAAATGTTGTTAATTCAGGTAAGAGAGTGTCTGGGTCTCTGGGCTATATTTAGGAATCTTGGGGTGCCTACCCCCTCATGATCCAGGTGGGGGTGCCCAAAGGGGGGATCATGACAAATGGGCATTACGGTGTGTTATATAGTATGTAATGGGCATTACAGTGTGTTATATAGTATGTAATGGGCATTACAGTGTGTTATATAGTATGTAATGGGCATCATGTGTGGCTTTATGTGTAATTGGCATTACGGCATGTGGCTTTATATGTAATTGGTATTACAAGGTTCACTAAAATGTGCATTAGGCATTACGGTTTGTGGTATAATGTGTAATGCCACACCTCCTTTTCATTAGGCCACGTCCCCTTCTTCGGAGTGTGCGCGCCTTTGGCATAACTAATTCCTTTACTTTTCCATACCCCCATTTTGAAATTTCCACTCCACTTAGAGCACTGTATTTAACCCTTTGGGTGCCAACATCTCTGTGAGAGATGTGCAAAGCATCCGCTCAAATTGCCAGTGTCGCTCACATTTGTTGTATAAATTCAAATAAAAAAGGTTGTGCAAAAATAGATTGGGGGAAATTTACTAAGACAAATACGACAAAAAAAATCGTATTTTCATAGTAAACTACAATTTTTTTAGGCGTATTCGTATTTCTGGCATTTTCTATGCCAAAAATATGCATATTCGTATTCGTATTTATGGCACATTCGTATTTGGATTTACAAAAACGAATGTATACGCCATCGACAGAATATGAATAGGAATCACCATTCAAAAGAATGGTGATTCCTAATTTACTAACCGCCTGTATTTTTAATAGGAGGGTTGGGACCCCTTTATTGGGGGGGACCCAATCCCCTAAAACCCCTGGCCAGGCTGCCCCCTAGTCGAATTGTCCCCCGTATTTTGGGAACCAGCCCTGGCCCGGAGGCTTGGGGCTGGTTTTCAAAAATACAGGGACCCCTCTTTGTCGGGTTTTCTGATCTTTTAGAACCAGCTCCGGCTCTTTCAGCCTGGTGCTGGATATGCCCGTGTGGGGTGTGGGGGGGTGGGGGGGGGGGTGTCGAACTCCCCACAGCGTTTTTTTTATTTATTCATTTATCTTTCTCTTTTTTTTACACACTGCAGCCTGCACGGATCTGACTGATCCGTGCAGATTGCCTGTATGAATTCGTATTAACGGACGTGTAATTGATAGGACATCAGGGATTACAAAGCAGTCGTATTTGACTGCTTTGTAAATTCCCCTCCGGAATACGAATTTGCTTACGGCTAAAACAGCCATATGCAGTCGTATTCATTCATATTAAGAATATGAATACGAAATATCATATTCATATTCTTAGTAAATTTCCCCCATTATATTTCCTGTATAATTAAACATTAGAGGTCATTGTGATAAATAAAAAATGTTTGCTTGGCAAATTCTACACCAAAGGCTGAAATTTACTGAGCCAAATACGACTAAAAAAATCGTATTCGTATAGTACAATACGATTTTTTAGGCGTATTCATATTTTTGTCATTTACTATGCCTAAAATACAACAATTCGTATTCGTATTTATGGCACATTTATATTTGTATTTACAGTATACGCCATCGGTAAATACAAATAGGAATCAACATTAAAAAGAATGGTGATTCCTAATTTACTAAGCCGTAAATTAGTGGTAAACGGCTGCTAATTGCCAGCCAAATACGCCAGGAAAATACACTTAATTTTCCTGGCGTATTTGCTAGAAGCCTGCACGGATCAATCAGATACGTGCAGCCTAGCGGCTTCTGATTGGACGCTAGGATGCATGCCGGCCAATAGCGCAATTCCAGGGGCGGGGCCGCATGTAAACAAAGACAGCGTGCGGCTCCTGCTCAGTTTGTCATGGTTCGCGTTCTCAGTTTGTTTTTTTACCAAGTCCCCCTAGAGTCTACATGGAACGAAGAGGACCAGAACTATGCCAGAGACGACTTGTAAGTATACAGTAATTTGCTTCCACAGGTACCCCTATGGATTTCTTCAGGACCGGATCACGATGGACGGACGGAGGGCGACCTATCTATGGGCTCAACATAGGTAAGTATCTGTATGAAAGGGCTCAGTATGTAATAAAGTTTTATTTTTATTGGGTGTCTGTGTGTTTATGTAACTATTTGTATTGCGGTGGAACTACAAGTTCCAGCTGGCTCTTTAATGCCACACATGCTGGGACTTGTGGTTCTCCAAGTTCCTGCATGCAGGGGAGACTTGCTGGGACTCATAGTTCCACAGCAATATACAATAGGATTAATCTATTTTTTGCACTTTATTAGGCTTCAACCTGGGACAGCTTCAGGCTTCAACCTGGGTTGGGTAATTCTGGAGGGGACCCCTTCATTGGGGGGGTCTCCACTCCCCCAGGACCCCTGCCCAGGCTGAACAGTCAGGGGGTAATGTTTTAGCCGCGGGAGCTTATATAATAAGTGACATTACCCTGCTGGCTGGTTGGGCCTGATGCTGGTTCTTAAAATACAGGGGACCAATGGTTGCTCCTGCCTTTAGACTTAAGGGTACTGTGTATCAATCCCAGGGGACCTCTGCTGTCTGTGCTCTCAGATGAGGAAATGGTGACAGTGGCGCACGCAGGGGGGTTTCCGAGTACCCAGAAACTCCCCCAGGAGTCTAAGGGCCCTAGACTGAAAGCTGAGAGTCCCCTCTTTCCATGGGTACAAGAATTTTGAAAATCGGCCCTTGGGAACCGGAAATATCTGACATCAAAGCAGTGGTCCCCATCCAAGCCTGTTAATTGCTCTTCCCAGTCAGATATTTCAGGTTCTGTCTGACTTAGAGTTTTTCTGAGGATATATTCCAAAAGCTGGGACTCTCCCCCTTTGAAGGACACTAGTAGCTTGTCTCTACTGTTCCCAGAACTAGAGATATCAGCATTCAAGTAGATGGTTACTGCTCCAGCTCCACACACCTGGTATGTAGTTTATATTCTCGTTGGCAGATTACTCTGCCTCCTGAACTCTGATCCCCTAGTCCCCAATACCATTTGGTAGGTGTTATTCTCTAGTTTTCAATTCCATTAAAATCTAAGAAATCTATTTTTGGGAACTGGAGGCATCTTCAGTCAAGCAAGCTGTCCTCCCCCCAGAAAATTATGAATAATAAGTCCAATACACCCTTCCTCTGCATACTAAACATCCTCTACCACTGTGGAAGTTATGTATCAGGGCCCCTTCATTCATCCCAATGCCCCCTTCTCCCACCTCATCTCCCAACATCTGTGCAGTAAAGGGGTAATTAGTGGAAATTACTGATCCAGGCCCTATATATATAAATATATATTATTATTATTATTATTATTATTATTATTATTATTATTATTATTATTATTATTATTATTATTATTATTTATATACATTTGGTCTATCTATAATACTTTAACTGACCAGGCATATACTGGGTCACCTAAGTGTCCATCTCCCTGCTTTGCTCCGCCCCTCTGAAAATCCTGCGTTTGCCCCTGGGTGAGGTCAGTGTGGAGGGTGGATTTGTGTGTGTGGACAGTCAGTGTTTGGGGCAGATACTGTATGCATGTTAGAGAAGTGAGGGGGTGGTGGAGGTTGCTGTGAAGTTGTTGTCACTGGTGTCAGGGTGAGGGGAGGATGTATGAGGTATCTCTGTATAGGAGTTGTCAGTAGGGGAAATGTGTTATTAAATGTAACAATAGGGACTTCAATACATGTCTGTATTAGAGACCACGCCCACTTTTCTGAAGAGGTTGTGCCTGATTTACAAAGCCACGCCCACTTTTCCGGGAGCGTACGCACATGAAGGTGTGTGGGGGGAATCTCCAGGAATCAAAGATGCCTGAGGTGGCAACCCTAGCTGTTGCTGTGTCTGCCCTGCTGCTTCATGGAGCCTGGTGAGAGGAGGTTACCAGCGTGTCAGAGACACAGACAGCCAGCACCAGAGCTCCTGAGGGGGGTGCCCACGGGGTGATGCACCAGAGTTCTGGTGCTGTCTGTCTGTTTCTCTGGTGATTTTAACTGGTGGTTAACTGCAGCTCTAAAGCAGGAGCCGCCACTGCAGGGGACCCCTACTCATTTTGTCCCCCATATTTTTGGAACCAGGACCAGCCCTTGGTTTCCCTTTTTTTTTTACAAAAATGTTTACAATTTTTTTTATTATTTATTTATTTAGTATTTTTTACACACTGAAGCCTGCACAGATCTGACTGATCCATGCAGGCTGCCAATACGAATTTGTTTTTAAAATACAAATTCGTATTGTAAAATATAGGAATGGATACGACATCGGAAAATACGAATCAGTCAAATACGACTGATTAGTAAGCTTTCCTCCGGAATACGAATTTGCATATGGATAAAACAGCCGTATGCAGTCGTATCCAATCGTATTAAGAATACGAGTACAATTTTTCGTATTCATATTTTTAGTAAATTTCTCCCAAAGAGTTAATCCTTGAAAATGATACAATCTGTTTAGTTGCTATGAGCAACAACATCTATTTAAATTTTTAGAAGTTTAGTAAATATACCCCTTACTGTCACACTGCAGTCTATCTGTCAACTAATATTTCCTTCCCCACATTCTCTGCTTCCTCTTCTCACATGTTCTCTGTTATTTGTATTTGCGGAGGATCCAGATTATTATTATTATTATTATTATTATTATTATTATTATTATTATTATTATTATTATTATTATTTTATCAAAATATCTTCATTTCATAGAATACTATTTATCTCTTATTAAAGACTACTATAATCACTGAAAGCAACATTAACTAGCCCCTTAACCAATCACAACAAATGGGTGTACACAGAACTGTTTTAAGTCAAAGCCACTTTAACAATTTATGGTGCATGATTGGACAGCATTTAGAGACCCTTTAATATATTAACAATGTATAATTTGAAGCGGAGACGGGCAGGGAGACACTGCCCAGCCGCCGTGATACTAGGACACGCGTGCGCATGAGTCGCACACGTGTCCCAGTGTCTATCGCCGGCGCACGCCAGAGAGGAGTCTCTGGCGAGCGCCGGGCATAGAGAAAGCCGGCTCCATCTGTATATATATATATATATATATATATATAGAATAGAATAGAATCAACTTTATTGGCCATGTGTGCTTGCGCACACTAGGAATTTTTTGTGGATTACAGTGCAGCATCAAGCAGGGATGAAAAGGGGGGAGGGAGACATTACATATATTACATAAAGACATTACAAGCATTTAATTTCTAGCTCCGACTATGGTGGTCAGGTCGCCAAGTAGGGACACGTTGTTTGGCTGTTGATATTGGGATTGCATTCGCTTTGATTAGATTGTTCAGGTGATGGATGGCTAACGGAAAGAAGCTTCTTGCGGATCTGGACGTTTTGACGGGGATGGACCTGAACCGTCTTCCGGATGGTAGGATGTCGAACAGGTTGTGACCAGGATGCAGCTTGTCATTTGCGATCTTCTCAGCACGTTTCCTTACCCTGGATGAGAACAGATCCCTTATCGGGGGGAGGTCGGTCCCTATGATCCTTTCCGCAGTCTTCTCTACCCTCTGCAGTTTTTGTTTGTCGTTCTCGCTTGCGCCACCGTACCAGATTGTGATTGAGGAACATAAGACAGACTCCACGATGGCGGTGTAGAAGTCTGTCTTATGATATATATAGATAGACAATCTGATTGGCACTTCCTCAACTAAATTCTGCTCGGGTGCCTTCTAGAACAAATGTTATACCATATTACTGTACATCTCGGAGTTTGGTCAGACAATAAATGTAATACCCCCATAGAGGTTGGTACTCCCTATGCTGATAAATTGTAATACTGTGTAAGACTCTTATGCTGGGTACACACCAGGATGACAAGGGTCCGATCCCATCAATATAGATCCAATTCCGACTGATTGGATGTAGATTGTGCAGTGATTGGGCCTTTTTCTGTCCTGGTGTGGACCGATTCCGTTCTGATGCGCGGTCCCGCGGGTCGGTCGTTATTCAGATCCTACCTGCAGCAGGTAGGATCTGAAAACTACCATACTCCCGGGAGCGGGTCGCCATAGGATCTGACCCACTCACAGTGCACATCGTGAGCGGGTCTTGCCCCCCCGCATCATCGTGAGCGGGTTGGAAGAAACACTAATGACCCGCTCACAATGAGCATCGTAAGCGGGTGGTCCTAGTGTGTACCCCATATTATACTGAACTGTAGGCTTTCAGCAGGGACTCTCCCATCTCATTTCTGTCTGCACTGTGTGTAGAGAGGTGCAGCTGACATTACAGCAGCATGAAGCCATTGGGTCATGTGACTGAAGTCTATAAACAGAAGCCCCACACTGACAGTTGGGCTCGGAGAGAACCGTTGGAACAGTGCTGTGGTGGCAATCTTGAGGGGACCGATCTGCATGGTGTGCCAACCTGTGGGTCTCCTGTATGATGGAGCAGATAAGCAACCAGCCGTTTGGTGATGAGAAGTGCTGAGAGTGTTTCCCGGCTGCCTGTCATCTTCAGGAGCCCTCCCCAGATTGCTGTAAGCAGGGTGTGACAGAAAGTGGGATCGAAGCCAAGTCCGTTCCCCCTTTGCTACATAATGACAGGTAGTCCTGTATTTCCATCTACACATGTCCCAAGCTGATTATAGAGAGGGACAGCATCATAGAGAGGGACAGCATCATAGAGAGGGACAGCATCATAGAGAGGGACAGCATCAGAGACAGCACAGACATTTTGCTGAGCAAAGTATAACCTAGACCAGTGTTTTTCAACCACTGTGCCGTGGCACACTAGTGTGCCTTGAGCTGTTCTCAAGTGTGTCCCCATATCTAGAGATGCCCAAACTAGTTTACAGCCACCACTAGTTCAACTGTTATTTACTGGTCTCTTCTTTTCATGTAAAGGGCCAATGTATTTTATTTGTGTTACCTGTGGGGACCAGTGTGATTGTTTTTTATATGGGGTGCAATAGGCTTGTTTCTTTCCTGTGGGGGCCAATGTGTTTTGCCCTGTGGGGATCTCATGGTGTGCCTTGGCAATTTTAAAATCTTATTTAGTGTGCCGCAATGTAAAAAGGTTGAAAATCACTGACCTAGACTAATAGCCTGGACAGTTCTGCAAATAGCAACATTTGGAGAGTCTTACTACATTGTAACATGCAGCCCCTCTAAAGATGTTAGGAGAAGCCAGCACTGAGTAATATAACAGAGAACATGTAATATGTGACTTTCAGCAGGGAGACAGTGACAGGAACTTATTGAAAACTTGAGTCAGCAATCTCCAAGACTATTGCTGAATTTAGAGATCTTCTGGAGCACCATAATAAGTAAACTTTGCTGCTAGTTAATTGAGAAACAATAAAATGTCAACTGAGAGCAATTCGCAAGCTACAAGCTATGCTATATCGGAAACAGGAACCATGCCTTCAGTATAGGAAGTATAGGATCACTTTTCCAACTTTACTAACTAAAATAAATCCTTGATTCAGTAACTTTGTTATATAGTACATAATCTTGAAAGCTCCATATAAGTGCACCAACGAGGCCATTTCAATTGAACTGCTTTAATACTTTAAGGGGCCCCAATGGATACGGTTATTTATTAAACTTACCATCGGCAATCTTTATGCCCCACACTTTAATAACTTATCTAAACTTACAGTATCTAAACTTAACACTAAAAATAAAGAGACAGACACAAGTGCTGGCGTTTCAATATGAATGTCAAATTTATTGATTGACAGCTATTTATATTGATTCTATAAAAGAGGGTGGCGGCCCTAAAGAACGGTCATAGAGAAAAGAGGGGTAAGATGACATCACACCATTCACACATCGTTGGTGTTCAACTCTCCCACGCAACCCACCCGTGCGGATGGTGTAGCCCATCCCCTGTCCATGGGGCATGGGCTAGTGACGTATCAATGACAGGAGAGTGCACCCCACTATCCTCATACCACTTCCATTTGAACAAGGACAGTTCTTTACCGCCACAAGCCAAGCCTTAGGCTGCAGCACCGCCACCCTAACAATGCACAGCACTTCTTAACTAACAACACATAACTTCAACTAAAAACCTCTAAACAAATCGTCCAGGAATATGGCCATTCCCTCTGGACTAAGATGGACACCGTCCGGCCTATACAGGGAACCCCCGCTTATAAACGATGGAGTCATGCCTGATGACCCCACCGCCATTCGCCAACAGGTACCACTGCACCACAGCATTCACCTTTCTCCGTGCGCCATCCAAGCGGGGCCCTGACCTAGCATTCCTCCAGACCCTCCTGGGAATCATTGAGGACCATACCAGCCAGCAGCATGGGAGCGTCTGGGCCACAATATGCAGATCTCTGATAATAATCGATCTCAGCTCTAAGGCAGTGCATCAGCCTAGATCGTTGCCGCCCAGGTGCAAAATTAGCACCTCAGGGACCCCAAAGTCCTGCACTGACCTCAGCAATAGGCCCTGCAACGCTCCCCAAAGCATGCCTCGCACTCCCAACCATCGGACCATCCGAGCTTTCTCACGTACACTCACATCCAAACACGCACACGCTTTCGAAGTCCAGTGGACAAACGAGTGTCCCATCACCCACACCGTCTTGGCGTCTCTGCGACCTGTAAGATGTAAACAGGTTAGGTCACATGCCATCAAGATCTCACCGCTCTCAACAATTCAAACACACTGGAGAGGGAGAGAAGAGAAAGGAAACCGTAGCCGACCAGACCTTGAGGCACACTGCACAGAAAACCCCCCGGAGTAAATTAACCAGGACACCATGTCAAATTGGAATTAAGCCGAATTGTGAACCCGGTGGAAAGTGGACCACCTCAAGACTCCCACTAAAGTGAGACGAGTACTTATGCATCCAGTCGGCTACGGTCAGGCAGATGGACAGATAAACCAGGCCGAATATATCTGCGGAACGCTGCCGAACACCATCGACCCAGAGACTGTATCTCTGTGTCAGATTGACCCTCAGCAGCAGCAGATGTGGCCGCCCCAATCCGAAAGCAGTGTGTTCCGAACTCCTTCGGATCTAGGCCAAGTGAGTCCAAGGCACGTCCCAAAACATGGCAGAACTGATATTTGGTCAATGAAGAACCGCCCAAGTGCATTAACCATGCCCCGGGGCGGACGGGTCGCAACCGAGCATAGGCGGTGGACATCACCACTGGGAAAATCCCTTCCACCGGGCACGACTGCAATGACAGCCACTGACCTCTCCCAGCCTGATCCGTCTTGGAACGTCGGACCCGGCACCAAACCAAATCGACCTGAATCAGCACATCCTCCAACAACATAGGTGACGGTCAATGCCTCGATGGGGCTACCAGCTCGCCCTCCCTGAAAGCTCCATGGAATGCCATGGCGTATGCCAGGCAAAACAGTTGGACCTCGTAAGCCGAGTGACATATATCCCGAACCGCACCCAATAAAGGTGGCAGCAGGGACACGTCAATGGGCCTTCTGCTATCTGGAGCCGCAGGGGAAGCGCGCCGCCAGCCCTTCAAGGCCCGAGAAACGAGAAAAGACCGACCGGGGTCCGATCTCCCATACAGCGATGAGAAGAATGACACACCGGCCAACAGCCGTCTAACGGCCGACACCGACTGCACCCCGGAGTACAAACTCCACACAAATGCCAACATGACATCACTCGGGGCCTTACCTGCTTGTGATGCAGACATTCTGAATTGTTCCCATCCCAGCCAGCCAGCTTGGTAACAACGCAGCGTCCTTGGAGCAATAGCCCGCATGGCCCCATTGAAGGCAAAGCATCTGCCAGCCGACTGCCCCCCTCCTGCGCCCCCACGAAAGGACGATGGCGCCCTGCATGGGACGGCCGGAGACGCTGGGACCACAGATGTAGAGGTGGTTGCGGGCGAAGCCGCCGGCTTCTTACCCATCCACACCCCAACATCCTTAGCCCCAAGAGCCATGATTTCACAACCCAACTGCTTCCGTCGGAATTGCTCATCATAAGCCCGCCAGATACTCTCGCCGTCGTCCATGTACATGGCGTGCATCATATGAATGTACCTTATCACATTCATATGTTCCTGGGGCCTGGTTACCAAATGACATGCCGCAAACATGAACAGCCCCGTCTGCCACCTCTGATACGTGCAATATGCAGATTCGCCAATACCCCCCTTACGCTTCGCTGCGCAATAATCCTTCTCATCCTGGGCCATCATGGTGAAAAAGATGACATATTTGCCATCCCTAATCCTATCCCTGATGCTGCGCCGGAGGCCTCTCAGCACTGCCGTGTTCTTGCAGTGGACCACTTCTTCTCTAGGAAAAAGCGGGGAGCCAGAGTAGCCACTAGAGGACTGGGATTGGGTGCGGTGTCTCCTAGAGTGTCTGCGCCTGTGTCTGGACCTATGTCCCCCCTCCTCCCCGGAGGTCACTGAGTCAGACCCCGAGGAAGAGGAGGTATGGGAATACAGACGCCTGCGCTTCTTGTGCGCACTGGATAACCCACCTGGAACCGCTCCTGCTGTGGACGCTCCTGCTCCGGCACGGCTTCTGGAACAGCGACCCCAGACGTCTGTTGCGTCGGCACCGAGAGCACCGCGCCCGCAACAGGAGTGGAACCCGACACCGCGGGTGGAATTCCAAGGGCAGCCAGTACATAAGAAGCAGGATCCCCGACAGTAAGGGGCCCAGAAGAGAGGATGGCGGGAGCCTGGGCCCCAGGCCCCGCCCCGGTGTTCTGCAGCGATGGCTGACCAGCCATTGGACCACTGTCATATCAATGCCCGGGCTAGATGCCTGCGCAACCCCAGGGGGCCTGACTGCTTCCCCAGCCGGGGCGTGTGCGGCCTGCGCATCCTGTGAGGGCCTAATGCGCTGTGGCAACAAGCGTGTCCTGCTAAGCCACCTCCTCCTAGCTCTCCGTAGGGGAGTCATGGGGGACCCTGTGGAGGGGTGGTTTGGAGTGGGGGGTGCAGGGCCCGTTAACCCACCCTGCAATTGTGGTGGAGGCGCAGGAACCACCTGTGCCCCACTCCCAGCCAGCCTCCTGGCTAATATAGGGATGGAGGGGGGAGAAGAAAAAGAGGGGGGTGGTGTGTATTGCACTGCTGGCTACAGGTAAATTTGTGGGAATATACTCCAGATAAAAAAGTAAATGACCAATGTGCAGAAAATGACACGGACACACTGCTTAAAAAAGTATAAATTTTATATATTAAATCGCATCAAGCAATACATGAATAACAATTATGAAAATAATCATATATACATAAGAATAAAAAATAAAAAACACAACAAATACACTATAACTGTAACAATGAATTAATTAAAAATAGAAAGGATAATAGGTATGGAGGGGGGGGGGGGAATGGAAGACTGAAGGCTGTTTATATCAAGCCTGGTGGTGAACAGTCCTTAATAGGACTAGAAATGGACGTTTATTGGGGGTGCTCCGCTGTTGATGAGTAACACAAATGGTTAAGAGCCAGGTGGTTAATAAGCGTCTCAAGAGAAATGCTGTTGTAATGGTATTGGTTAGTTTGGTTAGTGAAAAACAGTCCGATAGAAAGTTATTGTTTTTAGTAGTGAAATGAATATAAGTCAACAGTCACTTTAGCATGTAGATTGCATGCAATGAGGATGGAACATGGCTGGGCTCCACACCAATAGCAATAAATATGCAGCAGTTGAATATGCAGCAGTTCGGTGCAGGGAATTTGGATTTTTATCTCACCCTGTTAATACGCTGGCTTGTCCGGTCTGATGGTTGCTCCGTTCACGGAGGGCGGATTGCGGCCGGTAGTTGTCCTCTGTGGGTCACCTTAATGTAGGCGCAGGCAGCTGGTGATTCCTTCCCGTAGAGACGGAGCGTCCCGAGTAAACAGACTGCGGTATTGTTGGATGTGCGCTAATCTTTGGTGGAGCGCTAGGGAGCTGTGTACAGTGTGTTTGCGAATGGCAGCGGGCAGCCCCAACGTCCCAATGTGATGACGTCAACGCGTTTCGTCTCCTTCGTGGTATGGAGACTTTTTCAAGACGGAAAAGCGCCACCAAAGATTAGCGCAAATTGCCTGTGGTAACTAACCCGAAAGTTCTTTCAGTGGTAAAGATACACACAGATGAGTTCCAGCTTAATAAATCCTACTTTATAGTACTGTTGTGTATATAATTGAGTACCTGTCGATCGGATAATTGGAAACATTACCTGAGATTATATACCAAATATTGCTAGGTGTTACATATTTTGTGTGTTTATTCACACGTCATGCCAACATTTCGGAGCATGCAAGCCATACTTACTTTCTTTTCTGGGAGCCAGCTCGGGGGAAGGGTGGGGAGGCAGGCACTGGAAGAATTAAAGGGGTGGGGCAGGGGTGGAGCCAAAGGAGGGACTATTTGTTTGGGGGCGAGGCCAGAGTGATCGTGCCATTTTAGCCATGCCCTCAACATGCAATGCCGTTTTTAAGGTATTGTGAGTGGGGCTACAATGCCATGATTCACGTCATTTGACTCATGACCCCACCCTGCCAAGGGAGGTGGGCTCGCAGGAGCCGGGCGGCTCTTCGGGAGGGTTGCCCCCCTTTTCGAGGGGCTGGGAGGGGGGCCCGATTTCCGGAACCTTCCCGGCAATTCCGGGAGGGTAGGCAACCCTGACGCAAGCCCTTTTGTCTGTAAAATGTTGGCAGGACATAAAGGTGGGAATAAATACACAAATATTGTTTGACCAGTCTCCGAGTGCTGCTGCATTTGTGGATATAATCCAATTATTTTATATGTATTACACACAGACATACGGTAAGCATGTGCATGTATAACAGACAATATACATGCATCTGTTGCTGAGATTAAAATGTTACAATATAATTTATTGATTTATGCATAATGATTATACTAATTCTTCGCATTGGGCAAAGACTAGATCATTATTTAAACACTACAAATGCCTCAATGATGTAGATTGTGTGGAGAACAATCTCACAAGATAAATTACTATATGGGCCCCCACTGATCATAGTAATATAGCGGGAGCTGTCAGTATTGAATAAAAAAAAAAGCCCATACAATGCATGGGCGGCCTGTGATTGGCTGAGCGCTCTCTCAGCCAGTCAGCAATTGGCTGAGAGAGCGCTCAGCCAATCACAGGCTGCCCATTCATTGTATAGGCTTTTTTTTTCTAGCACTGATAGCTCCCGCCGGCTCCCCCTGCCCGGCTCTATGCCGCCTGTGTCCCCCGCAGCGTCCCCAGCAGCGGGGGACACAGACGCTGTCCCCGCAGCGTTACCAGCAGCGGGGGACACAGACGCTGTCCCCGCAGCGTTACCAGCAGCGGGGGACACAGACGCTGTCCCCGCAGCGTCCCCAGCAGCGGGGGACACAGACGCTGTCCCCGCAGCGTTAACAGCAGCGGGGGACACAGATGCTGTCCCCGCAGCGTTACCAGCAGCGGGGGACACAGACGCTGTCCCCGCAGCGTCCCCAGCAGCGGGGGACACAGACGCTGTCCCCGCAGCGTCCCCAGCCCCCCTGCTCCCACCTCTGTAGCCCCCCCCTGCTCCTCGGGTTTTTTACATGTGATAAATCGAGACGATTTATCACATGTAAAAAATGGCACATCAAGTGCCAATCTAATCAAGCTCCCCCGGGGAGCAGCCGGGGAAGCTCAGGGGGAAGTCGGGGGCGACTTGTCCTAAGGACAAGTCGCACTAGTGTATGGGGGCCTTAAGAGGCGAGCCATACAAGGACCCAATGCATATATTTGAAAGCAAATACTTGTGTAGTAGTATGATAAACCCTGCACAGAAACATCCACGTGATCCACATCCTGCCCGCAGTGATACCATCTGAGGCAACCAGCTTGGTGCATGGCCCTTAGGTCAACACATATAAGGTTGACATGCATTGTGTCGACCGCTAACGGTTGACATTGCTTAGGTCAACACATGAAATAGCCCAACATGTCTAAGGTCTACATGGTTGGAAAGTCAACACAAGCATTAGGTCGACAATGGCATGGCCAGATCCCTCATCATTGGAACGGGGCTTAATTTGACCCCTTCCGAGTAGTAAAGAATCAGGCCCAAAAAGCTGTCACAGTTTGAGGCTCTCAAATGTGCTACTAAATTAGCTCATTTATAAGTTACACCTGCTGATTGATGCCTTTGTTCAGCTTCAAATGCTGGTTCATATGACCAAAAGTTTTTATATTACTATTACTATACTAGGTGATTCATCTCGCCCTACGGGCGCTCTTCACACCGTCGTAAGGGGCTGCGCCCCCTTAATTTGTGAACGTTTGTATTGTGAGAAATATGGTTAGAATTGTATGAAAGATGCCTGTATTGCAACTTGAGTTATAGGTGAAATGTGTTAAATAGAGAGCATATGATGTGGAAGGGGGTGTGTGTTGTTTTGTTTAATTAAAAAGCGGTTACAGAGTAAGATGTACATTGATAGTGTGGATGGTACAGTGACATTTGTGGGTGTGGGGGGGCTGTGTGTGCATGTTGTTTAGGTGTGTTTGTGTGCAATAGTATAGTAGGGTGTTTTTGAGTCAGCGTCTCCCCACTGGCGGAGGTCACGACACAGGAAAACAGGAGGCTGGGTAGTGATAGGGGTGTGTGGACATAACGGGGACTAAAGAGGAGGGTGGGAGATACTGTGCAGCTTCTGCCAGTGGGTGAGGGTCCAGTGTGGCAGTACAGGAGTACAGGATGGTGGCCCTGAGTCAGTGTCTCCTCCTACTGGGTGGGAGTTCGGTTGCATGAGAGCAGGAGGCTGGGCTATGAGGCATGATAGGGGCATGTGGGCAACACAGCGTCAGCGACTCCCTAGTGGTGGAAGTTCCGGTTCAGGAGAGCAGGAAGCTGGGTAGTGATAGGGGTGTGTGAGTATACGGGGGACTAAAGAGGGGCTTAGGAGTGCCGTGAATTGTGGGGGGTGCCGTGAGTCAAGGGAGGGAGGGGGCGCAGGTGTCCGCGAATCGTGGGAGAGGGCGGGGGTCCGCAAATCGTGGGAGGGGGCGTGAATTGCGGGAGGGGGGGTTGCGAATTGCGGGAGGGGGGGGTGTGCGGGGGGTGGCGTGAATCGTGGGGGGGGGTGCGCGGGGGTCCGTGAATTGCGGGAGGGGGGGGGGGGGCACGGGGCGAGTTAAATCACCTAGTTGGTTATATATTCTTGTAGAAGGATGGTAGGATGTTGCTGTCATTCAGAATGCATTTACATAAACAGTAATAGTAGCAGTAAAAGATCTGACTTAAAACACCTACAGTAAAACAGAACAGGTGTTATATATTATACAAAGAATTGGTTGATGATGTCTAGGTTGATTTGCACATAGTTGTCACTGTAAAAAAATTGCTACAAAAAAAATCAACACAGAAAGGTCAACACATGTAAATGTTGACATAAGTGTGGCACTTCATTGGTGTCCATGTCGACACATGAGAATGAATATGAAAACATTCAAAAAAGAAAAATAAATCTTCAAAAACTCATGTCAACCTTTTTCATTGTCGACCATAGCCGTGTCAGTGTTTTGCATGTGCCATTTAATCCTGGGGTTGCCGTGAATCGCGAGCGGGGATGTGGGGGGGGGGAGGTGAGGTGTGTCCGCGAATCACGGGAGGAGGGGTCGTGGGTGGATGCCGTGAATTGCGGGAGGGGGGGTCACGGGGGGGGGGGATGGGTGCCGCGAATCGTGGGAGGGGGGGACGCGGGGGGTTGCAGTGAATCATGGGAGGGTGGGTCGCAGGGGCGGGGGGTTGCCGCATTGAAAGGGGGGAATCGCGATAGGGGGGGTCGCGGGGGATGGGGGTACCGCGAGGAAGGGGGGGCCTGGGGGGTTGACACAAATCGTGGGAGGGGGGGGGTCGCGGGGTGCCACGAATCGCAGGAGGGGGTGTGTCAAGGGGTGGGGCCGCAAATCGCGGAAGTCGCAGCGAATTGGGGGGGGGTGTGCTGTGAATCGCGGGAGGGGGGTCGCCGGGGGGTGCCGCGAATCGCCACAAGAAAAAATCAACACAGAAAGGTCAACACATGTAAATGTTGACATAAGTGTGGCATTTCATTGGTGTCCATGTTAACACATGAGAATGAATATGAAAACATTGAAAAAGTGAAAAATAAATCTTCAAAAACTCATGTCAACCTTTTTCATTGTCGACCATAGCCATGTCAGTGTTTTGCATGTGCCATTTAATCGTGGGGTTGCCGTTAATGGGGGGGAGGGACACATTGCTCTGTTTCTGGACTTTCTTCTTAATTTATGGATTACCATCACCTGTGCTTAAACACCTTTCTTATCAATTACCCTGTTTAAAACAGGTGATGACAATCATAAATTAAGATGGAAGTCCACAAACAGAGCATTCTGTCCCTCCTGGAGAGGGTCATGTTGGGAGGTATGGAGGTGTGGGGCGCTCACCTGGTGTGTCTGGTGAGTAGCTGTGTCTTTGCTGTGTAACATGGAGAGGCAGAGGGTGTCTGGCACTGTCTGTGGGCTCACTGGGCTGGTTCTCTGTCGTGTGAGTCAGTCATGTGAGTCAGAGGCTCCACCCAGCGTTACAGCTTCAGACACACTTTGAGTGACAGATGTAGCCAAATATATGAGATTATTGACATCTTACACTTGTACCGTTTGAGTGCCAACATCTCTGTGAGAGATGCACAAAACTCCTGCTAAAAATGCCAGCATCATTCACATTTGTTATATAAATTCAAAAACAAAATGTTTTGTATAAGAAGATTATATTTGCTATATAAGGTAACATTACAGGTCATTATGATGAATAACGTTTGCTTGGCATTTTTCACACCAATTTTGACAAATTCACTGAAAGGGTTAAACACACATCCTCCCGTTATCTGGTGCAGCCCAGAATAACGTAGCAATATCAAGTACTGTAGTTCATTTATTCGGAACTGAAAGGTTATTGAGCTGTGGTTGATATAGGACCAGTGAATGATTTAATATTCAGGAACATAAACATAGTATAAAGCAGGGATGTTATTAGCAGAGATGTGCAGTGTCTATAATTTCCCTTTTATTATGGGATAAATCCACCATGGACCATATTTTGAGAGTAGTAGTCACTTTTTTGCAGAAAGGTGTATACAGATGGAGCACCTCTCAACCAGGATGCCCCCGCTGGCAAGGTGGAGCTCCATCTGACTGGGTCGCGCGCCCCAGTTTCCGGGTGGTGGGGGATGCGAACCCTACCCATCTCTGCTTCAGGGAGATGGACAGGGTTATGGGGTAAGGGAGGGGGTGCTGGGAGGTGGGGGCACTTGGTAGTGACCGGCAGCAAGGTGGCGGGAACCGGCGGCAAGCTCCATTGGAAGGGGACAGGTGTGCGTCTCACGCACATGCGTTCCCTTCCAGCAGCTGGCGGGGTATGGCGATTGGCGATCGAACCCCCAGACCCCTGCTAAACAAGACGGGCTCCATCTGTATAAAGAATTTATTTTGTCCTACTGCATAACTGATATACAGTAGGAGCAAGTTTCATCTTTGCTCCTTTGGCCATGGCAAGCCATGGCTATTCTATTGTTCTCAGCTGCAATACGTATTGTATTGCAGCTGAGAACAATAGAATAGCCATGGCTAGCCACGCCCAAAGGAGCAAAGATGAAACTTGCTCCTACTGTAACAGCCAGTACCTGAGGTTCGGATCTATAATCTATAAACCATTGTACTCACAGATCAGGATCCGCTGTCTCTCTGCTTGGTGTCTCCTGACTGTATGAGACGTTAACATTTTGGGTATTTCTTCTGGTCTCTATTTCCCCTTTCTATTTATAGTTATTATAATATGACATCACTAATCTGCTGCATCTTGTCTTTGCTCACGAAACTGAGCTGTTCTGGACTCACAAATGGACTTGGGTTCTCTGCACTGTGTACATGTTAATGTAATACCTCTGACTGTATTAGAGTTATATATTATATACTAGCTGACCCACCTGGCATTGCTCGGGAAAACCTTGGGGTTTATTTATTTCCAAAATTGCTGAAAAATGTCATCTTACAATATGCTGTGCCAAAGACCTAAGATTGTAATTTGTTAAAGATTCCACCATAATGTTAGAATGTGTTTGCATTGATACTCAATGACGGCAATGAAATCAGGTGTGGTGGTGTTGTTTGAAACACAACGCTCGTGAGTTGATAACTTGTACTGTATGTGTTGATGAATTCCACATCCACTCCTGAGAATTAGCACCTATGACATACCCTCCAACATCTGAGGGTCAGAAATAGGTACAAAATCAGAAAGGAAAGGGACGTGGCCACTCCTCCATTTCTATACTTTCAATGGTACAGTTTCTAGGGTGTGTAATTACATGCGCTGAGTGTGTGGAGACCCGGGTGGGTGTTACTTACCGTGCCATAATTAATTACAAATTCACCTCTCCCTGCCACTGCCGCTCCCCTCACCGATCCTGCCTGCAGAAGTCTCTGAGGTCTGGAGATCTGTAAAGCACATGCACCGGGCGTCTCTACCAAACAGTGGTGCTACCCACACCACTGCAATGCACCACTGGGAACGGGTGCAATGGGCCAAATTCTTCCCTACACCCGCCGGGCCAATCCACCGATCCAGCCATCGCAATCATAAATGGGTGCATTGATAAGGTTTGGAGTGTAAGAAGTTGAAGAATAAGACTGAGATAAAGATTTGCCATGTTAAAGTGTACAATTTACTCAATAAATTGTGAAAAAAATATAAGTGTACATAGAAGTAAAATCAAGAAATGAAATTAGGATTAAAAAATAAGTTCTGATTCAAACTGATAATTGTTTGGATGGGGGTGGGTTGCGAAACAAATCTTTAGGTGGGGGGTATGGATATTGTGGGTATAATTGGTGTTTGGTACACCTACAGGGGGTCCTCAATTGATGGGATTTTCACTACAGTGTCACGGTCACAGTGTCACCATAGTGGGATTCCCGATTGGGGTCCAGGTGGTCTTTTAGGGACCCTTTACAATCCTGTAGGTCTCTTCTCCTTGAGCCTACGGTCTCCCTTAATGATAGTCAATCACTGAGGGAGACCGTAGGCTCCAGAAGAAGAGACCAACGGGATTGTAAAGGGGTCCCTAAAAGACCACCTGAACCCCAATTGGAAATCCCCCTCTCGGTGACACTGTAGGGAAAATTTCTTATCAACTGGGGACCCCCTGTAGGTGTACCAAACACCAATTATGCCCACAATATCCATACCCCCCTCCACCTATAGATTTGTTTCGCAACCCACCCCCATCCAAACAATCATAAGTTTGAGTCAGAATTTATATTTTAATCCTACTTTCATTTCTTGATTGTACTTCTATGTACACATATTTTTTTCATGATTTATTGAGTAAATTGTACACTATAACGTGACAAATCTTCATCTCAGTCTTATTCTTCAACTTCTTACACTCATAACATGCAAACAAATACATGTAGCGCTCATGCCCATCGACCAAACATTATCTATGAACCAAAAGAGTCTGGGAAACCCTTAAGGCAGAGCAGTGCCTAATATCCAACTGACTAACAGGGTGAGTGCAGTGTACCCACTTTGTATTGATCAACGGGTGCATTGGCCAGGACAACGATTTCTCAGTGCAACTGGCCGGGGAGCGCAGAGACGGATATGGGAAAAAAAAGAAAAAACGGTACATTAGGTACAGTTTTTATTTGCCGGTACAGACTGTTAAATAAACGGCAAATTATTTTTGTATGTGCTTGTGTGTGTTGTCCTGTTTTTGTGTGTGTGTTGCTGTGTATGTGGTTGTGTGTGTTGTGTTGTATGTATCTGTCCAATGCGTAAGTGTGTGAGGTGTGCTATGTATATACAGTATGTGTATGTGTGTGTTGTGCCTTTGTGTATCTGTGAAGTGTTTAAGTGTGTGTTTTGTGTGTTATACTGTTTTTTGGGTGTGTGTTGTGCTGCTAGAGGTATGTTATGTGTGTGTGTGTGCTGTGTGTATCTGCCCAATGTGTAAGTGCGTAATGTGTGCTACGTATAAATGTGTGTGTAGTGTGCTGTGTGTATCTGTGCAATGTTTGTGTATGTGTTCTGTGTATTGTTCTGTTTTTGGGTGCGTGTTGTAGTGAATGTGGGTGTGTGTTGTATCGTGAGTGGTTTGTTATGTGTGTGTGTTGTGTTATGTCTATCTGCCGAATGTGAGGTGCGCTACATATATGTGTGTGTAGTGTGCTGTGCATATCCTGGCAATGCTTAAGTGTGTGTGTACTGTGTGTTTCTGTATCTGCACAATGTTTAAGTGTGTGTGTTCTGTGTATTTGTTGTACTGTTTTTGTGTTTGTGTTGTAGTGTATATTGATTTGTGTTGTACTGCATGTGGTGTGTTATGTGTGTGTTTTGTTCTGTGTATCTGTCCAATGTGTAAGTGTGTGAGGTGCGCTACGTATATATGTGTGCTATGTGTGCATATGGGGTGTACTGTGTGTGTGTGTGCACAATGTGTACATGTGTGTGTGATGTGTGGTCTATGTATATCCTCAATTATTCCTAATTGTTAAAGCCTTCACCATAATGTTAGAATGTGTCATTCATACTCAATGACGGCAATGAAATCAGGTGTGGTGGTGTTGTTTGAAATGCAACGCTCGTGAGTTGATAACTTGTATGTGTTGATGAATTCCACATCCACTCCTGAGAATTAGCACCTATGACATACCCTCCAACATCTGAGGGTCAGAAATAGGTACAAAATCAGAAAGGAAAGGGACGTGGCTACTCCTCCATTTCTATACTGTCAATGGTACAGTTTCTAGGGTGTGTAATTACAGGCGCTGAGTGTGTGGAGACCCGGGTGGGTGTTACTTACCGTGCCATAATTAATTACAAATTCACCTCTCCCTGCCACTACCGCTCCCCTCACCGATCCTGCCTGCAGAAGTCTCTGAGGTCTGGAGATCTGTAAAGCACATGCACCGGGCGTCTCTACCAAACAGTGGTGCTACCCGCACCACTGCAATGCACCACTGGGAACGGGTGCAATGGGCCAAATTCTTCCCTACACCCGCCGGGCCAATCCACCGATCCAGCCATCACAATCATCAATGGGTGCATTGATAAGGTTTGGAGTGTAAGAAGTTGAAGAATAAGACTGAGATAAAGATTTGCCATGTTAAAGTGTACAATTTACTCAATAAATTGTGAAAAAAATATAAGTGTACATAGAAGTAAAATCAAGAAATGAAATTAGGATTAAAAAATAAGTTCTGATTCAAACTGATAATTGTTTGGATGGGGGTGGGTTGCGAAACAAATCTTTAGGTGGGGGGTATGGATATTGTGGGTATAATTGGTGTTTGGTACACCTACAGGGGGTCCTCAATTGATGGGATTTTCACTACAGTGTCACGGTCACAGTGTCACCATAGCGGGATTCCCGATTGGGGTCCAGGTGGTCTTTTAGGGACCCTTTACAATCCTGTAGGTCTCTTCTCCTTGAGCCTACGGTCTCCCTTAATGATAGTCAATCACTGAGGGAGACCGTAGGCTCCAGAAGTAGAGACCAACGGGATTGTAAAGGGGTCCCTAAAAGACCACCTGAACCCCAATTGGAAATCCCCCTCTCGGTGACACTGTAGGGAAAATTTCTTATCAACTGGGGACCCCCTGTAGGTGTACCAAACACCAATTATGCCCACAATATCCATACCCCCCTCCACCTATAGATTTGTTTCGCAACCCACCCCCATCCAAACAATCATCAGTTTGAGTCAGAATTTATATTTTAATCCTACTTTCATTTCTTGATTGTACTTCTATGTACACATATTTTTTTCATGATTTATTGAGTAAATTGTACACTATAACGTGACAAATCTTCATCTCAGTCTTATTCTTCAACTTCTTACACTCATAACATGCAAACAAATACATGTAGCGCTCATGCCCATCGACCAAACATTATCTATGAACCAAAAGAGTCTGGGAAACCCTTAAGGCAGAGCAGTGCCTAACAGCCAACTGACTAACAGGGTGAGTGCAGTGTACCCACTTTGTATTGATCAACGGGTGCATTGGCCAGGACAACGATTTCTCAGTGCAACTGGCCGGGGAGCGCAGAGACGGATATGGGAAAAAAAAGAAAAAACGGTACATTAGGTACAGTTTTTATTTGCCGGTACAGACTGTTAAATAAACGGCAAATTATTTTTGTATGTGCTTGTGTGTGTTGTCCTGTTTTTGTGTGTGTGTTGCTGTGTATGTGGTTGTGTGTGTTGTGTTGTATGTATCTGTCCAATGCGTAAGTGTGTGAGGTGTGCTATGTATATACAGTATGTGTATGTGTGTGTTGTGCCTTTGTGTATCTGTGAAGTGTTTAAGTGTGTGTTTTGTGTGTTATACTGTTTTTTGGGTGTGTGTTGTGCTGCTAGAGGTATGTTATGTGTGTGTGTGTGCTGTGTGTATCTGCCCAGTGTGTAAGTGCGTAATGTGTGCTACGTATAAATGTGTGTGTAGTGTGCTGTGTGTATCTGTGCAATGTTTGTGTATGTGTTCTGTGTATTGTTCTGTTTTTGGGTGCGTGTTGTAGTGAATGTGGGTGTGTGTTGTATCGTGAGTGGTTTGTTATGTGTGTGTGTTGTGTTATGTGTATCTGCCGAATGTGAGGTGCGCTACATATATGTGTGTGTAGTGTGCTGTGCATATCCTGGCAATGCTTAAGTGTGTGTGTACTGTGTGTTTCTGTATCTGCACAATGTTTAAGTGTGTGTGTTCTGTGTATTTGTTGTACTGTTTTTGCGTTTGTGTTGTAGTGTATATTGATTTGTGTTGTACTGCATGTGGTGTGTAATGTATGTGTTTTGTTCTGTGTATCTGTCCAATGTGTAAGTGTGTGAGGTGCGCTACGTATATATGTGTGCTATGTGTGCATATGGGGTGTACTGTGTGTGTGTGTGCACAATGTGTACATGTGTGTGTGATGTGTGGTCTATGTATATCCTCAATTATTCCTAATTGTTTAAAGCAGGGCTGGGCAACACCGGCCCTCCAGATGTTGATGAACTACACATCCCAGCATGCCTTGCATCAATTTCAGAATGGCCACATAGCAAAACTAATGCAAAGCATCCTGGGATGTGTAGTTCATTAACATCTGGAGGGCCGGTGTTGCCCAGCCCTGGTTTAAAGCCTTCACCATATTGTTAGAATGTGTCATTCATACTCAATGACAGCAATGAAATCAGGTGTGGAGTTGTTCCTTCGTCAACAGTTTCCCAGATCGTCAATCTTTTTCCCAGATCACCAATGAAGGCAAATTAAAACTTGGTGTTTTTTAAATTCCTAAGTGAAATTTCCCAAAAACAGCTTTGAGGTGCACACCACCGGGTCCAGAGGTATCTTGATGCTGAATTTGGTGCCACAGGGTATCTGCAATGCGACAGACACGCACGCACACACTCACACACACTCTTCAACTTAATATATAGATGTGCTGACAGATGAAGCTGGGGGACTACAGTAACAACATGCACTTAATGGCAATCCATGTCTCTTGGAGATCAGTTCAATTTAGAACTGGAAAAACCTATATACCGGTAGTAGGAGGCTCACACTGTCCATACACCAGACCAGCCTTCCTCCAACCATCTAACCATGCAACCGTCCAATTTGTCTGCCCAATAAAAAACACCACCCCACACACTTATCACACCAGCCAACTTCTCTCCTACTCATGATGTCACATTTGTAGGCCGGCAGAGTTTTTTTTTTCTGCATGTTCTTAACGGGAAAATATTGCTGGCCAGGTACATATTGCAAGAGGATGGTAAAGTCCAGTAGGGAAGGGGGGTTGGCAAACTCTCACAGTTGACAATGCAGGGCTGGTCCGACTTCTGAATACAGCGCAATATTTTCCCAGGAACAACATCCAGAGGACAGTGGTATGCCATTCCCCTGTGGCGATAAAGGTATTTGAGGTACCTGGACACTGATTATGATCATCCAATGACATCTGAATGGGCACAATAGGAATGGACTCCTTCATATAAACTACATTCCCAGCACTAAATGAGGAACCCATGGGTGAATACACAATTATACAATTATAGATAACATACATGTTACTTTCAATTGAAAAGTCCTCAATTATATTCATATTTTATTTTTAAACATTGTTTATATTGAATAACCATTTTATTCAATGTGATAACATTTTAATTACCGCTGTTTAGTGCTGTTACCTTTATTGATTTTGTTTTTTTCTACCCCACAAGGCATGTGCTTGCAATTCCAGTCCTTCCAGTGGTGCTCTAGAAATTCAGGTGTGAAGTTGTGAATCAGATATTTACATGAATCCCAGTTGGTGATAAATTCTCAATAGCTCAACATGTTTCCCTGTGGCATAATGCGCTTTTAAAATGAACATATGAAATTGTGTTTACCGATTTAACATAATTAGACAAGATAATTTGATTGTCAAACAATTTGAGTGTCACATCCAGAAAATTAACACATCTCGTATCATATGTATGAGTGAAGAATAAATTATAAACAATATGTTTAAGTGATTCAACACAATTTGTGGCAGAAAGAAGATCCCTATCCCTAATAATTATGAAATCATCAATATAATGACCCTAGACGTCCAGACTCACCTCGTCAGTCACCCCCCCCCACACACACACACACACACATAGGTCTCTTCCACCTCCCCCATGTATAGGTTGGCATAAGTGAGTGCGAATCCGGTCCCCATGGCGGTCCCCATCAAACTGTAACTAATAAATCCCGTGAAACATTAAATACTTGTGTGATTAAATAAATGCTATACTGTCTAATAACAATGTCCTATGTTTGGATCTGAGTTTATCATCTAGAATAAGTTTTCTCTATAACTTCACAACCCAACTTATGTGGGATATGCGTCTTTTTATATTATTTTAGCCAGCGCTGGCATTCTTTTCATATATCCTGTGAAAATACAGTACAGTACAGCCTAGCAAACAGGTTTGAATCAGGCCCTAAGTGACCATCAGTCATCATCTACTTGAATCCAATGGAGCGAGCTGAGTAATAAATCCCAAGGAGACCTGTCAAACCTCCCCTTATAGATCAGCTACTAGTCTCGCGCACATCTCATTGGTGCACAAATATAATGTATCGGGAGATGGAGACGTTCCTAACCACAGGCATCAAAACCGGTATGGGTCATAGGTTCGACAGTGTCTGGCAATAGGTCAACACCAGAAGGTTGATGTGCACAAGGTTGACACTGGGAAAATGTAGACACAAGCATAATGTCAACACAGAAGGTTGACACATGAAAAGGGTGACATCCGTTTTAAATGTATAAAACGGATAACTAGACATCTATGTGACTGCACTGCCCTTTATCTTTACACTTGTTTCCATGCCTGCCTTAATTATCAGAATGTACCAGCGCTATAGATCTGATTCATCTTGAAACAGGAGCATCCCTGCATACGCATAACTCCACACAGGCTGCATTTCCAGCAGCATGACCATGAAAACCTGACGAAGCCTGTCCGCTAATACCCTGGTATTTCTCAGTTATGTCCCCTCAGCTGAAAGTGGAGTTGCGACTATAGGGGTATATGAGCTTAATCTTTGAAAGTAATAAAACTCTATCCTAGACTTACAGATGGAGCTGTGCTCCTCTAGCCTGACTCCAGCCCAAACGTGCATTCCTGACTCTACGGAAGTGCACGGAGATTCTCCCATTGCCGTGACTGGGGAGAATGCAGGTCTCACATTGTCCCATTGTCGGAAATCAGCACGATTAGGATGCATAAAGAACCAGGATTAGTGTGGTTCCAACTTTAGTCCACACAGATATGTATATATATACATGTGGGTGGTGGCACTCGTCAAAGTACAAACGTTCAGAACATGACCTTTGTGAGCAAACGTTTCGAAGCTTTAATTGTGCGCTTCTTCAGGACTAACATATATATATATATATATATATATATATATATATATATATATATATATTGTGATCAAATAACTACAAATAAATTCAAATATATGTTTTTATATATTTGTGATTGTTTCCTTGACAAGATGTTCTTAAGACATCCAGATAAAGCACCTTACTCCAATATTATAGGGAGTGGAAACTTTGTTCTCTGATGGCCGAATTGGTAGTTCAGCTGTGTAGGTCTGGAGTAGTGGGGGAGAGTGTATGTGTGTGTGTGTGTGTGTGTGTGTGTGTGTGTGTGTGTGTGTGTGTGTGTGTGTGTGCATACCAGACACATAGGGGGAAATTTACTAAGATAAATTTGTAAAAAAAAAATTTTATTTTCATAGGAAAATACAATTCTTTGGGCGTATTCGTATTTTTGGCATTTACTATGCCCAAAATACGATTTTTCGTATTGGTATTTATGGGACATTCGTATTTGTATTTACAAATACGAATTAAAACACCATTGATAGAATAGGATAGGAATCACCATTCAAAAGAATGGTGATTCCTAATTTACTAAGCTAATTGGTGTAAAACTGCAGCGAATTGCCGGCCAAATACGCCAGGAAAATACACTTTATTTTCGTGTCGTATTTGTATTTGGCAGAAGCCTGCACGGATCAGTCAGATCCGTGCAGGCTTCAGTGTAAAAAAAAAAAAAAGAAAAAGAAATAAATACATTTTAAAAAATGGCGTGGGGTCCCCCCCACAGCCGTAACCAGCACCAGGCTGAAAGAGCCGGGGCTGGTAATAAAAATCAGGAAACCGGCCAAATAGGGGTTCCCCATTTTTTTAAAACTAGCCCCAGGCTCCAGGGCCGGGGCTGGTTCCCAAAATACGGGGGACAAAATGACTAGGGATCCCCCGTATTTTAAGAACCAGCTCCAGACCCAACCAGCCAGCAGGGTAATGTCACAGCCGGGGGACACTTATTATATAAGGTCCCGCGGCCAAATTATTAACCCTACCGACCAGTCAGCCTGGCCAGGGGCCTCGGGGGAGTGGGGACACCCCAATAAAGGGGTGTCCCCTCTCCAGGACTTACCTGACCAGGCTGAAGCCTGGTGCTGTTCCCGGTGACCCTGTGCTGTAGTCACCGGACTGATTAAAGTGTAAAAAAAATTAGAATAAACTATTGTTTAATACTGTGAAACTATGAGTCCCAGCAAGCCTCCCCTGCATGCTGGGACTTGGAGAACCACAAGTCCCAGCATGCGGGGCATTAAAAGGGCCTGCTGGCACTTGTAGTTCCACTGTATTTAAAATAGTCCAATAAACACACACACTGACACATGAAAAAAAATCTTTAATACATCCAAAGCCCTTTCATACAGATACTTACCTATCTTGAGCCCGTAGTTAGGTCCCCGGGTCTGGTGTCCTGATGTCCTGGGTCCAGGTGTCCGGCTCCGGTGTCCAGGAATCCATAGGGGACCTGTGGAAGGAAAATCTACTCATGGGTCTCCTCCGGCGTAGATCTGTCCTCTTCTCTCCTGCAGTAGTCCTCTGGTACTTGGCAAAAAAAAACCAGACACCCGGCACAGGAGAAGCACTGAAGGTTCATCTTCAGCGCCTCTCCTCCGAATGATGCTATTGGCCGCCTAGCCAGAAGCCACAAAACGGTTAACACACATGCAGCTCCTCAGTTCAGCTTGTACCTAACACCTCTCTTTTATTTTATTTTAACCTTTTAGATTCTACTGGGACTGAAGAGGACATGGTCTACACTGGAAGTAGGTGAATATTGGATTTTACTGGGAAAGGGGACAGATCTAATTGACAAAATATCCGAGTATGTATGTATGTTGAGGGTATGCATGTATGTTATTAAACTTTTAATTTAAAAGGTGTTTGTATTTATTTTAGAGTTGGTCCTGCTGTGGAACTACAAGTCCCAGTGGGCCCTTTGATGTCCCGCATGCAGGTACCTGTGGTTCTCTAATTACCTGAATGTGGGGAGGCTTGCTGAAATTTAATTGTTCTACAGCAAAACCCAATATTGTTTGTAACTGTTTTATTTACCTTCTCAAAGCTATCAGCCTGGCACCCACCGTCCAAAGGTGCCGGGTATAGCCAGGGGCACCCTTGTTCCTTTTGTCCCCGAGTATTTGGAACCAGGACCGGTCCAAGAGATGGCTATGCTTTTACTTTTTCTTAATTTTTACACATAGAAGTAATGCCTAAATGCTCATAACTCTGAAATAATATGCAATATTTAATTGAATATTTGTCAGTTGATACTTTAATATATCTGCTAACCACATATGTATATTTGTTTAGGTAGTCTAAGAACTACCATGGAATCCAAGATTAAACAAAGAGCCGTCATTGAATTTATGGAAAAAGAAGGCTGCATTGATACACAAATCCACAGAAGACTAAACAAAGTGTATGGTGAATGTACAATTGACTATAGCAAAGTCAGCAATCAGGAGAATCGTCCATGTGCGTCAAATCTCATAGTGGCAGACCATCAACTGCATTTACTGCATAGAACCATCATATAGTCGATGCCAAGATTCAGGAAGATCGTCATGTGACCATCAGAGATATCAGTGATGAACTTGAATGTAGTCATGGAACTGTGGAAACACTAATCATTTGGGATATCATAAAGTGTGTGCTAAATAGGTCCCAAGGTAATTAACCATTGATCATAATGCCCAGAGTGTGGAAGTGTGCAATGACCAACTATGAGATGTTTTTGAAAAATGTCATTACAGGAGTTGAGACCTGGATATTCCTTTATGACTTATTAACAAAGGCTTAATCAAAGCAATGGAAACATCCAAGTTCACCTAGGCCACAAAAGTTTAAATGACAGCGATCTGTAAACAAAGTCATGGTCACATTCTTCTGGGATTGCCTAGTTGTTATTCTAATTGAGTACTTGGAACCAAACCAATCAATCAACATCTGAAAGAAGCCATCCGCAAAAAAAGGTCAACAATTCCTCTTTCAAATATCGTTGTAAACACCACAACAATTCCAGACCTCACACTTCGATGGCAACATCTGGGGCCATTGCCAAAATGGTGTTGGCATTAATGCCCCATCCACCCTACACCCCTGATTTGGCCCCTTATGACTTTCATCTGTTTGGCCATCTCAAAACTGTCTCAGGTGGCAACATTGTGATGACAGATTGAGTTGAGAGGTAGAGAAAATGTTTGAGGGCAGATGATGATTCTTTTTTTTTGAGTATATTCATTCTGTTACTAATGGTGTGTACACACGTTAGATGTGCCTTAAGATCCTATCCACGATCTGATCAGATAGGATCGTGGATAGGATCTTAAAGGCACATCCGATTTGCATCCTATCTTGACTATATAGTGCAGATCTGCACTATATAGACAAGGCAGCCAAGACTTTCTGGCTTCCGATACATGAACGCGCATCGGGATCGGATCGGGATCGCAAGGGTTAAAACCCTTGCGATCTGCATCCGATTTTGATCCGATGCCGATCCGATGTTGACTATATCGTCAACATCGGAAAGGAAATCGGACCGTGTGTACACAGCATTAGACTAAGACAGTATTTTATGGCTAATTTTCAAATCTGTATAATAAATTTTGAGTTATGAGCATTTAGACATTACTTTTTGAGCAACCCTCGTAATTCATATTTTCCTTTTATATTTTGAGCTGAATTTGCGGCTGAATTTGCTGACACGAATGCTAGAACTCTATAGCCAAACCTGGCCAAGTTGTATCGATGTTCTATTCATTAGTATAGCCAAATTTGGCAAAGCTTGCGGTTCGTATAAATGTCAACTCAACCGAATTCGCCCGTTTGTAAATATACCGACCAGTGGGTCCTGTCCGTGAATAGGTTCAAATGGGTACAAATGGGATCTCTCATGTGCGGGGAGAGAGCTGAGGGCTGTCCAGTTGCTTGGGGAGCGCTGGGTATGCCCCTGTAATGTCAAAAATGGGGGTCACTGCACTAGGCCTCGCCCTTTCTGAGGCAGCCTGATCTCTTTTTTTCCATTGCTTCGGCATGTCCCAAATCTGCCCCTAGGAAAGTTGGAAGGTATGAGGTCACATATAGGGGGAGAGTGATAAAGTGGAGAGAGATAAAGTACTTAGCAACCAGTTCATAACTGCCATGTTACAGGCTGTTTGAAAAATGACAGTTAGAAGCAGATTGGTTGGTATTTTATCTCTCTCCACTTATATCTCACCAAGGCTACATCTGCCCCATGATGTTGGAGTTTTATATGCAGAAACGTTAGTGACCGCTCTCTTCCTCACTCTGGGGGTTATTCTGGTTCACTCTCTCTGACAAATTCGTTCTTAGATGGACAAAACCATGTGAACTGCAGGTGGGGCAGATATTACTTGTGCAGAGAGAATTAGATTTGGGTGGGGTTTTACTTCAAAGTGAGATCTATATTGCAGTGTAAAAATAAAGCAGCCAGTATTTACCCTGCACAGAAACAAAATAACTCATCCAAATCTAATTCTCTCTACACATTTTACATCTGCCCCCCTGCAGTGCACATGGTTTTGTCCATCTAAGAAGGAATTGGCCAGAAAGAGTGAACCAAAATAACCCCCTCGGTGGTTATGCCGACATTTGCAACATGGGTCTCTTGTTAACTGACCACGTAATTCCTTAGCTCCTCTGAGAAGCTGCCGTGGCTTATGTTTGTGATAAGGAGATCTGTGCTGACGGAGTGTGTAGTGCGGATCATTGGTCCAGTGAGACGACACACACTGTAGTGCCATCTCTCTGTCATTTGACAACAAGCTCTGTAGTGATTATCGGCTGTGGCAACGCTACGTCCATCTGTTTAAAAAAAGCAAAAAAAAAGCACACTAGTTTCAGTTCCTGCTCTGTGCGCTAAATAAAATTATTTACAGGAAAGTTTGGTGGTGATAAATCACTGTATGTCACAACAGCATGAATCCCTCGGCTATAAGCCAGACACTGGAAAAAGAGCTGCGGAGACTGTAATACAGTTATACAGTAGTGTATACAGTACCGGATTACCAAATAGGTAGAGTAGGCACCGGCACCTACTGGCCAAGCAACATCGGATCAAATTATATTGATTCCATCAATTATCAGGCTATCTTATATTGTTTCCAAAAGTTAGAAAAAATGAACCAACTAAAGAAAACTTTACATGAATGAGAAAATACTGAATGAATGTAATATTCCCATTAACAACTTAAAGAACATAAACCACAGACACTGGATTTAAATAACAGTTTGTCTCTTAAATGCTCATCTGCTGTCAGCTGTCAGTTTGTAAAAAGTTTCTGCGCAACTTAACAAATCTTCTAAAAATGAAAAAGTGATGTTGTCCTTATCACCCAATCAGATGCTGTCTTTCATTTCTCATTTGTATCCTAGAAATTGACAGACATAATTCAATTTGGTTGCTATGGGCAATATCACCTCTTTTCATTTTTAGAAGTTTTAGTAAAATTACCCCTAATGATCATGGTATTATCCTAATAGAGCGTGCGCACGAGAAACCTCAAGAAACAAATCTAGCTGTGACCTGATAAGTCATAGACAGTTGGCTGGAGTCAGGCGGACAAAGTTTACCGACTAGAACCAACGATTTGACTATCGGACCTGAATCAAAAATTTAGAATAGAACTGATGATTTGTTACCGGACTGAAACCTACTGTATAGTATGATTTTACTATTGGATTGTAACCGATAACTTGGACTATAACTAATGATTTCAATATTGGACTGGAACCAACGAAGCAGGTATCTGACTAGATCTGATGGAGCACAGTATAATCTGGGACCAGGGGCCGTGCAATGCACCGGAGCGCCAAAGGCGTGGGGGGCACCCCGGCGCTCAGCCGCCCAGTGTTGGCCGCTCACCCGCTCCATGCTGAGGCCACATTGCATCACAATCCTCCCCCGGGTCCGACGCACGGGGGGTGGGATGCAATGCATGTTTTTGCCTTCCTGACAGAGCCCTTTTTTTCAAATCGGACATGTATCACTTAAGTGGGGATAACTTATTTTTGCTTTTACTTATCCCAGTGATTTTGAGATTGTTTTCTCGTGACACATTGTACTTCAAGTTAGTGGTAAATTTGGGTCGATACAGTCTGTGTTTTTTTGTGAAAAATACCAAAATGTCGTAAAAAAATGGAAAATTTAGCAATTTGCAAAATGTTAAATTTTCTGCTTGTGAGACAAATAATCATACCACTCAAAATAGTTAATAACTAACATAGACCATATGTCTACTTTATGTTTCCATCATTATTTCAACTTCCTTTTAATTTTTTTGGACACTAGGAGGCTTACAATATGAATAGCAAATTCTCAAATTTTCAAGAAAATTTCAAACACTGATTTTTTTAGGGACCAGTTCAGTTCTGATGTGACTTTGAGGGACTTGTATGTGAGACACCCCCATAAATGATGCCATTTCAACAACTGCACCCCTCACAGTATTCAAAACAGCATTTTGGAAGTTTGTTAACCCTTTAGGTGTTTCACAGGAATTAAAACAAAGTGTAGGTGAAATTTCAAAATTTATTTCTTTTTGCAGATTTGCAATTTTAATACATTTTTCTAAGGAACACAGTAGATTTTACTAGAGAAATGTGACTAAAAATTGATTCCCCCAATTCTTTTGTTTTCATAAATATCCTATATGTGGCCCTAGTGTGCACGTTGACCAAACCACAGGCTTCATAATAGAAGGAGCACCTACTTGATTTTGGAGCCTCCTTTTTATGAGATTATTTTTTAGGCACCATGTAGGTTTCTAGGCACCATAAGATGCTAAAATGTAGGAACCCCCCCACAAGTGACCCCATTTTGCAAACTACACCCCTCAGGGAATTCATCTAGGGGTATAGTGTACATTTCAAACCCCCAGGGGTTTCACCAATTGTGGTACAACTGGGCAGTGAAAATGAAAAATTAAATTTTTTACACAAAAATGCAGTTCTGGCTCAAAATTTTTCATTTTCACAAGGAATGAAGGAGACAAAGCACCCCAAAATCTGTGCCCCAATTTCTCCCCAGTACGGCAATGCCTCACATGTGACCAAAAAATACCATTTGGGTGCATGGCAGGACTCAGAAGGGAAGGAGTGATTTTTGGATTTTGCAGCTCAGATTCTGGTGGAATGTTGGTGGGTGCTATGTCGCATTAGCAAGACCCCCCAAGCACCAATACAGTGGAACCCCCCCAGAAGTGACCCCATTTTGCAAACTACACCCCTCAGGGAATTCATCTAGGGGTATAGTGTACATTTCAAACCCCCAGGGGTTTCACCAATTGTGGTACAACTGGGCAGTGAAAATGAAAAATTAAATTTTTTACACAAAAATGCAGTTCTGGCTCAAAATTTTTTATTTTCACAAGGAATGAAGGAGAAAAAGCACCCCAAAATCTGTGAGCCAATTTCTCCCGAGTACGGCAATGCCTCACATGTGACCAAAAAATACCAGTTGGGTGCATGGCAGGACTCAGAAAGGAAGGAGTGATTTTTGGATTTTGCAGCTCAGATTCTGGTGGAATGTTGGTGGGTGCTATGTCGCATTAGCAAGACCCCCCAAGCACCAATACAGTGGAACCCCCCCAGAAGTGACCCCATTTTGCAAACTACACCCCTCAGGGAATTCATCTAGGGGTATAGTGTACATTTCAAACCCCCAGGGGTTTCACCAATTTTGATACAACTGGGCTGTGCAAATGAAAAATTACATTTTTTACACAAAAATGCAGTTCTGGCTCAAAATTTTTCATTTTCACAAGGAATGAAGGAGACAAAGCACCCCAAAATCTGTGCCCCAATTTCTCCCCAGTACGGCAATGCCTCACATGTGACCAAAAAATACCATTTGGGTGCATGGCAGGACTCAGAAGGGAAGGAGTGATTTTTGGATTTTGCAGCTCAGATTCTGGTGGAATGTTGGTGGGTGCTATGTCGCATTAGCAAGACCCCCCAAGCACCAATACAGTGGAACCCCCCCACAAGTGACCCCATTTTGCAAACTACACCCCTCAGGGAATTTATCTAGGGGTATAGTGTACATTTCAAACCCCCGGGGGTTTCACCAATTTTGATACAACTGGGCTGTGCAAATGAAAAATTAAATTTTTTACACAAAAATGCAGTTCTGGCTCAAAATTTTTCATTTTCACAAGGAATAAAGGAGACAAAGCACCCCAAAATCTGTGCCCCAATTTCTCCCCAGTACGGCAATGCCTCACATGTGACCAAAAAATACCATTTGGGTGCATGGCAGGACTCAGAAGGGAAGGAGTGATTTTTGGATTTTGCAGCTCAGATTCTGGTGGAATGTTGGTGGGTGCTATGTCGCATTAGCAAGACCCCCCAAGCACCAATACAGTGGAACCCCCCCACAATTGACCCCATTTTGCAAACTACACCCCTCAGGGAATTCATCTAGGGGTATAGTGTACATTTCAAACCCCCAGGGGTTTCACCAATTTTGATACAACTGGGCAGTGAAAATGAAAAATTACATTTTTTACACAAAAATGCAGTTCTGGCTCAAAATTTTTTATTTTCACAAGGAATGAAGGAGACAAAGCACCCCAAAATCTGTGCCCCAATTTCTCCCCAGTACGGCAATGCCTCACATGTGACCAAAAAATACCATTTGGGTGCATGGCAGGACTCAGAAGGGAAGGAGTGATTTTTGGATTTTGCAGCTCAGATTCTGGTGGAATGTTGGTGGGTGCTATGTCGCATTAGCAAGACCCCCCAAGCACCAATACAGTGGAACCCCCCCACAAGTGACCCCATTTTGCAAACTACACCCCTCAGGGAATTCATCTAGGGGTATAGTGTACATTTCAAACCCCCAGGGGTTTCACCAATTTTGATACAACTGGGCAGTGAAAATGAAAAATTACATTTTTTTACACAAAAATGCAGTTCTGGCTCAAAATTTTTCATTTTCAGAAGGTATGAAGGAGAAAAAGCACCCCAAAATCTGTGCCCCAATTTCTCCCGAGTACGGCAATGCCTCATGTGTGACCAAAAAGTGGCAGGACTCAGAAGGGAAGGAGTGATATTTGGATTTTGCAGCACAAATTCTGGTGGAATGTTGGTGGGTGCTATGTCGCATTAGCAAGACCCCCAAAGCACCAATACAGTGCAACCCCCCCACAAGTGACCCCATTTTGCAAACTACACCCCTCAGGGAATTCATCTAGGGGTATAGTGTACATTTCAAACCCCCAGGGGTTTCACCAATTTTGATACAACTGGGCAGTGAAAATGAAAAATTACATTTTTTACACAAAAATGCAGTTCTGGCTCAAAATTTTTTATTTTCACAAGGAATGAAGGAGACAAAGCACCCCAAAATCTGTGCCCCAATTTCTCCCCAGTACGGCAATGCCTAACATGTGACCAAAAAATACCATTTGGGTGCATGGCAGGACTCAGAAGGGAAGGAGTGATTTTTGGATTTTGCAGCTCAGATTCTGGTGGAATGTTGGTGGGTGCTATGTCGCATTAGCAAGACCCCCCAAGCACCAATACAGTGGAACCCCCCCACAAGTGACCCCATTTTGCAAACTACACCCCTCAGGGAATTCATCTAGGGGTATAGTGTACATTTCAAACCCCCAGGGGTTTCACCAATTTTGATACAACTGGGCAGTGAAAATGAAAAATTACATTTTTTTACACAAAAATGCAGTTCTGGCTCAAAATTTTTCATTTTCAGAAGGTATGAAGGAGAAAAAGCACCCCAAAATCTGTGCCCCAATTTCTCCCGAGTACGGCAATGCCTCATGTGTGACCAAAAAGTGGCAGGACTCAGAAGGGAAGGAGTGATATTTGGATTTTGCAGCACAAATTCTGGTGGAATGTTGGTGGGTGCTATGTCGCATTAGCAAGACCCCCAAAGCACCAATACAGTGGAACCCCCCCACAAGTGACCCCATTTTGCAAACTACACCCCTCAGGGAATTCATCTAGGGGTATAGTGTACATTTCAATCCCCCAGGGGTTTCACCTATTTTGATAAAACTGGGCAGTGAAAATGAAAAATTACATTTTTTTACACAAAAATGCAGTTCTGGCTCAAAATTTTTCATTTTCAGAAGGTATGAAGGAGAAAAAGCACCCCAAAATCTGTGCCCCAATTTCTCCCGAGTACGGCAATGCCTCATGTGTGACCAAAAAGTGGCAGGACTCAGAAGGGAAGGAGTGATATTTGGATTTTGCAGCACAAATTCTGGTGGAATGTTGGTGGGTGCTATGTCGCATTAGCAAGACCCCCAAAGCACCAATACAGTGGAACCCCCCCACAAGTGACCCCATTTTGCAAACTACACCCCTCAGGGAATTCATCTAGGGGTATAGTGTACATTTCAAACCCCCGGGGGTTTCACCAATTTTGATACAACTGGGCAGTGAAAATGAAAAATTACATTTTTTTACACAAAAATGCAGTTCTGGCTCAAAATTTTTCATTTTCAGAAGGTATGAAGGAGAAAAAGCACCCCAAAATCTGTGCCCCAATTTCTCCCGAGTACGGCAATGCCTCATGTGTGACCAAAAAGTGGCAGGACTCAGAAGGGAAGGAGTGATATTTGGATTTTGCAGCACAAATTCTGGTGGAATGTTGGTGGGTGCTATGTCGCATTAGCAAGACCCCCAAAGTACCAATACAGTGCAACCCCCCCACAAGTGACCCCATTTTGCAAACTACACCCCTCAGGGAATTCATCTAGGGGTATAGTGTACATTTCAATCCCCCAGGGGTTTCACCAATTTTGATACAACTGGGCAGTGAAAATGAAAAATTACATTTTTTTACACAAAAATGCAGTTCTGGCTCAAAATTTTTCATTTTCAGAAGGTATGAAGGAGAAAAAGCACCCCAAAATCTGTGCCCCAATTTCTCCCGAGTACGGCAATGCCTCATGTGTGACCAAAAAGTGGCAGGACTCAGAAGGGAAGGAGTGATATTTGGATTTTGCAGCACAAATTCTGGTGGAATGTTGGTGGGTGCTATGTCGCATTAGCAAGACCCCCAAAGCCCCAATACAGTGGAACCCCCCCACAAGTGACCCCATTTTGCAAACTACACCCCTCAGGGAATTCATCTAGGGGTATAGTGTACATTTCAAATACCGGGGGTTTCACCAATTTTGATACAACTGGGCAGTGAAAATGAAAAATTACATTTTTTTACACAAAAATGCAGTTCTGGCTCAAAATTTTTCATTTTCAGAAGGTATGAAGGAGAAAAAGCACCCCAAAATCTGTGCCCCAATTTCTCCCGAGTACGGCAATGCCTCACATGTGACCAAAAAATACCAGTTGGGTGCATGGCAGGACTCAGAAGGGAAGGAGTGATTTTTGGATTTTGCGGCTCAGATTCTGGTGGAATGAATGGTGGGTGCTATGTGGCATTAGCAAGACCCCCGAAGCACGGTGAAATTATGAACCTAATAATCCATAGATGTGTGGTATATTTTAAAACACTCCTTTATACATAGGCCGGGTTTGTCGGGGCAAGTGTCACACTGGAAAATAGTTTGCTTTCTTATTCCCTTTTTATAGCAAACTTTGCACCTTTTTTGTGTCCTGCCCTTTTTTCCAGTGGAGGGGATTTCATCAGGAAAATGCTGCCCTGGTACAATACGGGGGCCAGTACTAGAAGTACTGGGGCCCTCTGCCTGCTGGTTCCCAAATATTAGGCCCTTTATGACTTCCTCTTGAAAGTGCATAAATGTCCCCCTCTGGCCGGTAGAACGGAATAGCACGTAAGCGTTATACAGTGCCATCTGGATGATATACACGGCCAGCTTCTTGTACCAGATTTTTGTTTTCCGCAGGGCACTGTACGGCTTCAGTACCTGATCTGAAAGATCCACTCCGCCCATGTACCTATTGTAATCCAGGATACAATTAGGTTTTGAGGTGTGGGTACTGGTACCTCGTACAGGGACGGAGGTGGTACTGTCTCCGTGAATTGTTGTCAGTATAAGGACATCCCTCTTGTCCTTATATTTGACCAACAACATTTTTTCGGTGCATATTCCCCTGCTTTCACCCCTTCTCATTACTTGGGCAATGTGCGTTTTTGGGAGGCCTCTTTGGTTCTTGCGCACAGTACCGCAAGCTGCTGTACCTCTTGAACCAAGGGCCTTAAACAGGGGGATGCTGGTGTAAAAGTTATCCACATAGAGGTGATAACCTTTATCCAGGAAGGGGTGCACTAAATCCCAGACAATTTTTCCACTAACACCTACGAGGGAGGGGGGGCATTCTGGCGGTTCAATTCTTGAATCCTTCCCTTCATATACCCTAAACATGTGGGTGTACCCTGAGGTGCTTTCACACAGCTTATACATTTTTATGCCATACCTTGCCCTCTTACTGGGAAGGTACTGGCGGAATTTAACCCTTCCTTTAAAATGTATAAGGGGCTCGTCTATGCAAATACATTTTTCAGTGATGTACATCTCTGCAAATTTGGCACTGAAATGATCAATGACCGGCCTGACTTTGAATAGCCGGTCAAAGGTGGGATCATCTCTGGGTGGGCACTGTGCATTATCGTTGTAATGCAAAAATTTAAGGATCATCTCAAAACGAGCCCGAGTCATGGCCATACGGTAAAATGGGGTGCTGTACAGAACATCTGTACTCCGATATTGCCTAATTTCTGGCTTTTTTACTATGCCCATATGAAACACCAGACCCCAAAACGTCATCATCTCTACTGCATCTACAGGGGTCCACCTAGCAAATGATGACGTGGGGTTTTGAGCAATAAACTGCTGGGCATATAAATTAGTTTGGTCCACCATTAAATTTATAAAATCATCAGAGAAAAATAATTTGAAAAAGTCAATTTCTCTGAGACCTCTGGAATCAAATTGGATTCCTGGCATGGCCAAAAACTCAGGAACCTGGGGCTCAAAATTGTCTGGTGGTGGGGTCCATACGAGATCAATTATTGGGGGGGGGGTCTCAGCTGCTCTACGGGGGCGTCTTTGAGGGGGTCCCTCATCACTAGAGGAGGAAGAGGAGCTTAAGATGAATCCTTCAAATTCCCCGCTTGCCTCACTGGCTGTGTCAGAGTCAGAGGCAAGCATGGCATATGCCTCCTCCGCTGAATACATTCTTCTGGATGACTGGGATGACATTTGGGATGACATTTGGGATGCCATTTTTATTTTTGTGTTTCTGGTAGTGAAATGTTTCAACACGTGTATAGTGTAGGGGGGGTACAAACTTTATTTCAACCAGGGGGGTATGTAGTGTGTAGTGTGTTTGTAGTGCAGAAAAAAAAAATACTTTATACAGGAATTTGATCCCAATAAAAAAAAAAAAAAATTGATGGGGTTAAAAAAAAAAAAAAATTGAAGGGGTTAAAAAAAAAAAAAAAAGGTCCTGCGCCAAAAATTTAGCACAGATGTTGGTCAGTAACGTCCGTCACTGAACAGCGCTCAAAGGCAACAGGAATTTGATCAAAAAAAAAAAAAAAAATAGATCAACCCTGTGCCGAAAAAGCTGATCAGTGATGTACGTCACTGATCAGCGCACAGTGGCCACAGGACACCCACAAAATCACAGTGTGTGTAAAAAAAAAATTAAAAAAAGACCCCACAGCACCCTCAAAAAAAAAAAAGGTGATCACTGATGCGACACTGATTACCAGTGAGGGGCAGCAGGTGCACAACCTTTGGTGCAACTGACAGTGCAACTGGCAGCAACTGACAGGTATATATATATATAAAAAAAAAAACTCTGCACCCCCAAAAAGTTGCTGATCACCTCAGATATAGTGATCAGCACAAAAGGCGGGGGCAGCAGACACAAAATATAGCACTCTCTATCACTCTCTGTCACTATCTCTCTCTATCTCTCTCTATCTCTCTATCTCTCACTATCTATCACTCTATGACACTGCAGCAGCAGCACTGACAGTTATATATATAAAAAATAACCCCTGCACCCCCAAAAAGTTGCTGGGGGTGCACAAAAGGGGGGCAGCAGACACAAAATATAGCACTCTCTATCACTCTCTGTCACTATCTCTCTATCTCTCACTATCTATCACTCTATGACACTGCAGCAGCAGCACTGACATGTATATATATTAAAAAAAAACCTGCGCCCCCAAAAAGTTGCTGATCAGTTAATTTATACTGATCAGCACAAAAGGGGGGGCAGCAGTTAGTTATATAAAAAATATATAGCACAATCTGTCACTATCTCTCTATCTCTCTCTATCTCTCTCTATCTCTCTATCTATAACTCTATCACACTGCAGCAGCACAAAATATAGCACTCTCTGTCACTATCTCTCTCTATCTCTCTCTATCTCTCTCTATCTCTCTCTATCTATAACGCTATCACACTGCAGCAGCACAACACAGGAAGTCACAAGTAGTAACAGGATCCAGGAAGCATCCAGCACGCTACAAGCAGTGATCAGGTAAGTATTTGCAAGGATCAGGTCAGTATACTACGGCAGATAGGCACGGTGACCGCACTGCACGCAATTCCAGACCGGAATGGCGTCTGCAGTGCAGTCACCGTTAGTTTAAATCCCCCTCCATGGCTGTGATTGGTTCGTCGGTCCGACGAACCAATCACGGCCTTTGGGGGCGGGCGGGGTGAGGTGGGGTGACACCAGTGTCACCCTTACACCCTGTGGTGATTGGTGCTGTACTTTACAGCACCAATCACCTCCGATCCCTGTGTCACCGGCGAACGTTATTCGCTGGTGACACAGAAAACGCTGTAATTGGCTGTTCACACTTAACAGCCAATCACAGCGATCGCCGACGGGGGGGCGGCATCGCAGCCCCCCCTGGGCATGCAGGGACATGTCTGCTGTCAGGGACAGCAGACATGTTTAAACTGTCACCGCGTCTATAGACGCGGTGACAGTTTAAAGCCATGACGTACATTTACGCCATGTGTCGGGAAGTACTTCCCGACCATGACGTAAATGTACGTCAAATGTCGGGAAGGGGTTAAATAATAATAATTTATTATATACAGTTTTACCCATCCTCTCTGGCCCTAGTGTAGGGTACACACCAGGGCGACCCGCTCACGATGCACATCGTGAGCGGGTCATCAGTGTCTCGTCCGACCCGCTCACGGTGATGCGGGGGGGGGGGACCCGCTCACGATGTGCACCGTGAGAGGGTCCGATCTGATGGCGACCGGCACCCGGCTGTATGGTCGTCATTGAGATCCTACCTGCAGCAGGTAGGATCTCAATAACGACCAACCGACCCGCGGGACCGCGCATCGGATCGGTATCGGTCCACACCAGGACAGAAAAGGGCCCAATCAGCACACAATCTACATCCAATTGGTCGGAATTGGATCTAGATTGAGGGGATCGGGCCCTAGTCGTCCTGGTGTGTACCCAGCATAGGTTTACTCACTTGAGCTTTGGCTGCGCAACATCTCTTTGTCATGAGAATCACTAAATAGCTATATATTATAATATGCATCCATACAATTGTATTCTTGAATAGATATTTGCAGAAAATAAATAGAAACATAGAATTCGACGGCAGATAAGAACCACTTCGCCCATCTAATCTGCCCCTTTTAAATGATCGTGAAGAAAATAGCATTTTTGTTGCACTTGTTTGATACCTAGATTACTAAACACATAGTGAAATGTATACACACTAGTACTGTATTCAAGGGAATGATAGAGAAATTATCTTCAGCAAAATCCATTCTAACATACCTCCCAACATGACCCTCTCCTGGATTGACACAATGCTCTGTCTAGTGTGTGCACTAGATTATAGCACAGTATAACACAGGAGGTAACAGCTTGGAAGCTGAAGTCTAGTTGGAACATAAGCAGGGTGGAGGTCACTGGTCTGGGCAGCACAGCAGGAGGCTGTTGAAATGATAAAAATTGTGTAGTTTCTCTAATAATGATGAGAGGTAATGGGGTTGATTCTGAGATTGGCTTGTTGCACTGCAGGGTGTGACAGGGGTGTGTCCAAACTCACATCTAAATTGTAGTGTAAAAACAAAGGTATCTTTAATCTAATTGGGCACCATATGATTAACTTGCAGAAGCAGAAGGATGTTACAGTAGTTTTATTGACAGTAGCGGGTAGTGACAAGGTGGTTAGGGGGCACTGCACGAATATCCGAACCATTTTTGGGGCAGCTGCATGTTGCACATGCAGCAGGGCCGTCTCAACATTAGTGAGGGCCCCTGGGTAAAATAATTCACTGGGCTCTCACTGATGTTTAGACTGCCCTGATGCCCAGGGCTGCCAGTGCTGTGCCACTGCCGGGGGCACGGCAGTGCGGGGAGGCTGGAGTTGCTCTGCGCTTCCTGGTGTCTATGACATGGTTGGTGCTGAACGACCTTGCCCGCTCTTTCTGCACGCACAGCTTCATCACCCGTCTGCTTCCCTCGCTGGTCTCTGAGATGGAGTGGGTCAGAATGCGGATGCTCCCCTGCAGGTATCAGATGAGGCTGTCACTGTCTGCTCTCCTGCACACAGATACACAGGGCAGTGTACCCTCCTGAGGGGATCCGGGCAGTGGCAGCATGGGGCTTGTAGTACTATGCTATTTGCCAGCAGGAAGCGCTGTTAAATTTAAAAAGACTGTAGCCCCACCGACAAATAGTGCTACAAGCTGTCAGCTGCTGCTGCCCGGATAATCCCCGCTGCCGTGCCGTGTGCCACCCCCTGCCATGCAGTCTTTCCCATTGGGGTGGGCCCCTAAAATCCTTGGGCCCCTGGGCAACTGCCCATTGTGCCCAATGGGAAAGACGGCACTGAAATGCAGCCGCTATGACCTGAACCTTGTTGGCAATGCAGCCTTGGGGCAATCTTTATCGCTGCATCAGCAATGATTTGTTGCACGCCGCCGTCCGGGTATCCCTGCACCCGGACGGACGGCGAGTGCAGCGTCATCTGACGCTGCGGACGCAGCGTCATCTGACGCGGCGGGGGACATTGCCGGGCAGCGTCCCAAGCCTCACTCTGAGGCTAAGCGTCGGGGGCGTTGCTAGGCAACGTCCCCGAGCTTCCGCCCGGCGGCCAGGGACGCGCGCGCCTGACGTTAGTCAGGCGGCGCGAAATTTAAAGTAATAGCCGGCGTCTGCTGGGCACAGACGCCGGTTATAGCTTTTTGCACTTGTTGCTAATTGCTGCTACTCTCCGGTCCCCTGGGTCCTTGGTCCCAGTCTTCCTTTCTGCAGATCTCCATTGCAGCCCGCCTGGTCTCCCAGCCTGTCAGCTGTGTTTGCCTGTCGATCCCTTGATTCCAGTACTTCACCGGACTCCTCTGCTGTATTCCATCCTCAGCCTGTGAGCCTGCAGCGGACCCACTGTCTCCACCTTCCGTGGGTCACGTAAGTGCTCCAGTGGAGCTCTGGTCTTTCTCTTCTATGGTTCTCTGGCCCTCCGTGGCTAAGCCCCTCCGTGGGACCATCCTTGGTTATCTTCTTTGATATTCTTGTCCCCGTCTTTTTGTATGTGTTCCCTGGCCCCCATCTGTCATTAGTGTTCTGTTTAGGCAGGAGTGTCACCGTTCTTCCAGATCCCTGCTTTGGGAGTCACGGTCCCTTTGGAGTATTCTTGGGGACTCCCTTCTATCCTCTGGTGTCTGCGACTAGGTCGCACTCCCCGTCTTGGCCAGGTGCCGGGAGTTAGGGGCCAGTTTCCAGTTAGGTCCTTTAGTCAGCTTATCCTCTTGAGTGTTCCCCGTGGCGATCGCTTACCCCTTGTCACCACATAAGACCTGGCTGCATCGGGGTCGGAGCGGGCTTAACTCGCTCCTTCGAACGCGGCGCCCACAGGTGAAGCCTAGCTTCGCAGGGGTTTGCCATCTGCCTCGGGGACTCAACAGAGAGAGAGTAGGACTCGCTGTGGCCGTCCTAACGGGCGGTCCCGGCTGTGGGCTCACGCCTTATCATCTTACCATCTGGAACCCGTATTGTCCCTGGTGCCCAGGCCAGGGCAACGTAAGATGATTTCTGCGATGCACAGGGCAGGACTTTTCATGCTGTGCGGCCTTACCCCATGCTGGGAGAGCGCCCAGCATGAGAACAAAAGCAACTAATGCTGAATCAGGTTCTATGCAGCGTTCCAGCCGCCAGGATGCCGTTACTACATCTATGATGCTCCCAGTCGGTTCCCACTCACCTGCAACTTTTGAGCGTAGAGTAAGCCACCATTTCCGATCGCTCCAGTGGCTGTCAATACAACCCACAGGCGCCTGGGTAACTACAAGCAGATCACACATACCCCATTCAGGCCGGTGTATGGGAACGGGGGTATCATTTCAACATTGCCGATATCACAGTAGTGACTAAAAAACATTACAGACTGTATGACAATTTTTCACCTCTGCTACAACCTAGGGCTTTTTCTTTCCGGTACATACGATATTGAGCATTTTGTGAGAATTAATTGATTTTATTACATCTTTAATTAATGTATACATAAAACGATACCGATATTGCTAATAGATTGTGAACATCGGTTAGTGTGTGTGCTCAATATCGTTAATGATATGAGCTCCTGCACATCATTAATGACCCTCCCTGTCATCTGCACATGCAGCTCAATCTGACAATACCGTCAGAGCCTGCATGTACAAAGTTGGGGGCGGGTGATCTCAATGACTGATATCGTGAATGCATTAACATCAAAAACCAGGAGATTTTGGAATTACGGAACTCAAGGGTGATGACCACAGAAGACCAGGAACGGAGTGGTTTCTGAGGAACAGTGATTACTATGAGCAAACTCAGTAAAGACAAAAGTCTGAGCCAATTATCCTAAGAGGAAGAAAGATACAAACGTAAAAATGTCTCCAAATCCTGATTGTCTCTCTCGGTTTGACCATGGATAGTTGTGTATAGTAGGCTGTGGAAAACTTTTATTACACTTGTAAGGATAAATAGAGAGCCCAGTGCAGTCTTTCCCATTGGGCACAATGGGCAGTTGCCCAGGGGCCCTAGGATCTAGGGGCCAGCCCAATGGGAAAGCTGGGGGATCCGGGCAGGGGGATCAGGGCGGCGGCGGTAGCTAGGAGCCTGAATAGGGAAGCGCTATTTGCTGGCGTGGCAGGAAGCACTGTTGCATTTGAAAAGACTGGCCGGATGCTGGTTGGCTGAATTCAGCCAATCAGCATCTGGCCAGTCTTTTCAAATGCAGCAGCGCTCCCCGCCCCGCCAGCAAATAGAAATTCACCGCCTACTACCAGTGAATTAGTTTCGGGGGTCCGGGTGCCAGGGATCCGATCACCCTTGCTGGGGGATCCAGGCAGGGGGATCAGGGCGGCGGCGACAGTAGCTAGGAGCCCGAAGCGGCGAAGCTCTATTTGCCGACGGGGGTGGAAAGCACTGCTGTATTTGAAAAGACTGTCCGAATGCTGATTGGCTGAATTCAGCCAATCAGCGTCCGGCCAGTCTTTTCAAATTCAACAGCACTTCCCGACCCCGCTGACAAATAATGCTTTGCCGCTTCGGGCTCCTAGCTATTGACGCCCTGATCCCCCTGCCCGGATCCCCCAGCGAGGATGGTCAGATCCCCGCCACCTGGCCGCCGTCTTTCCCAAAAGCGCTATTTGCTGGTGGGGCGGGAAGCGCTGCTGCATTTGAAAAGACTGGCTGGACCATGATTGGCTGAATTCAGCCAATCAGCATCTGGCCAGTCTTTTTAAATGTAGCAGCGCTTCCCGCCCCTCTAGCAAATAGCGATTCGCCGCTTCAGGCTCCTAGCTACTGCCACTGCCCTGATCCCCCTGCCCGGACCCCCCCAGCGAGGATGATCGGATCCCCGGACCACGGCGGCCGGAAGCTGACTGAATGCCATGCGGAGCCAGAGAGGTGAGGGTTGGGGAGGTGACTGAGGGCTCCTGGGCAAACTAATTCAGGGGGGGCAGTGAATTAGGTTGCCCAGGGGCCCTTCCTAATGTTAAGACAGCCCTGAACTAAGACAGCCCTGAACTCTTCGATCATAAATTATTTCTATAGGAAGACAATGAATATGTGTAACTTTTTGTACATATCTTTGGCTTCTTAACACTTATATTTATGAACCCTCTCGTTTTTGCACTGTTGTGCTGCTCTGGGCTCTCTGGCTTATGATGATTTTTTTCTGGTGCCACACCCTGCACTTAGATATAGCAACAGGAACCCAAAATACACAAAGAAGCCTTGGCGATAGCTTGCGGGCTTATAATAGATTTGCACAAATATATGTAACCAAGATCTCTGAATTCTATCACCATGTAGAATTTCTATCTGGTTACTGACATCATTCAGTGTGCTGGGGGAAATAAAGTGTGGGTACTTGTGCAGTTTCACGGCGCCACCGCGTGCACAGTCTGTGTCTCAGCGCAGCGCATGGCTGCTTTCCATATGTAAGCTAAGTTATCAGCGTAGCACTGGGCAGCAGCAGCGCACGCTGCCCAGCGCTGACAGGTCACTTGTAGTTCCACAGTGAAATAGGCAGTCCTGCGCACCGCTGACAACGGGGGCACGTAAACTGAACACCCCGGCAATTTAGACGCTAAAGAGTCTAAATTTAGAAGGGTCTAGGGGTACACTATTAACCCTGTTCACAATGACACTAGTCGACGTAACAGCTGTCGACCTTGTTAATTCCGCTATCCACGCCAACCCGAAGCGTGGCGAGCACAGCGAGCCCGCGAGGGGCGGCGGTATGCGTCCTACGACCTTTTCATACCCCTACTATCCATGTTGGCGTTGAGTTGATTTTATAAAGTGTTGGGAGCACAGCGAGCCACCGAGCCCGAAGCGTGGCGAGGGGACGCGGATACCTGTGAAGCCTGCGAGGGGACGCGGATACCTGTGAAGGTATCCGCGTCCCCTCACCACGCTTCAGGCTCGGTGGCTCGCTGCGCTCGCCACACTTTATAAAATCAACTCCACGCCGACGTGGATAGTGGGGGTATGAAAAGGTCGTAGGACGCGTACCGCCGCCCCTCGACGGCTCGCGGCGCTCGCCACGCTTCGGGTTGGCGTGGATAGCGGAATTAACAAGGTTGACAGCTGTTACGTCGACTAGTGTCATTGTGAACAGGGTTAATAGTGTACCCCTAGACCCTACTAAATTTAGACGCTTTAGCGTCTAAATTTAGATGCCCCCATCTTAGCGGTTTGCAGGGAGTCTGGATTTAGACGTCTAAATCTAGACTTCTAAATTGCCGGGGTGTCCGGTTCAGGGAGTCTCTGGATTTAGACGCTTTAGCGTCTAAATTGCCGGGTTGTCAGCGGTGCGCAGGGCTGCCTATTTCACTGTGGAACTACAAGTACCACAGTGACCTGTCAGCGCTGGGCAGCGTGTGCTGCTGCTGCCCAGCGCTGATAAAGTAGCTTACATAAGGAAAGCAGCCACGCGCTGCGCTAACAGCTAGAGCGGCACGCGCACAGTAAACACAGAGTCTGGCAGACTGCCAAGTTTCAAAGTTTCACTGTGCGCGCGGTGGAGCCGTGAAACTACACAAGTACCAAAGTGTGTTTTTCTTACCCCCAGAATCACCCTTCCCTCTCATGCACCTCAGTGATGTCACTAAACTAACTGAGCCACTATTTATATGTGTGTTGTAAGAGGCAGAGAGGAGCCTGCATTAGGAGGAGATGCAGATCCTGATATGCCTCATGGAGTATTATGGGGTTGCTCCAAGGTAGTTTAGATATATTTAAGTAGGGAGCCATTATCATGTGGCTCCTTGCTGGTTAATCTTAGACCCAATTTTGGGTAACGGCGGTGTGGGGTGCAGTGCCCCTGGATTAGTGTGGCTGGATGGCTCTGAGGTGGCACACCTTTACATTTTATCTAACAATCTCTTCACTAACACTATTTCTTTAATATTTTTATTACATTCATTATTTTCACTTTTTTATATAGATTTGGCTTCTTATCACTTAAATTTATTAACTCTTGTTTTTTTCACTGGTGTGCTGCTCTGGGATTTCTGGCTTATGCTGTTTTTTTTTTTACTGAAAATAAAATAGTCCAAATAACTCTGTGACTGAAGAATAAAGAATATAATTCCAGAGAAATAACTGAACTAACTGGGCTGGAGATGAAAAATAAAACATGTGATTCCAGGGAATAACCTGACTGACTGACTGACTGCAGCTGAAGAATATGATTCCAAAGGAATAACTGGACTGACCGGGCTGGAGCTGAAGACTAAAGAATAAAATGACAGATAAATAACTGGACTGAGCAGACTGGAGAATATAATTCCAGGGGAAAAGAAACAGGCTAGTGTAGACTCTGACTCTGAAGATAATTCTGGTGAACTGGAGTCAGTCTGGACACTACTGCATACTACAGTAGCTGAAGGAAAGTGATGTACTGGCATAAGACCCTTGTGGACTGTTCACCTTTATACCCCCTGGTGTCTGCTGATTGGCTGCCAGTGGCAGCTGGATGAAATGGTTCACTCAACAGGTTTCTGATAGCGAACACCGCAGGCTGGTGGCGCTGGCTGCTGCTGCTGAAGACACAAGACATTGGAGCCGGTGGAAGTTTCAGGCCCCCACACGCCAGATGAAGAGGCCCTAAATAGCAAGAACCATTAGATCTTCCAGACAGGTAAGCACCTAAACTGCTGAACTGTGACAATCATGTGGATGGCCAGGGGCATGGGCATAATTTTCCTCTGGAAGATATGGTAACAGGATGCCCCATGGGAATAAGGCAAGCTGGTGGAGCAAGTGGGTTGCCATGGCCAATTTTCTGAGGGGGAAGCCTTGGGGCCTGGGCTCCTGGCATTCATATGGATGTCACTTTGATACGTGCCACCTACTTAAACATTGTTGCAGTGTGAGAACATCCCTTCATAGCAGTGGTATCCCATGATGGTGGTGGTCTCTCTAAGCTGGATAATGAATCCTGACACATTGCAAAAATTGCTCAGGAATGGTTTGAGGAACATCATGAAGACTTCATCTTCCCCAGATCTCCATCCAATCCAATCGCAGTTAAAGTCTTAAAGATTCTGCTGCTAATGTCTTGGTGCAAGCAAAAGAGAAGAAAAGTACTCTCTTTTTTTGGGGGCACGCTTAGATTTTAAAACTTAACGTTTAATTATCAATTCATTAAAAAGGTTTATTTGGTGACATGACAGGACGAACACACATTAAACATATAACATTGCTGAGAACTCTATTTTGTAGGAGTTCTGTAATTATTGTGAGTTGGTCTTAGTCAGAAAATGTATTTACCAATCTAGAGAAGAATTTTGATTGGAAATTGCCAATCACACAAATAAGGAGGTACCACAGTATATGAAGTGGACCGCGAATATTTTTACTAAAAATACACCTCAAATAGTTAGTTTGTGATTATTTAGCCAGGCCTTTTCTTTTGCTAATATTTAGAAAGGATAAAGGCGAGAGTCCCTTCTGCTAACATAGAATTCAGAAATCAGACAGTTTTGCTTTAGAGAGTTTTTATCATATAGCCCATAGTGAATATATACATTTTTTGTGAGCAAAAAAAGAGAAAGAGGAGAAAAGAGGTAGACAAACTGGTGTCAGTACACCCCTGCAGTTTGTTTGTTACCACGGTGACTGCTGCTGATTGCTCTCACCGGGCTGGCTCAACCAGTCCTTACAATTGAGCGAGTCTGTCCGTGTGACAGTTGCAGATTAGGGTGTGAAGAAGTGAGGGTATGAAATATCTCAATGTTAGAGTGGGTGACTCCCTGGTTGGCAATGCCCTTGCAGAGAGGTCTACCCTCAATCAGTGAGATTTCTGCCCTGAAAGTGTATAGTTTTGAGAGCAGATTGGTTGCACTTTTGGGCATATGTGCGCGCTGCTTTCTCCCACTTGCTTTTCAGTATTGGTGGGCGATGAGCGGTGCACTTTACCCTTGAGTGCAGCTTGAAAAAGTCCCCACAGATGAGAAAAAAGAGTATGAGCAAGAAGTAAAAGAATGAATTTCACTGATAAGTCAAAAGGTCTAAGATATGGCTTTCAATGATCTCTCTCAAAAAGAAGAAAAAATAATATCTGGATTCCACTAAGTTGTGTACATATATATATCAATGTTCCGCTATGTAGATTCCTCAGGTTTGCACAGTATATCAAAAATCTAAATGATATTCAATACTCTCTCTTGCTGTAAGATAAACAATGATGTCTAATATTACTTCATATGGATAATTTATCTTCAAAGCTATTCCTAGAGATTTTTAGCAGAAAAGTCACAAATAATATGTATAAACAAATCACTGGGTCTTATAGTATAATTTCCAAAGCTCAATCTTGATACATGGCATATTATGCAGGCAGGGATATAAAGTGGGTAGCAATCAAAAAAATATATAATATCTGTTTTCTTTGAAGTCAGCCCCTCAATAGGGGAATAGTCTCACTCGCTGTAAGATAAACAGTAATGTCTAAATTCACTCATATAACTGTAAAGTTATTCCTAGAGATTTTTAGCAGAAAAGTCACAGGTAATATGCATCAATAAATCACTGGGTTTTATAGTATAATTTCCAGCGCTTAATCTTAATACATAGCATATTATGCAGGCAAGGATATAAAGTAGATAGTAATCAAAAGAATATGAGCTTTTGTTGAAATCAGCCCCTTAATAGGGGTCTTACCACCACTCCAATTCCTGCCGGATTGTGATCAAAAAGAGTGCAGTCTGCGGAAAAAGAATCTCAGGATACTGAGGAAGCGGGACCTCCGCGAAACAGCTGTCTATCCCACATCTAGCTTACACCTCTAACTATTGGGGAGGTACCAGACTCCTCACCACCGTTTTCAGGCCTTGAGAAAGGAGATCCTGAGATTCTTTTTCCGCAGACTGCACTCTTTTTGATCACAATCCGGCAGGAATTGGAGTGGTGGTAAGACCCCTATTAAGGGGCTGATTTCAACAAAAGCTCATATTCTTTTGATTACTATCTACTTTATATCCTTGCCTGCATAATATGCTATGTATTAAGATTAAGCGCTGGAAATTATACTATAAAACCCAGTGATTTATTGATGCATATTACCTGTGACTTTTCTGCTAAAAATCTCTAGGAATAACTTTACAGTTATATGAGTGAATTTAGACATTACTGTTTATCTTACAGCGAGTGAGATTATTCCCCTATTGAGGGGCTGACTTCAAAGAAAACAGATATTATATATTTTTTTGATTGCTACCCACTTTATATCCCTGCCTGCATAATATGCCATGTATCAAGATTGAGCTTTGGAAATTATACTATAAGACCCAGTGATTTGTTTATACATATTATTTGTGACTTTTCTGCTAAAAATCTCTAGGAATAGCTTTGAAGATAAATTATCCATATGAAGTAATATTAGACATCATTGTTTATCTTACAGCAAGAGAGAGTATTGAATATCATTTAGATTTTTGATATACTGTGCAAACCTGAGGAATCTACATAGCGGAACATTGATATATATATGTACACAACTTAGTGGAATCCAGATATTATTTTTTCTTCTTTTTGAGAGAGATCATTGAAAGCCATATCTTAGACCTTTTGACTTATCAGTGAAATTCATTCTTTTACTTCTTGCTCATACTCTTTTTTCTCATCTGTGGGGACTTTTTCAAGCTGCACTCAAGGGTAAAGTGCACCGCTCATCGCCCACCAATACTGAAAAGCAAGTGGGAGAAAGCAGCGCGCACATATGCCCAAAAGTGCAACCAATCTGCTCTCAAAACTATACACTTTCAGGGCAGAAATCTCACTGATTGAGGGTAGACCTCTCTGCAAGGGCATTGCCAACCAGGGAGTCACCCACTCTAACATTGAGATATTTCATACCCTTACTTCTTCACACCCTAATCTGCAACTGTCACACGGACAGACTCGCTCAATTGTAAGGACTGGTTGAGCCAGCCCGGTGAGAGCAATCAGCAGCAGTCACCGTGGTAACAAACAAACTGCAGGGGTGTACTGACACCAGTTTGTCTACCTCTTTTCTCCTCTTTCTCTTCTTTTGCTCACAAAAAATGTATATATTCACTATGGGCTATATGATAAAAACTCTCTAAAGCAAAACTGTCTGATTTCTGAATTCTATGTTAGCAGAAGGGACTCTCGCCTTTATCCTTTCTAAATATTAGCAAAAGAAAAGGCCTGGCTAAATAATCACAAACTAACTATTTGAGGTGTATTTTTAGTAAAAATATTCGCGGTCCACTTCATATACTGTGGTACCTCCTTATTTGTGTGATTGGCAATTTCCAATCAAAATTCTTCTCTAGATTGGTAAATACATTTTCTGACTAAGACCAACTCACAATAATTACAGAACTCCTACAAAATAGAGTTCTCAGCAATGTTATATGTTTAATGTGTGTTCGTCCTGTCATGTCACCAAATAAACCTTTTTAATGAATTGATAATTAAACGTTAAGTTTTAAAATCTAAGCGTGCCCCCAAAAAAAGAGAGTACTTTTCTTCTCTTTTGCTTGCATCATATATTACTCTCAGGGGAGCACCTCCACAGCGTCTATTAGTGCACAGGCACTTGATACATAAAAATAGTGGACTATTACATACATCATATATATTATACCTCAAATTATGTGGTACTGGTGCACAGGTTAACAACCCCAATACCCTTTCCCCATACTGAAACGCTAATGTCTTGGTGCCAGACACCACAGGACACCTTCAGAGAGACCATGCCTTAATGGGTCAGAGCTGTTTGGCAGGATGATTGGGTCCTACAGTTTTATGGCTGGTGGGTTCATATTTATGGTGCAAACTGACAGAATCTATCTCCTATTTATAGCTAAATGCAGAAGGGCTGGTTACAGTCTTTTGCTTATGTATGTTAAATGCTAGAACCATCCTGTTAGCAGAGTGGTGGATTTCTTAATATACTGTACATGTGAAATTGCCTGTAACTAAGACTTCTGCATTCTGTAAATAAATACTGTAGGAGGCAATTTATATTATTTACTGGCTGACATCAGAGTTCCGGGGAATGTGTTTCTTTGCTAAATGATCATTTTATATTTTTACTTAATTTTTATTTGAAAAGTGTCACCGCTCATGCACGTTAACACTCTAAGGTCCTGATTCTGGTTTACTCGCAAAAGCAAACTCATTACTTTATGGACAAATCCATGTGCACTGCAGGTGCGGCAGATGTAACAGGTGCAGAGAGTTACATTTGGGAGAGTTACTTTGGTTCTTTGCAGAGTAAATCCTGTCTGCTTTATTCTTACACTGCTATTTCATTTTAGTTTGAACACATGCCACAAAAATGTAACTCGCTCTGCAAATTTTACATCTTCCCCACCTGCAGTGCAGCATGGTTTTGTCCATTAAACAAGGAGTTTGCTTTTGCAAATCAACAAGAATCACTGCCTTAGGCCCTTATTCAGATCTGAGCTCAGTACAAATTTGTTTGGAAAATGGACAAAACCATGTGCACTGCAGGTGGGGCAGATGTAACATGTGCAGAGAGAGTTAAATTTGGTTGGGGTGTGTTGAAACCGAAATCTAAATTGCAGTGTAAAAGTAATGCAGCCGGTATTTACCCTGCACAGAAACAAAATTACTCACCCAAATCTAACTCTCTCTGCACATGTTACATCTGCCCCACCTGCAGTGCACATGGTTTTGCCCATTTCCAAACAAATTTGTACTGCGATCAGATCTGAATAAAGGCCTTAGCCTGCTCCATAGGATACAAGTAGATGAGGTTTGATGATCACATAAATAACAATCAATTAAGAGAGCACTCTGAGGTGGAAAATTTCCTATTTTAAGATGTAACGAGGGCCGCATAGGCTCGAGTGTAATTAAGAGCCTGTGAATTTGCAGTAGTTAAATAAAGTTTTGAATGTCAAGATAAGGCCTGAGGCAAATAATGAGTGGCAGGTAGATCTGCCCTATGGGGTAGCTGGGGGGCGTCAGCTTAGAGAGGGGTACTTATAGGCAAGCAGGCAGGAAGGACTTCCTCTTTGAGTCTGGATTTCTGCTGAGACAATCCTGTGTGACCAAGCGCAAGGACAAACGAAGCTAAGTATTTCTACTTTCTCTGTTCTGCAGCTAGTTGCTTTACTTGAAGATGTCAGGGCGTCCCAAGCGCAGCGCTCCCCCCCCCCCCGTTGGCTGGCAGACGCAGCTCGCCCCCTGATCACTGTAGCAGGGCGTGGGGGTGGTAAAACACCAGCCATGGCCCAGTACTCTGAGGCCACAGAGCGCCAGCGCGAGGCTGCGCGCCCTCTCTCCCCGGCGCTGCAGCGCGGAATTGTTCCCCTGTCAGCAGTCAGTCCCAGCAGCGGAGCTCAAGTCGCGGGGATCACGCGGTCCCCGGCGGCTGCCAGGACACAGCGTCAGACCGCGTCTAGCGAGGCGGGTAGCACGCCAACACGCGGGGGCATGCCAGGCACCTCGGCCGAGGCGCTGGCTGCCCACACTAGGTCACCGGGCGCTAGGGTACACAGAGTGCAGGTCCACCGCGAGGAGGGACAAGGGGGGATGAGCACACCCCCTCCAGATCCTGGGGCCCCCGTGTACGCGCTGCCTTATGGGGACAGAGGGGGGCCATCTACCCCACACACAACTAGTTCCAGCCCCATGCAGGTGATTACAGGGGGCCCAGCGAGGCTCCCTGCTTTGCTAAGGGGGCCGCCACTGGTCACGCTGCAGGCCTCCCTGGCACACACGGGGGAGCCTATACTGCCTGGCAGTTTTGTCCCGCAGACGGGGGCTTTTTCTGGGGGGCCACCAGCATTAACCCGGGGCAGCGGGGATAGCACGGGGCCTACCACGGCTCAGTTTTACCAGGGGCAGCAGGCAGCGTGGCACCAGGGCCCTGGGCAGAACCAGGCGCCACAGGGCATGTTCCCTCACTCAGCTCCTTTACAACATGGACACCAGGGTTTAGGTCAAACAGCATTTTACCCAGGTTTCCAGCAGTTTCACCAGCCCGCGGGCACCACACACCAGCAGGGGGCCTGGCCTTTCCCGACGGCGGTATCCACCGGCCACACAGGGTACACACCAGTGCAGCAACCAATGTCACACCAGCCTACCTGGGGACAGCAGCCATCTTTCCCATATTTCCACCAACAAGGTGGGGCGGGGCAGGGGCCTTATGGGGCGGCTTGGCCATCATTCCAGCAGCAGCCCACCCCTAGCTGGGCATCAGGGTTGCAGCATCCCTATCAGAGTGGGGTCCAGCCACACCCATACGGGCAGCAGCCAAGTTTCACCCCTACGCGCCCTCACTATACACCTGCAGGGAGTGCAGAAAGGGGTAGGGCACCCGGGGGAGAGGCTGTTTTTTCTGCGACCTCAGGCTCTGGGGGTAATACATTGCATTTGTCTCCCGACATGTCTACAGGTTCAGACCAGGCCGGGAGGGCCTCAAGCTCGGCGCAGGGAGCCACGCAAGGAATCCTGCAAGTTTCCGGGTCGGGTCAGAGGTCATCTACCCCGGTCGCCATGGCGGTCACAAGCGACAGGGACGCCGGGGGCGCCTCCGGTGATGAAGGGCAGTCTGGCGGATCAGCAAGGCCCAGGCCTTCAGAGAAGCCGGCCCAAGAAGCAGGGCCTGATCCCGAGGACGGGGCCGAATCCACGGATGGTGAGAACACTGACAATTCGTTATGTGAATCATCATCTTACCACTCCACAGCTAGTAGTGGGGATGAGGGGCAGTCTGGGCGCCCGCGCAAGCTTGCAAAGTTGGTTGCGCGAGCCGTGGCTAAGAGGGTCAAAGGCACAAAGCGCAAACAAAGGGAGGCGCCACCCCCCCCCGTTACAGATACGGCTGGGGATAAGGTCCACTGCTCTAATACAGCTATAGCCAGGGGGCTCCGTAGGGGAGTTAAAGAGAGGATCAAGAGGGGGAAGTTTGTGGATTTCTTCACCTTGACGGCCGATATGAAAAAGGAATTCGACAAGGCCAAGAAGTCCTCAGCCAATGGGGAGCTCGCATTCAAGAGCTTCCACAATTGGCTCAGGGGTTTCCTCATCTTTTCCTCGTGCTACCTGAGCACCAGGCCAGATGAGCATTTGAATGTTCTCCGCTACTTATTTTTGGTAAACGAGACATTCATCAGCTACAGGAATGGGGCATGGCGGGACTATGACGAGAAGTTTCGTCGGGCTCACGAGGGGTCGACAACCATGCCAATGGGGTGCAAACATGTAGAGATATGGCTGGAGGTCATTGGGAAAGGCCAGCCATCCACGGAGCAGACAGGCAGGAAGCCCTTTCTCGGGGGGAAACCCGGGGCGAAGACCCCGGGCAAAGGCAGGTGTTTTGCCTTTAACGACGGGAAATGTGAGAGTGGGACAAAATGCCGCTACAGGCACGAGTGCCGTTGGTGTGGGGCAGGACACTCGGGAAAAACCTGCAAGTCCGGAAGGGCCCAGGAACAGGGTGAGGCAGGGCCTAGCAACAAGTAAGGCACCCTCCCCCATAGTTCTGGACGAGTTGGCTCGCCGCCTAGCCTTGTACCCCGATAGGGAGGCGGCACAGTTTTTATTTAAGGGTTTTAAGTTTGGTTTCCAGTTACCCATACCCGAGTCAGTTTTAGTGAGATCCCATAAAAACCTGAAATCGGCCAGGGATTTCCCAGGGGTTGTGAGGCAAAAGGTGTATGCAGAGATAGAACTGGGAAGGATGGCGGGCCCCTTTGCGGCCGAACCCTTGCCCAACATGTGCTTCTCCCCTTTAGGCGTAGTCCCTAAGAAGACGCCGGGGAAGTACAGGTTAATACAACACTTGTCTTACCCCCCCGGAAGGTCGATCAACGACGCCATACCGGAATCACAGTGTAGTGTACATTACCAGCTCTTCGATGAAGTTCTGGAGATAGTTAAGGGTTTTGGTCAAGGGGCACTAATGGCGAAACTGGACATTGAGTCCGCTTTCCGGCTGCTCCCACTACACCCCACTTCATTCCGCTTTATGGGTTTCAGGTTAGAGGGGGGCATATATATTGACAAATGCCTGCCCATGGGATGTTCGGTCTCCTGTTCCTACTTTGAGAGATTCAGCACTTTCCTGCATTGGTGCATACAGGAGAGTGCGAGCTGCAGAGGGGTGGCTCACTATTTGGATGATTTCCTTTTTGTGGGACCAGGAGAGGACGACACATGTGAGCGCATTCTGGAAAGGGCCAAAGATATATTGACAGCCATGGGGGTTCCCATAGCAGCTGACAAGACAGAGGGTCCCACCAGGGTGATATCATATTTGGGTATCGAAATAGACTCTGAGGGTGGATGTTGCAGGCTGCCAGGGGATAAAGTGGCAAAGCTGCAGGCGCTGATAGAGGAGTGCCGGCGGAAGGGGAGGGTCCAGTTGCGGCTGATTCAGTCGCTGCTGGGATCTTTCAATTTCGCTTGCCGCATCATTCCTATGGGGAGGGTGTTCTGCAGGAAGCTGGAGAGGGCCACAGCGGGGGTAAGAGACCCTCACCATACAGTCAGGCTAGGGCAGGAGATAAAGGGTGACCTAGCGGTCTGGTCCTGTTTCTTGGAGCAGTTTAACAGGGAATTGCTGTGGCCGGCGGACCCAGCCTCCAGTGTGGAACTACAGCTATACACGGATGCTGCGGGCTCGACGGGATTTGGGGCCTACTTGCAGGGAGAATGGTGCTGCGCACCATGGCCACAGTCATGGATAGACCGTGGTTTCACGGTAAATCTGTTACTGCTGGAGCTCTTTCCCATAATTGTAGCAGTCGAGCTGTGGGCCAGCCAGTTGGCGGACAGGAACATAGTGTTCTGGTGCGACAACATGGGAGTTGTACATGCGATTAACAACCAGAGGGCCACATCGCCAGAAGCATTGCGCCTGCTAAGATACCTAGTTTTGCATTGTCTGCAGCACAACATTCACTTTAGGGCCCGACACGTCCCGGGCGTCGACAACAGTATAGCAGACGCACTCTCGAGGTTCCAGTTCGAGAGATTTCGCGAGCTGGCACCAGAGGCGGCTGTCTCAGGGCTCAGATGTCCCCCTCTTGTATGGCAGGTCATAGAGTCGGCATGAAGTCACTGGCCCTGCTATCTTTGGCCCCGTCCACACGTAGAGCTTATGGGGCGGCTTGGAGGGATTGGTCAGCCTTTCAGGTTTCACCGGAGGCAGAGGGTAAGTCGGTCGAGGACCGGTTACTAGCCTTCGTCTGGGAACATTATAAAAGCGGCAGGTCAAAGTCGGCTATGGCGGCGGCTTTGGCTGGGATAGCGTTCCATTCCAAGTTGCTAGGCAAGCCAGACCCTACCAGGTCTTTTGTACTATCCAAGGCTCTAAAGGGGTGGGCTAGGGCACAGCCAGGGGTTCCAGACTCACGTCGCCCGGTAGATGAGGGCATGCTGGGGGACCTTATGCAGTGTCTGAATGGAGTGGCAGAGAATAGTTATGAGGCAGCGCTCTTCAAGGTGGCTTTTTCCTTTGCATTTTTTGGGGCCTTTCGAGTAAGCGAGTTAGTGGCAGCTAACAAGCGCGCGCCTTCTGGGCTCCTCAAGAAAAATGTAGTTTTCCGTGAGGGGAAGATACTCTGCAAGATAGGGAGGTCTAAGACAGACCAAGCGGGTAAGGGCGCTTGGATTACATTGAGAGCGCACTGCAATAAGGCGATATGCCCTGTATCCCTGGCTGAAGAGTATGTCTCGGGCGGACCGGGCACCGCGGCACAGTTCCTGGCACACAAAGAGGTGGGGCCACTTACCCGATTCCAGTTTGCGGCTGTGTTTCGGAGGTGTGTCGCGGCATTGGGTCTCCCCGAGAAAGAGTATGGAACGCATTTGTTCAGAATCGGGGCGGCAACTTGCGCAGCCGCAGCGGGGCTTCCACCATCCTCAGTTCAAGCGGTGGGGAGGTGGAAGTCAGCCGCTTATAAGAAATATATAAGGTTAGATAAGCTGTAGATAGCGCCTGTTGCGCTGACCCGAAAACATATTGTTTACAATCGGTTTTGGGACTTTAGCGTCCCGGAATCGACGGTGTGAAGGGATTTTTTTTACTTTTTCCTCTGCAGGGGACTTAATTACAATTGGCTCCCCCCAACAGTCCGCCAGAGGTTTTTTAAGATTTTTCCCCTTCACTCGGGTCTATAGTCAATGCATTCCAGTTGTGTCTTACAGTATAATGTTATATGCTAACCTTAGGTTTTCTCTTTTTCAGCCCCTCCCCCTTCCTCACGGACTCTGGGCAGGGTTTGGTTAGTGGGGCACTCGTACATATATTGGGCTGCTAGGCACCCATTGGCAGCCGCGGCACCTGTGCTGTCTAGGGCACAGGAGGTGCACTGGCTGGGCATTAGGGGTTTTCAGTGGGATGGCCTGTGGGACCTGCTAGTCTCCAAAGCTAGGAGATAAGGTGTACCTGATGTTTTGGTAATACACCTGGGAGGCAATGACCTGGTCAAGCGGACAGGCATTGCATTGACCATACAAATTGAGAAGGACATGGCGAGGATACAGGAGCGTTGGCCAGGGGTATTACTGGTATGGTCAGACATAGTGCCCCGTTTCACATGGCGGGGGTGTCGGAGCATAGAGGCTGTTGAGAAGGCCAGAAAGAAAGTGAACCACGCAGTGTCCAGGTACATAGTGACGAAGGGTGGTAAAGCAGTCAGGCATCCCACCATTGTGAAAACTAACCCCAAGTTATATAGGCCAGACGGGGTTCACCTATCGGACCCCGGTATGGCAATTTTTCTGCAGGACATTCTCACTAGTTTAGGGTAGTTAGGGCGTAGGTTGTTGTTTTAGGGTGGCGGGCCTTGTGGCACAGTTTAACCCGGCGGGGTAGGAGTGCCAAGGCAGTGGCGGTTGAGCGCTCTCGACCAGCACTCAAGTGTGGTGTCAGGTGGTCTCCGTAGGGTATGGCCCGCCCCTCTGCCAAGAAGGTAGGCGAGTCCCGACTCAACGCGGTGGGGCGCTGGACACTTCCTGGAAGTGCCCGCGTCTGACCCTAGGAGGGGCGTGGCATGCCGCTGCGGAGCGGGCTGTACGCACAAGTTATTTGAGTGATGCCAGCGAGTGGGGCGACCTGGTCGCCGCCATGAGGGGCATCCGCGTTTGAGGGTGCTGGTCTCAAGTGCTTCTTCTAGCCATCCCTAAACAATTAGGGTCATACCATCTTTAAATAAATATCCTAGATGACCTTTAAACTTACGCAGTTGGTGTCCGTGTCTTATTTATTAGTTAAGGTGTCAGTGTGAGTTATTTCTAGGCTTAAGTGTTAAGTAATAGATATAAGATAAAGCAGCATAATTCTCTAGGCGCCTTAGATGTAACGAGGGCCGCATAGGTTTGAGTGTAATTAAGAGCCTGTGAATTTGCAGTAGTTAAATAAAGTTTTGAATGTCAAGATAAGGCCTGAGGCAAATAATGAGTGGCAGGTAGATCTGCCCTATGGGGTAGCTGGGGGGCGTCAGCTTAGAGAGGGGTACTTATAGGCAAGCAGGCAGGAAGGACTTCCTCTTTGAGTCTGGATTCCCACCCTCCCTCCCCTTTTAAAAGTGCTACATGGGCTTTTCGAGCCTTCACCAAATTTGAATTTAGTTTGATTTACAATCGGCGGTTGAGCGCTCTCGACCAGCACTCAAGTGTGGTGTCAGGTGGTCTCCGTAGGGTATGGCCCGCCCCTCTGCCAAGAAGGTAGGCGAGTCCCGACTCAACGCGGTGGGGCGCTGGACACTTCCTGGAAGTGCCCGCGTCTGACCCTAGGAGGGGCGTGGCATGCCGCTGCGGAGCGGGCTGTACGCACAAGTTATTTGAGTGATGCCAGCGAGTGGGGCGACCTGGTCGCCGCCATGAGGGGCATCCGCGTTTGAGGGTGCTGGTCTCAAGTGCTTCTTCTAGCCATCCCTAAACAATTAGGGTCATACCATCTTTAAATAAATATCCTAGATGACCTTTAAACTTACGCAGTTGGTGTCCGTGTCTTATTTATTAGTTAAGGTGTCAGTGTGAGTTATTTCTAGGCTTAAGTGTTAAGTAATAGATATAAGATAAAGCAGCATAATTCTCTAGGCGCCTTATAGTAATAATACATTAATATCAAATAACAAATCATATAAACATTAAAATTAAATACTTTTGATAAAACAATAGACAATTACATTAATTTAATAATATATTTCTAATAACAAATATATACTGGAGTGTCCAATTCTGAACGATCTACTCGACCTTCCCATGAATAAATATGCTTGGAGTTTGTATGTTCTCTCACTCCACAATTGTCCAATGTGTGCTTAGCGATCACGTCATAAACTTTTGCATTTTGGGGGAATGGGGGGGGGGGGGGGCTTTTCCATCCACAGGGACCATGATTGAGAAATGTAAAGTGGTCCAAACCACAGAGTACACAGCGAGGGGATCCCCTGCACCCTCTATAGATATGCCACTGATAATATCTGTAAATAGAAAAGGGAAATACAGTAGTGACCAGAAGAAGTACCCGTGAGAAATGCCAACATCTCATACAGTCAGAGGACACCGAGCAGAGAGACACCGGATCCTGATCTGTGAGTACAATGTGTTATAGATTATAGATCTGAATTTCAGATCTCTCTGGCTGTGATATGCATTTGTAGTGATTACATAGTGATCTAGGGCAACGGTAACAAACCTGTTTTTATCCTGTACCCCTTCATCAGGCTTTTCCTTTATGAGTACCTCTCCTCTCATTTTGAAATATCCACAGTACTTATGATACATACAATGGCATATAAATCGATGTTATACAATTTAAAATTGTATAACATCGGCTAACATCGTATCACATCGCATCACATCGCGTACCATCGTATGCCTTATGGTATGCGATGCGATGGGCGCCGTGCTAGGAAACAAGTACCAAATAAACACAAAATGCCCAAAAAACACATATAAATACATAATAAAAAATGACAGATATATAGGTCGGTACTGTAACCATGGGGTTTATTCTGATTCACTCGGAAAGGCACAATCACTCTCTAATGGATAAAACCATATGCACTGCAGGTGGGGCAGATGTAACATGTGCAGAGACAGTTATATTTGGGTGTTTTATTGTTTCGGTGCAGGGTAACTACTGGCTGCTTTATTTTTACACTGCAATCTAGATATCAGTTTGAGGTACACCCCCCACCCAAATCTAACTCTCTCTGCAGATGTTACATCTGCCCCAACTGCAGTGCACATGGTTTTGCCCATTTTGAGAACAAATTCGTACTGCAATCAGATCTGAATAAGGGCCCATGTGCGCGGAACAGGCAGGTAGATCATTTAAAAAATGGGGTTATCTCCATGCCCTCATTAAGTCCATCTGGGCATAACGTCCCTAGGTGATACATCCAAAACTACTCTCTCCCTGTTTGTGCCCCTAATATCCAGATTCACTGCTTCTATACCCAAACATTGCATGCCTCGGGGGTCTCCCCCTTGACAAGTAAGAAAATGGCGAGGCACACTGTGATTGGTCACTCTGCTTTTGATATTTCAATAATGTTCCAATATATGTACTTTAAGTACCCTTCTTGTTTGCCCTATATAGCGCTTTCCACAAGGACAGATGAGAAGATAAACTAGATAAGTAGTATTACAGTTGATTAACCCTGTTATATGCCAGATTTTCTCTTCTTTACCTTTAACATCTTTCAAACCTTTAAGTCCATGCGGACACATTTTACACCGTCCACAACAAAAAAATCCCTGTGAGGAGTGAGACAAAAAAAAGGAAGGTGCCAGGCTAACTTTGGGTTCCAAGGGCAACAGACTGAGTGCTAATATATTTTGTACGGTGGTGGTCTTTTAATACTGGATCCATTTTCAGGACGGACCAGTGCTTAGTTAAAGTTCTGCCAATTTCCAAGTTTTGAATGTTATACTGGGTAACAAAAGGACAAAAGAATTCAGTGGTCTTCGGTTTTCTTTCTCTATATTAGATAAGCTCTCATCGGTCTAAATTCCTGACTTTAGCTAATGCTATATCAATAAGATTTTCCTCAAACTGCAAAACAAATATCTGCGCTTGTTGGTAAAAGAGTTCCAGAGAACTACAGTTGCGTCGCACTTGAATATGGCAGGTTGGATTTCCATTTTTTTTTTACGTGTGTAATTTTTTTATTGGTTTTTAAAGATTATGAAGACGGCACATGACAAAACATTGGAATAATGAGAAACAAAACATTTAGCAATGTAAGCATTAAAGTATTGTCTGTGAAAAACATGAGAGATAATTGACCGAATAAATTGGCAATATACATATGGAAATTTGTCCTGAGGTGGTTTTTAACATGTGACTGTTAATTTCAAGAGAGAAAAAAGGAAAACTCTGTTTGGGGGCACTCATGTCCCAAAAGATTGTCTTTGGTTTTTAACATACAAGTATTAAGAATAATGAAACATTAAACAATATAACGCTATATAGACCAGCATCCCCAATAAATGTGTACAGTATGGTTTAAGTTGAAAAGGACTGGGTTTGTATTAGAGATGAGCAGGTTCGGATCCTAGAGATCCGAACCCCAACGAACTTACCTGATCCGAGGCCGGATCCAGGGAGTTCGATGGTCGCCGCCATTTTTCTGAGTTCAAATCGAGGCCGGACGTCATCTTCCCGCTGTCGGATTCTCGCGAGACCTGGGGATATATAGTTCCCGGCGGTCGGCGCCATTTTCAAACAGGCTGGTGATTTCAGACAGCACGGATGTGTCCGTGGTGTCTGCTGAGCTGAGCTGCTGGGGAAACATGCTGGGGGGATGAAATGTTGGGGGGATGATTTATGCATAGGGGGCTGCTGCTAGTGCTACAGAGGGGGCTGCATTATTTTAATTAAGCAAAAAAATATTTTTTTTAAATGACTGCTGCCAGTGCACAGTATAAGTCCAGGGTGCCCGCATGTGTGCGCCCCTGTGTACTTCCGAATGACGCCCATATTACGCCCATATTTCCCGAGTGAATACAGTGCACTTTTATGTACGGTATTAGTGAGAACGAGTACGGAGACCTTGCGTGGCACATGCGCATAGCGTTGCCCACGCATGCGCAGACGGCTAAAAAACACCATCCGAAAGAATTCGGAAAATTACGCATCGACCAGAATAAGGCCCTATGTGCACTGCAGGCAGGCAGATGTAAAATGTGCAGAGAGAATTAGATTTGTGTGAGTTATTTTGTTTCTGTGCAGGGAAAATACTGGCTGCTTTATTTTTACACTGCAATATATGAATTTGAAGTAAAAACTCACCCAAATCTAATTCTCTCTGCACAAGTAACATCTACCCCACCTGCAGTGCACATGGTTTTGTCCAACTACGATGGAATTTGCCAGAAGGAGTGAACTAGAATAAAGCCCTATATCTGAGGATATAAAAATGAAAGAAAATAATCTTACACAAAAGAAAGTTTCTACATGGAATTAACTGATGGATAATAAACAAGTATTTTAGCAAGCAGATAAGGGGGAAGTCTGGTCATTATGACCAGAGATTATTACATCAAAGAGATGGAAAGACTTCTGTCAGATCCTATCTCTTATAAATTACTCCCCAATTAAGATTTATCTGCAGATCTGGCAGGTTGGAACAAAAACATGGTTATGGATCAGTGACAGTTTGTCAGTTTTCCAGCATTTCCAAGCAAATGGTCAACTGTCATTTGCTCTCATCCATAACCAGGTTTTTGTTCTAACCAGGCAGATCTGCAGATAAATCTGCGTGTGTATGGCCACCTTTAGAAGAGGGGAGGCAAACTGGAGTTCTATGTAAGGATGAATATGATTACCTGTTTAATTAGCAACCAAGAATTGCCATGATATACCATCTGCCAAAATTACATAAGAACCCCTAGCGCGCCCCCCAGACGACCAATCATCTCGGGTATAGACTCTCTTACTGCTAGGCTCTCTGAATACATCGATATATCACTGCAAAAATATGTTCCCAAATTGAATTCCTATATTAAAGATTCCACTGCTGTACTGACCAGGCAAAGGAATGTCCCGCTTGTACAAAATGACGTGCTAAAAAGTGCTAAAGTTTGGTCACTGGAGCCTTTTTGTAACGCGGCACGTATGGCCGACTGATGCAATGCCATCCGCTCCTTGAACTGTCTTTCGATCTTACAGATATACAGATGCGGCGCCCCTCGCTCTTGCAGGGGATGGCGGAAGATTCGCCAGCTGCCATCCCCCACCAGCCGCCGTAAGGGGACACGCGCGCATGAGATGCCCACGCGTCGCCTTACAACGGGGCTCTCCCTGGGTCCCCGCCGCCTTGCCGTCCCCCTTCCCTAACCCTGTCCGTATCCTTGAAGCGGAGACGGACAGGGTTCCCGTCCCCCCGACGACGGGAAACTGAGACGCGCGTACGTGTGAGACGCATGCGCGTCTCAGTCAGAGGCATCCATTCACCTCATGGACAGAGGCTGGGGGGGGGGGTGCACAGAGGCTGAGGGCAGCCAGCAGCTTACCTTGGTGCTGGGCTTGTCCCCAGCATGGTGGTCCTGGGCTCCGGTGCGTCAATTGGCATTGCTTGGAGATGATTTCACCTCCCAGCACCACAGCTGGTTACAATGCGGGTCGGCACATCAGTGTAAACAGAGAAAATCCCGGATCTGACCTGGCTTGGAACCATGTTCCAAATATCCGGTCGGAGACGGAATTTTGGTGTAAAAGGGGTATAACAGTTATCTCTTGCCTTACTGCTCCCCTCATGGCAAATAAGTGGCTACTGCGACTTGACCAGAACAATATTTGAGCGGCTGCTGGAGGCCTCCCGCGTGGTCTGTATGACTAGTGGCGCTATTGCACACAGTAAAACTTTTCTGTCAGCGGTGGCCTGTTAACCAACGCCTGACAGTATCCAAAGCAATAAAGCGCACAAATCCTGTGTAGGACCGGCCTTACCGCTACCAAGATTGTACTGCAGTGGCTGTCAGATGACTGCTGCCTGACCTTTCAGACCGAGGATGATACCTCACACAGGACATGATGTACTAAGGGAAAAATGTGGTAAAACCCCGGTTTTGGGGGTTTTACCCCATTTCTAAATGTACCAAGTTCCAGCCACTGTGTTTTCGCCGCCCAGCGTATCGCCACCTTTGGATGGTGATACCCTAAAGAAGACTATGGGCTTCTTTTCACCAGCTGATGCAACCTGCCGCCTCCACCAACACCTGCCACAGATGCTGACCCCCTCCCCCTGGCATATCTTCCTCCAGGAAACCTGGATCGGGAAGGTAAACTCCTCAACCTAGTAACGCAGACCACCAGCACATCACCTTACAGGTATCATGGGGGCAGGGCCGGCTCTACCATTAAGCAGCTTTAAGCAGCTGCCTAGGGCACTGGGATATGGGGGGCACCACCAAGTCTGCCTATCAAAAAAATCAATGCTGTCTTTGAGGATCCTTGTTGTACTTAATGCAGGTGGCTGCTTTGAAACTTCTAAAATCTCACTTCCATACTTTCCCTTGAAGCATATTTCCCTAATTTGCTGCACCCTTCTCCTTGTACTCTGTTGAGGGTGGCAAAGTTAGGCCTTTAGGGAAAGCAGGGGACTTGCCCACCTTCCCGGAGTGGTGCTGGGAGGACCACACAATTTTTGGGAGCCTCCCTGCCATTTTGGAATGTTAGGCAGGTATGCCTTAATAGGTTGGAAAGTTGATATTGGTGGCAGAATGTCAGGGGTGGGGGGCGCAATACAGTAGGTTAAAGCTTTGCCTCGCTTGCTGAGAAGCCTTACACCAGCCCTGCATGGGAGGCCTCCGTCACCGCATTGCGATGTTGATTGTATATGTTAGTACATATATAATCAACATCGGTGCAATGGGTGGCGATGTATTTTAATACATCGCATATTTTAATACATCTTGCCCACAGTGTCTGTTTGCTGCCACCTCCAAATAAACAGCCATGTTGCAGATACTCCAATTCTTCAGTGTGACATTACTGGTGTCCCAGTATCGGTAATGTTGAATAATAAAAGCCAATCAAATGCTTTGACGCGGGCGGGTCAAAGTTTGTTTTTTGGATAGTGCTTCTTGATTGGATTAAAGCAGTCACATGACCATGTCTGTAAAGACATATGGTGTGATAGGATAAAGGTACCTCAGCCGCGAGGCCGTATCTATGCAACCAAAAACCCGGCGTGTGGGTTTTCCTGCATACCAAAATGTGGTAAAACCCCTGATAATGGTTTATAATAGTGCATCCCACCCTTAGGGCCAGATGTACTAAGCTTGAAAAGTGATAAAATCGAGAGTGATAAACAGCCAGCCAATGAAATTCTGCCTGCCATGTCACAGGGGATTCAGTATGAAATCCCGGCGGTCGGGATCCCGGCGTTCAAAATCCAGACGCCGGAATCCCGACCGCCGAAATCCCGACAAGGGGGACGTGGATCGCCCCCCCCCCCCCCCCCCCCCCTTGCGGACTCGCTGCGCTCGCCACGCAGCGGGCCCGGTGCCTCGCTATGCTCGGCACGTTAATTTATTCTCCCTCCAGGGGTGTCGTGGACACCCACGGAGGGAGAAAGTGTCGGGATTTCGGCGGTCGGGATTCCAGCGTCGGGATTTAAACTGCATCCCGTCACAGGCTGTGTTTGAAAAATGACAGGAAGGAGCTGATTGGCTGGCTGTTTATCAATTTTCAAGCTTAGTAAATCTCGCCCTTAGTATGATATTTTTACAGAAGAATGTTTGTACAATAGACTATATATAGATATATAGACTATATATAGAGTACTGTATATGGCAGGTGTGTGCTGTTGGAGAGTTCTTAGGTTTTACCTTCCATGTTTCCAGAGATTACAAGATAAATCTGAATGCAGCTGAGTATCATGAGGTGTCTGAGGAAAGGCTTCAGAGTGTGGGTCTGTCATGTGATCACCATCCTCCCCCTGCTCTGGCCAGGTAAGTACATACTGACATAATACAGTGCTGGCAGCCAGTGCACCTGTCATGTGATCACCGTCCTCCTCCTGCTCTGGCCAGGTAAGTACATACTGACATAATACAGTGCTGGCAGCCGGTGCACCTGTCATGTGATCACCATCCTCCCCCTGCTCTGGCCAGGTAAGTACATACTGACATAATACAGCGCTAGCAGCAGGTGCACCTGTCATGTGATCACCCTCCTCCCCCTGCTCTGGCCAGGTAAGTACATACTGACATAATACAGTGCTGGCAGCCGGTGCACCTGTCATGTGATCACCATCCTCCCCCTGCTCTGGCCAGGTAAGTACATACTGACATAATTCAGTGCTGGCAGCAAGTGCACCTGTCATGTGATCACCATCCTCCCCCTGCTCTGGCCAGGTAAGTACATACTGACATAATACAGTGCTGGCAGCCAGTGCACCTGTCATGTTATCACCATCCTCCCCCCGTTCTGGCCAGGTAAGTACATACTGACATAATACAGTGCTGGCAGCCGGTGCACCTGTCATGTGATCATTATCCTCCCCCTGCTCTGGTCAGGTAAGTACATACTGACATAATTCAGTGCTGGCAGCAAGTGCACCTGTCATGTGATCACCCTCCTCCCCCTGCTCTGGCCAGGTAAGTACATACTGACATAATTCAGTGCTGCTGTGCTGGCAGCCAGTGCACATGTCATGTGATCACCATGCTCCCCCTGCTCTGACCAGGTAAGTACATACTGACATAATACAGTGCTGGCAGCCAGTGCACCTGTCATGTGATCACCATCCTCCCCCTGCTCTGGCCAGGTAAGTACATACTGACATAATACAGAGCTGGCAGCCGGTGCACCTGTCATGTGATCACCATCCTCCCCCTGCTCTGGCCAGGTAAGTACATACTGACATAATACAGAGCTGGCAGCCGGTGCACCTGTCATGTGATCACCCTCCTCCCCCTGTTCTGACCAGGTAAGTACATACTGACATAATACAGTGCTGGCAGCCAGTTCACCTGTCATGTGATCACCATCCTCCCCCTGCTCTGGCCAGGTAAGTACACACTGACATAATACAGTGTTGGCAGCCTGTGCGTCTGTCATGTGATCACCATCCTCCCCCTGCTCGGGCCAGGTAAGTACATACTGACATAATACAGTGCTGGCAGCCGGTGCACCTGTCATGTGATCACCATCCTCTCCCTTCCAGGGCCAGGTAAGTACACACTGACATAATACAGTGCTGGCAGCCTGTGCGTCTGTCATGTGATCACCATCCTCCCCATGCTCTGGCCAGGTAAGTGCCTACTGACATAATACAGTGCTGGCAGCTGGTGCACCTGTCATGTGATCACCATCCTCTCCCTTCTAGGGCCAGGTAAGTACATACTGACATCATACAGTGCTCGCAGCCGGTGCACCTGTCATGTGATCACCATCCTCCCCCTCCTCTGGCCAGGTAGGTACACACTGACATAATACAGTGCTGGCAGCCGGTGCACCTGTCATGTAATCACCATCCTCCCCCTGCTCTGGCCAGGTAAGTACATACTGACATAATACAGTGCTGGCAGCCAGTGCACCTGTCATGTGATCACCATCCTCCCCCTGATCTGGCCAGGTAAGTACATACTGACATAATACAGTGCTGGCAGCCAGTGCACCTGTCATGTGATCACCATCCTCCCCCTGCTCTGGCCAGGTAAATACATACTGACATAATACAGTGCTGGCAGCCGGTGCTCCTGTCATGTGATCACCATCCTCCCCCTGATCTGGCCAGGTAAGTACATACTGACATAATACAGTGCTGGCAGCCAGTGCACCTGTCATGTGATCACCATCCTCCCCCTGATCTGGCCAGGTAAGTACATACTGACATAATACAGTGCTGGCAGCCAGTGCACCTGTCATGTGATCACCATCCTCCCCCTGCTCTGGTCAGGTAAGTACATACTGACATAATACAGTGCTGGCAGCCAGTGCACCTGTCATGTGATTACCATCCTCCCCCCGCTCTGGCCAGGTAAGTACATACTGACATAATACAGTGCTGGCAGCCAGTGCACCTGTCATGTGATCACCATCCTCCCCCTGCTCTGGCCAGGTAAGTACATACTGACATAATACAGTGCTGGCAGCCGGTGCACCTGTCATGTGATCACCATCCTCCCCCTGCTCTGGCCAGGTAAGTACATACTGACATAATACAGTGCTGGCAGCCGGTGCACCTGTCATGTGATCACCATCCTCCCCCTGCTCTGGCCAGGTAAGTAAATACTGACATAATACAGTGCTGGCAGCCGGTGCACCTGTCATGTGATCACCATCCTCCCCCTGCTCTGACCAGGTAAGTACATACTGACATAATACAGTGCTGGCAGCCGGTGCACCTGTCATGTGATCACCATCCTCCCCCTGCTCTGGCCAGGTAAGTACATACTGACATAATACAGTGCTGGCAGCCAGTGCACCTGTCATGTGATCACCATCCTCCCCCTGCTCTGGCCAGGTAAGTACATACTGACATAATACAGCGCTGGCAGCCGGAGCACCTGTCATGTGATCACCATCCTCCCCCTGCTCTGGCCAGGTAAGTACATACTGACATAATACAGTGCTGGCAGCCGGTGCACCTGTCATGTGATCACCATCCTCCCCCTGCTCTGGCCAGGTAAATACATACTGACATAATACAGTGATGGCAGCCAGTGCACCTGTCATGTGATCACCATCCTCCCCCTGCTCTGGCCAGGTAAGTACATATGACATAATACAGTGCTGGCAGCCAGTGCACCTGTCATGTGATCACCATCTTCCCCCTGCTCTGGCCAGGTAAGTACATACTGACATAATACAGTGCTGGCAGCCAGTGCACCTGTCATGTGATCACCATCCTCCCCCTGCTCTGGCCAGGTAAGTACATACTGACATAATACAGTGCTGGCAGCCAGTGCACCTGTCATGTGATCACCATCCTCCCCCTGCTCTGGCCAGGTAAGTACATACTGACATAATACATTGCCGGCAGCCGGTGCACCTGTCATGTGATCACCCTCCTCCCCTGCTCTGGCCAGGTAAGTACATACTGACATAATACAGTGCTGGCAGCCGGTGCACCTGTCATGTGATCACCCTCCTCCCCTGCTCTGGCCAGGTAAGTACATACTGACATAATACAGTGCTGGCAGCCGGTGCACCTGTCATGTGATCACCATCCTCCCCCTGCTCTGGCCAGGTAAGTACATACTGACATAATACAGTGCTGGCAGCCAGTGCACCTGTCATGTGATCACCATCCTCCCCCTGCTCTGGCCAGGTAAGTACATACTGACATAATACATTGCCGGCAGCCGGTGCACCTGTCATGTGATCACCCTCCTCCCCTGCTCTGGCCAGGTAAGTACATACTGACATAATACAGTGCTGGCTGCCGGTGCACCTGTCATGTGATCCCCATCCTCCCCCTGCTCTGGCCAGGTAAGTACATACTGACATTTTACAGTGCACTTGTCATGTGATTATACTGTATATTGTAATAGAATATATGAAAAACAAAAAAGTAGGGTGAAGTATTTGCTGATAGTTTAGCTGTATTTATTTATATAGCAAACACATATCATGCAGCACTTTAAAATCATATTTGAACTTTTACATCAGTTTCTGCCCCAGTGGAGTTTACCCTATAAAAAAAAATATCCCTGGGGGTATCTTTGGAATTTTGGCCAGGGGCCGTGGAGGGTGTGCAGGGGAAAATACAGGGGGGGTTGGGGGCACAGGGGGAATCACCACCACAGACACCAGCAGGGATACCTGGCATCAGCGTTGTTTCCCGGCTGCCCTGCTGCACCAGGGAATCAGCATAATGCATTATACAGTTAATCCCGCCCTTGACCAATGGGAGTATGGGGGATGGGCTTAAGCGTATAGTGCACTATGCTTATTTCGGGGCTGCGGTATTCAGAGCTGCGGTCCCCAGGGAATCAGAAGATGATGTAGCCTGGAAATTTTCTGGGTTAGCCAGCGCCAACAGTGCAGAATGGCACACTGTTCTATTCTCCATCTACAAAATAGCGGATGGTGGGTATGAAATACCGCCTGTCGGCACGTCGGCTCAAAAAAGGTGAAAAACTCATGTTGACCTTTTAACTGTCGAGCTTCCCATTGTTGACCTAATGCTTATGTCGATCTTACAACTCTGTCATCATTAGTCATGTTGATGTATTTCTAATGCTAATGTCAACCTTCAGTGTTCGACCCAATGTATTTCGACCTTAATTGAGTCGACCTAGTGACCCTATAACTATATAGAGATATAGATAATTGGAGGAAAACAGCAATTACTATAATTGGAGGAAAACATCATAGCCTCACCACTACTAAAAACTATGAATAAAAACTATGAAGAATATCAAGTATTGATAACTGATTAAAAAACAGAAAAATATGTCAGAATGAACACCACTGACAAAGGAGATTGGATCGCATTTCCAATTAACTGAATAATGAATACCAATTAAGCTGAAGGAGAAACACATGATCAGGAGTTACTGACATCCATGTAGACCTATCAGCAGACGACAATAGGAACCACCCAGGGGATTTAAACAGACCCGGGATCCAGCAGCATACATCTCCTTGAAGAAGGCAATAGCTGAAACGCGTTGGAGACATTACACTGAATCAAGCGAGCAAAAAAGAAACGGGCTGAGATTATCCCCAGACGTAAGAACTAAAACCGGCAGAACGTCGACGAGGCACCATCAGCGTGGAGAGGGTAAGTAGGAGCGAGAGAGGGTCCAGAGAGGCAGGAGGTTTCCCGGGCGGTCAGACGAGGCAGTGCGGACGGCGGCGTTGCCACCCGACACACTGATCCCCGCAATCCAAGTCCCTGCAGCGAACGGGTGTCAGCGGCGTGTGACGCATTGAGTGCAATATCACTCGCGCGGCACCTCCGCAAGCCCAAGTAGCAGCAGCGCAGACAACCGGCACCCTAAGCTGCACCAGTCCCCCCCTCCTCCGAAAATCCGCAGAAGACGGAATTACAACTAAAGGGGTACCCGAAGTTTCATTTTGCATCACTATACCACAGTGTGACGGGACGCCGCACACAGAATATAGGAACAGACTGAGACTCTTTTAAACGCTGCAATTTGGCAGCCAACATTGGACAAAATTGAACTGTGCAGGCACACACACAGGGAGATCTTGGACACATATCGTGTACAGAGGCCAAGGCCAGTGCACGCAAAGTGGTGGATTTCCTACACTGTGTGCATCATTGTATCAATGAAAAATTCCAAGTAAAAATGAGTTTAGATTAACAACTGTGTTACATCCATTATTCAATTAACACCTACATATAAGATTGAGCGCAGCACTATTCCAAAAATATATGTTATATTGTACCTTGGGATATAGTCAGATCCCACAGTGTGATCGCAGCTCATCGCAATCAATCTTTCAGTGCGCAGGTATTTAAAGAAAACTGCAATATATAGAGATATCATTTTAATACTGATGACTTATGGCTGACTGTGCGGCCAGCTGGACAGCTGGTCATCATCCTGCGGCCATGGAAATGAATCTCTATCTCCCCATTGTTAGTCACTCCGTCGAAAGGGTTATACATGCGGGACTCGGCTCTGCAATTTCCACTAAGCCGAGTCCTTAATCAAGATGTAGTCAGCCGTCAGAGATAAGATGGGTAACTACATCCTGCCTTCCCCCAGCCCGGCCAAGTACACTGTGACAGGAAGCTTAGTGACCATTGCCTTGCCTGCACAGCCTATTTGGCCGGGCAATAGTGGATGCACATCGCTGTTGCCCGCTGTGTACACACTGAGCGATTCTGGCTAATCTTCCAGGCTTGGCCGAGTCACACTTTTCGCACACCTCTTGATTATCCAGTCAGCTTTCAAGTGTCAATTATCCAGCACAGTCTGTACAATGACAGAGGCTGATATGAGTAACATCTAGACTTTCAGGGCCTGATACATCTCCCACTATGCACATACAGTAGCTCCCAACTTTTTGCTTGCCACTTAGAGGGACAAAAAAGGCCAAAATAAGGGCTTCTGGCCTATGATTGTGACGCTTCCTGCGAGGCGATGTCCCATTTTTACCAGTGTGGAGGCATGGCCAGTTCTCTATGAGCTGCTGGCCATGCACCCTGGTCTCCTCTCTCGCAGTGATTAGATGCTAAGCAGGGCAGCGAGTGACAGGGGGGACTCCTAACTGCCCCCCCCCCCAAGCAAGGCACTGCTGCCCATGGGTGGGATGCAAGATAGTCACAAATATTGTGACTGTTTTAAGAATAACCAGGACAGTTGGGAGGTATGCGTGTATATTGTGCTGTCCTGCAGTGTATTACATCAGTATGTGAGTAATCAGTCCGTGCATCTCCCCACAGGTACCACATGTCAGGATCGGCCTGCTTATTCCATCCAGCTGAGTCCTAGTGTCACTGTACAGAGGGATCTGTGTGTCACCATCCCCTGTACTTTTACTGCTGACCATCGGAGAACATTCACAAATTCCACCGGATACTGGAGGAGAAGTGACCATGTGACTGCAGCCTCTAATGACAGAAATACTCCTGTGGTAAAACCAAACTTCCGTCTAACCGGAGATCCGGATACTGGAGACTGCACGCTGACAATAACTGGGGCCAGGAGAGAAGATAACGGGAATTATTATTTCAGGTTTGAAGAATCCCCAAGCAGTGCAGTGAGATATACCTATCTACCCCCACTATATGTGGCAGTTACAGGTGAGCGCTGCTTCTGTATACCCTCTGTGAATGAATATGACTGATATTACATTTATACTGAAATTCAGCCAAATGCTCATGCAGTGTGTATTAGTTCTACCCCAATATGTCATCTGAGAATACGCCACTATCACACCCAGCACAGAAGCCGATCTCCATCATCCTCCCCTGAGCCTAGGTTATATCATCAGGATGTGATGGTTTTACAGACAGGGTCCTGGGAGGTGGAATGGAGGGGAGTTTATTATGCACCAACAAGCTTTTTAAGACCCCTTATCCATGGGTGTAGGGAGGTTGGCTCCAGTGCAGCTTGTGCTCCAGGAGCTGAGGAGGAGAGAGCGTAAGCCTCCAGCCCCCTCTCCTCCTCCTCCACTGCACTAAGTAAAATAGAAGCTGGCTGAGGGGAGCAGAGCTGGGAGGGGGTGCAGAGTCTCTGTCCACATACAGTCAAAGACCCTGCACCCCTTCAGAAATGGCCTCCACCTTAGAGGGTAGACAGATGCTAGAGGTTCTCCTGCATTTCTAGCATCTGACAGGGAGAGCAGTGCAGATTCTGAAAGTGCTGGCATGCGGTATACCTACCCCTGAGCATCGAGCATGTAATCTCTCCCTGGGCCATTGGCAATGAGCATGTTATCCTCCCCCTAGGCAGCAAGCATGTAATCCTCCTTAAGCAGTATGCCATGAGCATGTAATTCTCTCCCTGGGGAACAAGCATGTAATCCCCCTGAGCAGTGGGCAATGAGCATGTAATCCTTCCCATGGGCATCTAGCATGTAATCCCTTGCCCTAGCAGTGAGCATGTAATTTCACTAGCAACAAGCATGCAACCCCTGCTGGCAATGAGCCTGTAATCCCACTGGCAACAAGCATGTAACCCTTATGACAACAAGTGTGAAACCTCAGGCAGGGAGCTACATCCATGTAGGTAAGCGGCACTTCAGAGGGCAATATGTGTGTAGGGGGCATTTTTGTATGTGGGACATAAAATGGTGTCAGCGGCATAACTGTGTGTGGCATTATATGAAATGGTCATTACACTGTGTGGTATAATATGTAATGTGCATTACGGTGTGTGTGGTATAATATGTAATAATCATTACGGCTTGTGGCATAAGTAGTAGGTACATTATTATGCTGTGTGGCATAAAGTGCATTGGTCATTACTGTGTGGGGCAAAATGTGTAATGGGCAGAACGGTGTGTGGCAAAATGTGTAAGGGGCATTACAATAAGAAGGAAAAATTACTGGGGGGGGGGGGGGGGGGGGTAATATACTCTTGCTCCAGGCACCATATCACCTAGCTACTGGCTGTATCTCTAATAGGGTTGGGTGTGATATATTGACATTCGTCAGTTAGTGTAGACAGGGATGAAATGTGTTATAAGATTGAGATATGATTGCCCAAATGTAATAGCCAATAGTTCAGCGGTTGTGTGTGATGTCGGCTGAACTCTGAGTTTTATTTAAAGGGCAGCCCTTTACAACACAAAACCACACCTAGTAAATGAGTGTCCCTTTAAAAAAAAAAGTATTTTGCCTGCATCTTGCACTGACAACAAACTCAGAGGCTATTACAATTGGACAATGACCTTATTCTCATTTGAAAGTAAAACAAAAAAGCAACTGGGGAAAACCATGCTGCACTGTAGGTGGGACAGATGTAAAATGTGCAGAGAGCGTTAAGCTGGCCATCCACCAGTGCGATTTTGGCACCTTTCATCAGATTTTGTTGCATCGGAGTCGGAAATCACAAGGACTGCACTATAGAGTCATTGGATCCTTCATACCCACTGCCTCCCTCTTCCATCCCTCTGTCACCCTTTTCAATCCCCCCATTACCCACTTCCTCCCTGTCATAATAGCAGTCACTTCACTGACCACACCTGTTATCCGTTCTGCAGTAACTTGCTGGTATCCTGTAATAATTTTGTATTTTCTGATGGGGTCCCAGAAGAAAATAGTATGGAAACCTCTGCTCTAGCAAAATAGCAGGAGAATTAGATATTTATGTTTTTATCTTTTTTTCAGTAGCGTAAGTGACTGTCAGTTCAGTCACTGAACAAACTGCAGCAGATTAGCATCTACAGGGGGGTCGTGCCTGATGATATCTATATAAAAAATGAAGAGGTTTAGATTTTTAAAACAAATGTAATGCCACCTCTAGATGGAATTGTGTAAACCTACCCAGAGGAGTAGCTAGATGACATGGTGCCTGTAGCAAGGGTATATTTTGGCAACCCCCCCCCCCCCCCAGTCATTTTCCTTCTTATTGTAATGCCACTAAAACATTATGTGACACATCGTTATGTCTATTACACATTATGCCACACACAATAATGCTTATTTCACTTTATGCCACACACCATAATGCCTACTATATATGCCACAAGCCATAATGCCTGTATTATTCCACACACTGGCAGGTATTCAATGCTGTTTGCGAGTGGTGACAGCGAGCAGGTCTTCCTGCTCGCTGTCACCACTCACACTGACAGCATTCAACACAGCCTCCGCATCCGCCAATTCCCCCTCGCTCCGTTTTTTGAGCGAGGGAGAATTGGCGGATGCGGCTCCAGAAGCAGTGAGAACCACGGATAAAAACGGCGAGTTTTCTGCAGCAGCCGCGGGTCTCACTGTTTTGGGGAATTCTCGCCGTCCTGTGACGGCGAGGATTTCCCCAGTACGTTGAATAGAGCGAGCGGCCGGCGCAGGGGGTTAAACAGCGAGGATCGCTGGTTTTCAGCAATCCTCGCTGTTTAACCCCCTCGCCGGCCGCTCGCTGCGGCATTTAATACCCCTAACTGTGATGCCCATAAGATATTATGCCACACAGTTATGCTGTTGCCATCATTTTATGTCCCACATACAGAAATGTCCCATACACGCATATTGTTCCCTGAAGTGCCACTTACCTACATGCCTGTTGCCAGGTATTACATGCTATTTACTTTTATGGACACACTAGATAATATATACATATATATATATATATATATATATAATATATATATATATATTTATATTTATATATATATATACGGAGAATACTTTCCAATAGTTGGTTCTCAATGGGTTCCGACTTCTCCCAATCTTTAAAAGATTGGGAGAAGTCGGAACCTATTGAGAACCAACTACTGGAAAAACTATAGGAGGAAAGTATTCTCCATATATATATATATATATATATATATATATATATATATATATATATATATATATATATATTATCTAGTGTGTCCATAAAGGGAGCACTTATGTTAGGAGTATAAATTACTTTTATATACATTGTCTTTTGGGGATTAAGAGTAATATCCCCCTACTCTATACAGTCGACCCCTCTTGATTAGCGCAAAAAGAGTCTTCTAATTCTTGTATCCAAATTACATGCTCGTTGCCAGTGGTTACTTGCTCCATGCCATTGGTTACTTGCTCCATGCCTGGGATTTCATGCTCGTTGCCATATGGGGTTACATGGTTGAGGCCAGGAAGATTACAGGCTCCCTGCCACCACAGCCCCAGGCCTATCACTTGTGCGGCTAATCCACCATCGAAAGCCAGTTGTACAGTACCTTGCATCAGGAGGATGGCCCAGAATAAACCGCCCCCCTGAAGTAACAGTGTGTAGACAGGATCACCTGTAGCAGGCTAAGTATACCAACTCAGGTGTCCCTCCCATCAGTCAATTCAAACACATACTCCTAGAACAATCAGAATACCAATCTAGGGTTAATCAAACAGTAATAGGAAAAATAAAAAACACTAAACAGAATGACGAACAAACAATAAACATATACATTAGCAGCTATATAGTAGTCACTGGAACCCTAAATATATAATACATCAAAGGTGAAAATTTCACTCCATATTGGAAAGACAAATCTTATTTATAATAATACATTAATACCTGAATATTCATTTAAACCTCTAGGGGATACTGTGTCTATTTTAGCTATCCATCGGGCTTGGCATTTCAACAATTGTAGTCCCCTATTGCCTCCCCTTGGTGAAGGAGGAATGTGGTCAATCATTCTGTAACTTAAAGACATGTTTATTTTCCCAAAAATGTCGGGATACCGGCTGATCACTTGTGCCTTTCAATAGTGCATTACGGATGGATGACCTATGGGCTGTCATCCACTCCTTAAAGGAGCGTTCCCTTTTGCCTATATATGAAAGGCCACAAGGGCAGAGAATCTGATATACTGTAAACATCGTATTACAGGTCAATAAATGACGAATTGGAATGGACTTACCAGTATGTGGATGATGAAAGGTACAACCAGGTGAATGTAGTGCATGTGCCCCTCGCACAGCCCACCCTAGTGTTCTTTTTCTTAACCAACTTTGGTGATGCATCAGATTAAACCAGAAATGTCCCTGATGTTTTTAGACCTTTTTCAACTTGGTAACAACGATATATGTGTCAATCCCACACTGGTATCAGCTTGTATTAACGATCAGTGATTACGTGTACTTTTCACTATATCAGGGCTTAAGTGATTGTACATGGTAACCCAAGGCAATTTATTGTCCATGGAATTCTCTTTGTAGCTACCCAATAACAACATATTGCGGTCTAGCCATAACCTTCTTTTTAGTAGCTTCAAGTTCCGATGCCGGATACCCACTCTGTAAAAATGTAATAATCATCCATCTGGGTGGAAGCCACCAGTGGATCAGAAACTATACGCTTAATCCTTAACATTTGGGAATAAGGTAGTCCCCTTATAGTTGCTCTGGGATGACAACTATTGTAAGATAATAGGTTGTTTCTATCAGTCGATTTGGTAAATAGACATGTAGAGATCTTGCCTTCATCCAGTTTAATAGAGACATCAAGAAAAGTATCTCTTCCCTACTGTGCATATATGTCAATTTTATGGAGCAACCGCTCACATTATGATCTGTAATCAATGATATTAAATCCTCAGGCGGACCATGCCAGAATATCAACAAATCGATATATATCGATTATAGTGCACAATCCTCTCTGCAACTGATGGGTTGTCAAAAAAAAAAATCTATTGTTCAAACTCAAACATAAAAATGTTTGCGTATGAGGGGGCAACCGCCGCCCCCATCAGCTGCAGAAAGTACTTGTCACCATAAATGAATTTTTTTTTGTGAGTATCATTGACATTAATTCAATAATAAAATCAACTTGCGGACCCTGATATAAAGGATTATCAGTAATAAAGTGTCTTAGGGTTGCCAACCCCATAGGATATGGGATCAAAGTATACAAAGCACTAACATCGATGGTGAACATCGATACATCAGAATTACATTTAGGTAAATCAAATACATTTTTCAATAAATTGATGGTGTCGAGGAGATATCTAGGGTGCCCACGGATGCACGGTTGTAACACACTATCAATAAAGATGGATACCGGTTGCATTAATGAACCCCTAGCAGCCACAATGGGTCTGCCTGGGGGATCCACAATAGACTTGTGGATCTTAGGAATACAATAAAATTGAGGTACCAAAGGATATAACGGTAATATTGCATTTTTTAACGCATCCGAGATAATCCCCGCCCCAACAGCAACATCAAGGACATTTTTTAACTCCAAAGAAAACAGCTTTGTAGGGTCACCCCTTAAACATCAGTAAGTTAAATTATCATTCAGATGAGTCATAACCTGAGTGTTATATTTGTCCAGATCCATGATCACCAGTGCTCTGCCCTTATCCGCCGGGCGGAACACTAGCGACCTGTCACTGGACAAAGTTTTTAAAGCATTACGTTCAACTTTGCTCATTTGTACAGGAACATGTCCTCTGGCCATAGTTTGGAATTCAAAATTGTGATGGTATAAAATGTCTTAATTGTCTCATTAAAAGACTGCGGATCAAAACATGATTTCGGCATAATTTTACGCAGTTGTTTAGGAATGTCATCATTACTAGGCAGATTAGTACTCAGTCTCCTCCACCTTATTATGGGGTTTATTGAAATGTTCTTTAAGACTGAAGCCTTCAGCTTTGGGATCCAACTGAGACACATCATTTATATACGGTTGTTGGCTGGACTAAAGGCCATATATTTTGTGCTCATTTTGAGCTAACTATCTTCATAGAAGTACTCTATTTCACGGCTGTTTACTCCTGATTTGTGAGATTCTGGAATACTGGTTTGGTATTCAATATTCGAGTATCGGTTTGCTTTCGCCCCTGAGGAAGTCGTACTGACGAAACGCGTTGGGCTCTACATCTTTACCGACTATACTTCTACTAACAAACAGTCAAAGAACAGTACTAACAGCGATTAAAAATCTGTCAAAGGAGTGTTCATGTGAAGTGTCTATGTATAACCAAAACTGTTTACTCTTGTAATACACATATATGTGTCTTTTATGTCATGTTTTAAAGTATTTTTATGTTTTTTAAATTTGACATTGAGTTTTGTCAAAATAAATATATCTTTATATAGCGCCCTCTGAAACCTTCTTTTCTTTTCATACCTTTTACCGGATTCTACCTAACAGAGGTTCCTTCAGAGGTGCTGCTCCTTTCATCTTTGTGCGCAGGTTGGGGAACCCATATATATATATATATATATATATATATATATATATATATATATATATAATCCTTGAGGCGGCACTCTGACGATTACGCTGTGGCAATGGCTGCATAAAACACAGGTCAAAGGACCGGGGTGCCTTCCGTGAGCAGTCGACAGAGCTGCTCATACATACAATCCCCGGCGGCGGCACTCCAACAAGAAATAAAACACACCAAGGCTGTGCGGTTAGAGCTGATGTTTCAAGGCCGTCCGGCCTTTTTATCAAGGGGCAGAAAGAGACTCTCTTTTTGATAAAAAGGCCGGACGAACTTGAAACGTTGGCTCTAACCGCACAGCCTTGGTGTGTTTTATTTCTTGTTGGAGTGCCGCCACCGGGGATTATACTGTATATATATATATATATATATATATATATATATATATATATATATATATACACTGGAGGAGGCACCGCACTCAGTCCATTTAATGAAGATACAGGGTGGTGCTCCACTTTAAAGGATTATCCATCCCAATAATAATACTTGCAGAGAGAAGTAGGCACTCACCAGCACTGAGAATTGTGCAAATAGCAGACAAAGTTTTATTTTCAATTCATCAGGACATCAATAATGGTCAACCATTATTGATGTCCTGATGAATTGAAAATAAAACTTTGTCTGCTATTTGCACAATTCTCAGTGCTGGTGAGTGCCTACTTCTCTCTGCAAGTAATATATATATATATATATATATATATATATATATATATATATATATATATATATATATATATGTTTCTTTATTTCCAAAATTGCTGAAAAATCTCATTTTACAGTATGCTGTGACAAAGACCTAAGATTGTAATTTGTTATAGATTCCACCATAATGTTAGAATGTGTTTGCATTGATACTTAATGATGGCAATGAAATCAGGTGTGGTGTTGTTTGAAACACAACGCTCCTGAGTTGAAAACTTGTATGTGTTGATGAATTCCACATCCACTCCTGATATTTAGCACCTACTGTATGACATATCCTCCAACATCTGAGGGTCAGAAATAGGTCCAAAATCAGTAAGGGACATGTCCACACCTCAATTTCTATACTTTCAATGGTACAGTTTCTAGGGTGTGTAATTACAGGCGCTGAGTGCGTGGGGTCCGGGGTGGGCGTTACTTACCGCGCCATAATTAATTAAAAATTCACTGCTCCCTGCCACTGCCACTCCCCTCACTGAACCTGCCTGCAGCAGTCTCTGAGGTCTGGGGATCTGTAAAGCACATGCACCGGGCATCTCTACCAAACAGTGGGGCAGCCCCTGAGTGTGGGAGCAGGTCCACGGGCCTGGCCACATGATGTCATGACGCGACGCACACTATCCTCACCACTGTAATGCACCACTGGGAATGGGTGCAATGGGCCAAATTCTTCCCTACACCCGCCGGGCCAATCCACTGATCCAGCCATCACAATCATCAGTGGATGCATTGATAAGGTTTTGAGTTTAAGAAGTTGAAGAATAAGACTGAGAAAAAGAATTGCCATGTTACAAAGTGTACAATTTACTCAATAAATCGTGAAAAAAATGTAAGTGTACATAGAAGTACAATCAAGAAATGAAAGTAGGATTAAAAAATAAGTTCTGATTCAAACTGATAATTGTTTGGATGGGGTGGGTTGTGAAACAATTCTATAGGTGGGGGTATGGATATTGTGGGCATAATTGGTGTTTGTTACACCTACAGGGGGCCCTCAATTGATGGGATTTTCACTACAGTGTCACGGTCACAGTGTCACCATAGGGGGATTCCCAATTGGGGTCCAGGTGGTCTTTTAGGGACCCTTTACAATCCTGTAGGTCTCTTCTCCTGGAGCTTACAGTCTCCCTTAATGGTAGTCAATCACTGAGGGAGACCGTAGGCTCCAGGAGAAGAGACCAACAGGATTGGAAAGGGGTCACTAAGAGACCACCTGAACCCCAATTGGAAATCCCCCTACGGTGACACTGTAGTGAGAATTTCTCATCAACTGGGGACCCCCTGTAGGTGTACCAAACACCAATTATGCCCACAATATCCATACCCCCTCCACCTATAGATTTGTTTCGCAACCCATCGCCATCCAAACAATTATCAGTTTGAATCAGAATTTATTTTTTAATCCTACTTTCATTTCTTGATTGTACTGTACTTCTATGTACACATATTTTTTTCACGATTTATTGAGTAAATTGTACACTATAACGTGACAAATCTTCATCTCAGTCTTATTCTTCAACTTCTTATACTCATAACATTCAAACAAATGCATGCAGCGCTCATGCCCATCGACCAAACATTATCTATGAACCAAAAGAGTCTGGGAAACCCTTAAGGCAGAGCAGTGCCTAATATCCAACTGACTAACAGGGTGAGTGCAGTGTACCCACTTTGTATTGATCAATGGGTGCATTGGCCAGGACAAAGATTTCTCAGTGCAACTGGCCGGGGAGCGCAGTGACAGGCTGGAGGACTGGAGAGACGGATATGGGGAACAAAGTATAAACGGTACATTAGGTACAGTTTTTATTTGCCGGTACAGACTGTTAAATAAACGGCAAATTATTTTTTATGTGTTCTGTGTGTTTGTGTGTGTTGTACTGTTTTTGTGTGTGTGTTGTAGTGTATTTGGTTGTGTGTGTTGTATTGTATGTATCTGTCCAATGCGTAAGTGTGTGAGGTGTGCTACGTATATTCAGTATGTGTGTGTTGTGTCTTTGTGTATCTGTGCAATGTTTAAGTGTGTGTTTTGTGTGTGTCGTACTGTTTTTTGGGTGTGTGTGGTGAATGTGGGTGTGTGTTGTGCTGTTAGAGGTATGTTATGTGTGTAAGTTGTGTGTATCTGCCCTATGTGTAAGTGCGTAAGGTGTGCTATGTATAAATCTGTGTGTGTAGTGTGCTGTGTGTATCTGTGCAATGTTTAAGTGTGTGTTTTGTGTATTGTACTGTTTTTGGGTGTGTGTTGTAGTAAATGTGGGTGTGTGTTGTACTGTGAGTGTTGTGTTGTGTGTATCTGCCGAATGTGTAAGTTTGTGATGTGTGCTACGTATAAATGTGTGTGTAGTGTGCTTTGCGTATCCTGGCAATGTTTAAGTGTGTGTGTTCTGTGTGTTTGTTGTACTGTTTTTTGGTGTGTGTTGTAGTGTGTATGGATTTGTATTGTACTGCATGTGGTGTGTTGTGTGTGTGTGTATCTGTACAATATGTAAGTGTGTGATGTGCTCTACGTATAAATGTGTGTGTTGTGTGCTATGTGTGCGTATGTGGTGTACTGTGTGTGTGTGTGCATGTACAATGTGTGTGTGTGTTGTGTGGTCTATGTATATCCTCAATTATTTCCTAATTGTTTAAAGCCTTCACCATAATGTTAGAATGTGTCATTCATACTCAATGACAGCAATGAAATCAGGTGTGGAGTTGTTCCTTCGCAAACGGTTTCCCAGATCATCGATCTTTTCCCCAGAACATCAATGAAGGAAAATGACAATTTGGTGTTTTTTAAATTTCTAAGTGAAATTTCCCAAAAACGGCTTCGAGGTGCACACCACCGGGTCCAGAGGTATCTTGTTGCTGAATTTGGTGTCTCTGAGTGACACGGTGTGTCCGCAATGCGTCGGACACGCACACACACACACACACGCACACAGACTCTTCAACTTATTATATAGATATCTTAGATATCTATATAATAAGTTGAAGAATCTGTGTGCGTGTGTGTGTGTGTGCGTGTCCGTCGCATTGCGGACACACCGTGGCACTCAGAGACACCAAATTCAGCAACCAGATACCTCTGGACCCGGTGGTGTGCACCTCGAAGCCGTTTTTGGGAAATTTCACTTAGAAATTTAAAAAACACCAAGTTGTAATTTACCTTCATTGATGTTCTGGGGAAAAGTTCGATGATCTGGGAAACCGTTTGTAAAGGAACAACTCCACACCTGATTTCATTGCTGTCATTGAGTATGAATGACACATTCTAACATTATGGTGGAGGCTTTAAACAATTAGGAAATAATTGAGGATATACATAGATCACACAACATACACATACACATTGTACACGCACACACAGTACACCACATACGCACACATAGCACACAACACACACATTTATACGTAGAGCACCTCACACACTTACACATTGGACAGATACACACACACACACACAACACACCACATGCAGTACAATACAAATCCATACACACTACAACACACACCCAAAAACAGTACAACAAACACACAGAACACACACACTTAAACATTGCCAGGATACGCAAAGCACACACATATATACGTAGCACACATCACAAACTTACACATTCGGCAGATACACACAACACAACACTCACAGTACAACACACACCCACATTCACTACAACACACACCCAAAAACAGTACAATACACAAAACACACACTTAAACATTGCACAGATACACACAGCACACTACACACACAGATTTATACATAGCACACCTTACGCACTTACACATAGGGCAGATACACAGAACACACACACATAACATACCTCTAACAGCACAACACACACCCACATTCACCACACACACCCAAAAAACAGTACGACACACACAAAACACACACTTAAACATTGCACAGATACACAAAGACACAACACACACATACTGTATATACGTAGCACACCTCACACACTTACGCATTGGACAGATACATACAATACAACACACACAACCACATACACTACAACACACACACAAAAACAGTACAACACACACAAACACACAGAACACATAAAAAATAATTTGCCGTTTATTTAACTGTCTGTACCGGCAAATAAAAACTGTACCTAATGTACCGTTTCTACTTTGTTAACCATATCCATCTCTCCAGTCCTCCAGCCTGTCACTGCGCTCCCCGGCCAGTTGCACTGAGAAATCTTTGTCCTGGCCAATGCACCCATTGATCAATTCAAAGTGGGTACACTGCACTCACCCTGTTAGTCAGTTGGATATCAGGCACTGCTCTGCCTTAAGGGTTTCCCAGACTCTTTTGGCTCATAGATAATGTTTGGTCGATGAGCATGAGCGCAGAATGCATTTGTTTGAATGTTATGAGTGTAAGAAGTTGAAGAATAAGACTGAGATGAAGATTTGTCACGTTATAGTGTACAATTTACTCAATAAATCGTGAAAAAAATATGTGTACATAGAAGTACAGTACAATCAAGAAATGAAAGTAGGATTAAAAAATAAATTCTGATTCAAACTGATAATTGTTTGGATGGCGGTGGGTTGCGAAACAAATCTATAGGTGGAGGGGGTATGGATATTGTGGGCATAATTGGTGTTTGGTACACCTACAGGGGGTCCCCAGTTGATGAGAAATTCTCACTACAGTGTCGCCGTAGGGGGATTTCCAATTGGGGTTCAGGTGGTCTTTTAGGGACCCATTTACAATCCCGTTGGTCTCTTCTCCAGGAGCCTACGGTCTCCCTCAGTGATTGACTATCATTAAGGGAGACTGTAAGCTCAAGGAGAAGAGACCTACAGGATTGTAAAGGGTCCCTAAAAGACCACCTGGACCCCAATTGGGAATCCCCCTATGGTGACACTGTGACTGTGACACTGTAGTGAATATGCCATCAATTGAGGGCCCCCTGTAGGTGTAACAAACACCAATTATGCCCACAATATCCATACCCCCACCTATAGATTTGTTTCACAACCCACCCCATCCAAACAATTATAAGTTTGAATCAGAACTTATTTTTTAATCCTACTTTCATTTCTTGATTGTACTTCTATGTACACTTACATTTTTTCACGATTTATTGAGTAAATTGTACACTTTGTAACATGGCAATTCTTTTTCTCAGTCTTATTCTTCAACTTCTTAAACTCCAAACCTTATCAATGCATCCATTGATGATTGTGATGGCTGGATCAGTGGATTGGCCCGGCGGGTGTAGGGAAGAATTTGGCCCATTGCACCCATTCCCAGTGGTGCATTACAGTGGTGCCGATAGTGTGCGTTGCGTCATGACATCATGTGGCCAGGCCCGCGGACCTGCTCCCACACTCAGGGGCTGCCCCACTGTTTGGTAGAGATGCTAGGTGCATATGCTTTACAGATCCCCAGACCTCAGAGACTGCTGCAGGCAGGTTCGGTGAGGGGAGTGGCAGTGAGCAGTGAATTTTTAATTAATTATGGCGCGGTAAGTAACGCCCACCCCGGACCCCACGCTCTCAGCGCCTGTAATTACACACCCTAGAAACTGTACCATTGAAAGTATAGAAATTGAGGTGTGGACATGTCCCTTTCTGATTTTGTACCGATTTCTGACCCTCAGATGTTGGAGGATATGTCATACAGTAGGTGCTAAATCTCAGGAGTGGATGTGGAATTCATCAACACATACAAGTTTTCAACTCAGGAGCGTTGTGTTTCAAACAACAACACCACACCTGATTTCATTGCCAACATTGAGTATCAATGCAAACACATTCTAACATTATGGTGGAATCTATAACAAATTACAATCTTAGATCTTTGGCACAGCATACTGTAAAATGACATTTTTCAGCAATTTTGGAAACAAAGAAACCCCAAGGTTTTCCCGGGCAACGCCAGGCGGGTCAGCTAGTATATATATATATATATATATATATATATATACTTTATATATTCAACCTCTTTTGGATTATTTCCATAATATCTCTCATATATATGTCTATCTATATCTTTCCCTGTCACACCCGCCCCACCCAATCACTTTCTGTCTATTGTATGGCCACCTTTAGAAGCAACAATTACTGTATCACAACACAGACCAAATCAATGCTCAATCAGACATGTTAAATAGTTGCAAATAAATAAGAAACATTAATTTCCAGTAGCCTCAATATAAAAGTGAACATAAAATTAAAACCCTCAAAACCTGCTTTATCTATATAATAAGTTGAAGAGTCTGTGTGTGTGTGTGTGTGTGTGAGAGTGCGTGTGTGTGTGTGTGTGTGTCCCCGTTGCATTGCGGGTGCACCTCGAAGCCGTTTTGGGGAAATTTCACTTAGAAATTTAAAAAACACCAAGTTTAAATTTCCCTTCATTGATGATCTGGGGAAAAAGATTGACGATCGAGGAAACCGTAGTCGAAGGAACAACTCCACACCTGATATCATTGCTGTCATTGAGTATGAATGACACATTCTAACATTATGGTGAAGGGTTTAAACAATTATTAGGGATAACTGAGGATATACATAGACCACACATCGCACACACATGTACATATTGTACACGCACATACACACAGTACACCACATATGCACACAACACACATATATATAGGTAGCGCACCTCACACACTTACACATTGGACAGATACACACAACAAAACACACACATAACACACCACATGCAGTACAACACAAACCCATATACACTACAACACACACCCAAAATCAGTACAACAAACACACAGAACACACACACTTAAACATTGTGCAGATACAGAAACACACAGAACACACACACTTAAGCATTGTCAGGATACGCACAGCACACTACATGCACATATATCAGGGTTGCCGACCCTCCCGGAATTACCGGGAGGATCCCGAAAATCGGGTCCTCCTCCCGCCCCCCCGGAAAGGTGGGCAACCCTCCCGGATTCCGGGGGACCCCCATGCCACCCCCCGATTGCGGCGTCTTCCCCATACCTTTTGGATTGAAATAGTCAATCCGCTGGTGTCAGAGGAGGGGGCGGAGCTAAAAATTGCGTTATTTTAGCTCCGCCCCCTCCACGGAGATACATGAATTGGGGGTTTTAACATCCTGGGGGCGGGGCTTAATGATGTAAAGCTCAAGCCCCGCCCCCCGACCTGCAGCTGGAAGTCTCCTCTCCGGGCTTCTCCCGGAGAGGAGACAGAAAAAGTCGGCAACCCTGACATATATAAGTAGCGCACCTCACATTCAGCAGATACACATAACACAACACACACACATAACACACCACTCATGGTCCAACACACACCCACATTCACTACAACACGCACCTAAAAAAAGTACAATACAAAGAACACACACAAACATTGCACAGATACAAACAGCACACTACACACACACACACATTTATACGTAACACACCTTATGCACTTACACCTTGGGCAGATACACACAACACACACATAACATACCTCTAACAGCACAACACACACCCACATTCACCACACTCACACACCCAAAAAACAGTACAACACACAAAACACATACTTAAACACTGCACAGATACACAAATGCACAACACACACATACACATACTGTATATACATAGCACACCTCACACACTAACGCATTGGACAGATACATACAGTACAACACAACACACAACCACATACACTACAACACACACACAAAAACAGTAACACACACAAACACATAAAAAATTAATTTGCCATTTATTTAACAGTCTGTACCGGCTAATAAAAACTGTACCTAATGTACCAGCTTTTCTTTTTTTTCCCATATCCATCTCTGCGCACCCCGCCAGTTGCACTGAGAAATCTTTGTCCTGGCCAATGCACCCGTTGATCAATACAAAGTGGGTACACTGCACTCACCCTGTTAGTCAGTTGGATGTTAGGCACTGCTCTGCCTTAAAGGTTTCCCAGACTCTTTTGGTTCATAGATAATGTTTGGTCGATGGGCATGAGCGCTGCATGTATTTGTTTGAAGTTATGAGTGTAAGAAGTTGAAGAATAAGACTGAGATGAAGATTTGTCACGTTATAGTGTACAATTTACCCAATAAATCGTGAAATAAATATGTGTACATAGAAGTACAATCAAGAAATGAAAGTAGAATTAAAATATAAATTCTGATTCAAACTGATAATTGTTTGGATGGGGTGGGTTGCGAAACTAATCTATAGGTGGAGGGGGTATGGATATTGTGGGCATAATTAGTGTTTTATACACCCACAGGGGGTCCCCAGTTGATGAGAAATTTTCACTTCAGTGTCACCATAGGGGTATTTCCAATTGGGGTTCAGGTGGTCTTTTAGGGGTCCCTTTACAATCCCGATGGTCTCTTCTCCTGGAGCCTACGGTCTCCCTCAGTGATTGACTATCATTAAGGGAGACCGTAGGCTCAAGGAGAAGAGACCTACGGGATTGTAAAGGGTCCCTAAAAGACCACCTGGACCCCAATTGGGAATTCCACTATGGTGACACTGGGACCGTGACACTGTACTGAAAATCCCATCAATTGAGGACCCCTTGTAGGTGTACCAAACACCAATTATGCCCACAATATCCATACCCCCCCACCTATAGATTTGTTTAGAAACCCACCCCCATCCAAACGATTATCAGTTTGAATCAGAACTTATTTTATAATCCTAATGTCATTTTTTTATTGTACTTCTATGTACACTTATATTTTTTCACAATTTATCGAGTAAATTGTACACTTTAACATGGCAAATCTTTATCTCAGTCTTATTCCTCAACTTATTACACTCCAAACCTTATCAATGCACCCATTTATGATTGCGATGGCTAGATCGGTGTATTGGCCCATGGGTGTAGGGAAGAATTTGGCCCATTGCACCCATTCCCAGTGGTGCATTGCAGTGGTGCGGTTAGCGTGCATCGCGTCATGATGTAATGTGGCCAGGCCCGCGGACCTGCTCCCACACTCAGTGGCTGCCCCACTGTTTGGTAGAGATGCCCGGTGAATGTGCCTTACAGATCTCCAGACCTCAGAGACTGTTGCAGGCAGGATCGGTGAGGGGAGCGGCACTGGCAGGGAGCGGTGAATTTTTAATTAATTATGGCACGGTAAGTAATGCCAACCCCGGTCTCCACGCACTCAGCGCCTATAATTACACACCCTAGAAACTGTACCATTGAAAGTATAGAAATGGAGGTGTGGCCACGTCCCTTTCTGATTTTGTACCAATTTCTGACCCTCAGATGTTGGAAGGTATGTCATAGGTGCTAAATCTCAGGAGTGGATGTGGAATTCATCAACACATACAAGTTATCAACTCAGGAGCGTTGTGTTTCAAACAACAACACCACACCTGATTTCATTGCCGTCATTGAGTATCAATGCAAACACATTCTAACATTATGGTGGAATCTATAACAAATTACAATCTTAGGTCTTTGGCACAGCATACTGTAAGATGACATTTTTCAGCAATTTTGGAAATAAAAAAACCCCCAAGGGTTTCCCAGGCAACGCCGGGCGGGTCAGCTAGTCTATATAATAATTTGAAGAGTCTGTGTGCGTGTGTGTGTGTGTGTGCGTGTCCGTCGCATTGCGGACACACCGTGGCACTCAGAGACACCAAATTTGGCAACAAGATACTTCTGGACCCGGTGGTGTGCACCTCGAAGCCATTTTTGGGAAATTTTACTTAGAATTTTAAAAAACACCAAGTTTTAATTTTCCTTCATTGATGATCTGGGGAAAAGATCGACGATCTGGGAAACCGTGGACGAAGGAACAACTCCATACCTGATTTCATTGCTGTCATTGAGTATGACAGACACATTCTAACATTATGGTGAAGGCTTTAAACAATTAGGAATTAATTGAGGATATACATAGACCACACAAAACACACACATACGTACACATTGTACACGCACACACACATACACACACAGACCACCACATACACACACATAGCACACAACACACACATTTATACGTAGAGCACCTCACACACTTAAGCTGTGTACACACGGGGGAGATAGGGGCTGAAATCGCTGGAAACACACCGCATGCAGTACAACACAAATCCATACACACTACAACACACACCCAAAAACAGTACAACAAACACACAACTCCTGGCTTCAATCAATTCTATGGAGACGGACCACGATAAAATGGCCGCCCCATAAAGCAGACAGTTCTCTGAAACTGTTTGCGGTATGGGGGCGGCCATTTTATCGTGGTCCGTCTGCATAGAATTATTAATTGAAGCCAGGAGGGGAGCCGGGACGCGCAGACAGGTAAGCCTGCGGCGATGGGGGAGGGGGGGTGGCACCGGCGGCCGGAGTGGGGAGGGGGGGAGGCGCCCCCCCATTAACGGTGGGGGTGGGGAGGCCGGCAGGGAGGGGGGAGGCGCCCCCCCGCCATATATACGTAGCGCACCTCACAAACTTACACATTCAGCAGATATACACACAACACAACACACATAACACACAACTCACAGTACAACACACACCAACATTCACTACAACACACACCCAAAAACAGTACAATACACAGAACACACACTTAAACATTGCACAGATACACACACATAACATACCTCTAACAGCACAACACACTCCCACATTCACCACACACACCCAAAAAACAGTACAACACACACAAAACACACATTTAAACTTTGCACAGATACACAAAGACACAACACACACATACTGTATATACATAGCACACCTCACACACTTACGCATTGGACAGATACATACAATATAACACACAACCACATACATTACAACACACACAAAAACAGTACAACACACACAAACACACAAAAAATAATTTGCCGTTTATTTAACAGTCTGTACCGGCAAATAAAAACTGTACCTAATGTAATATTTCTACTTTGTTCCCCATATCCGTCTCTCCAGTCCTCCAGTTGCACTGAGAAATCTTTCTCCTGGCCAATGCACCCATTGATCAATACAAAGTGGGTACACTGCACTCACCCTGTTAGTCAGTTGGATATCAGGCACTGCTCTGTCTTAAGGGTTTCCCAGACTCTTTTGGTTCATAGATAATGTTTGGTCGATGGGCATGAGCGATGCATGCATTTGTTTGAATGTTATGAGTGTAAGAAGTCGAAGAATAAGACTGAGATGAAGATTTGTCACGTTATAGTGTACAATTTACTCAATAAATCATGAAAAAAATATGTGTACATAGAAGTACAATCAAGAAAAGAAAGTAGGATTAAAAAATAAATTATGATTCAAACTGATAATTGTTTGGATGGCGGTGGGTTGCGAAACAAATCTATAGGTGGAGGGGGTATGGATATTGTGGGCATAATTGGTGTTTGGTACACCTACAGGGGGTACCCAGATGATGAGAAATGTTCACTACAGTGTCACCGTAGGGGGATTTCCAATTGGGGTTCAGGTGGTCTTTTAGGGACCCCTTTACAATTCCGTTGGTCGCTTCTCCTGGAGCCTATGGTCTCCCTCAGTGATTGACTATCATTAAGGGAGACCTTAAGCTCAAGGAGAAGAGATCTACAGGATTGTAAAGGGTCCCTAAAAGACCACCTGGACCCCAATTGGGAATCCCCCTATGGTGACAATGTGACCGTGACACTGTAGTGAAAATCCCATCAATTGAGGGCCCCATGTAGGTGTAACAAACACCAATTATGCCCACAATATCCATACCCCCACCTATAGATTTGTATCACAACCCACCCCCATCCAAACAATTATAAGTTTGAAACAGAACTTATTTTTTCATCCTACTTTCATTTCTTGATTGTACTTCTATGTACACTTACATTTTTTTCACGTTTTATTGGGTAAATTGTACACTTTGTAACATGGCAATTATTTTTCTCAGTCTTATTCTTCAACTTCTTACACTCAAACCTTATCAATGCACCCATTGATGATTGTGATGGCTGGATCAGTGGATTGGCTCGGCGGGTGTAGGGAAGAATTTAGCCCATTGCACCCATTCCCAGTGGGGCATTACATTGGTGCGGGTAGCGTGCGTCGCGTCATGACATCATGTGGCCAGGCCTGTGGACCTGCTCCCACACTCAGGGGCTGCCCCACTGTTTGGTAGAGATGCCCGGTGCATGTGCTTTACAGATCCCCAGGCCTCAGAGACTGCTGCAGGTTCGGTGAGGGGAGTGGCAGTGGCAGGGAGCAGTGAATTTTTAATTAATTATGGCGGGGTAAGTAACGCCCACCCCAGTCCCTTCGCACTCAGCGCCTGTAATTACACACCCTAGAAACTGTACAATTTGAAAGTATAGAAATGGAGGTGTGGCCACGTCCCTTTCTGATTTTGTACCGATTTCTGACCCTCAGATGTTGGAGGAAATGTCATACAGTAGGTGCTAAATCTCAGGAGTGGATGTGGAATTCATCAACACATACAAGTTATCAACTCAGGAGCGTTGTGTTTCAAACAACAACACCACACCTGAATTCATTGCCGTCATTGAGTATCAATGCAAACACATTCTAACATTATGGTGGAATCTATAACAAATTACAATCTTAGGTCTTTGGCACAGCATATTGTAAGATGACATTTTTCAGCAATTTTGGAAATAAAGAAACCCCAAGGTTTTCCCGGGCAACGCCGGGCGGGTCAGCTAGTGTATAATATACTAGAGAAGCTGTGATTTAGCACAGACTCAGGCCTAAGAATAATGTTTTTATGTGACCAATATAACTAATGAGGCCTACAAATGGGGAGATTGCAGGGCATATTCTAAGTGATCTAACAAGAGAGCGATAGCTATGTGTGACCCCACCCATTGTTATCACCTGATGATTAATATTGTTAAATCTCCTTACTCGCCGGTCAGGGCCAGTCTCACTCTCACCGGAGAACACTGACCCTGACACATCGCTGACACATCGTTGACAAATCGCTGGGTACTGAGCAATCTTGCTAAGTTTTCAAAGCAATCTAGCATCGCTCAGAATGCTCAGCAAATCTCCCCATGTGATGATCCATAGTAGTAGTAGTAGTAGTACGTTTATTTATAAGGCGCCGCAAAGTGTCCGCAGCGCCGTACATAGCAAACGAAAAAACAAATTACAAGGTAACGTACAGGGTGTGTTGAAAGATACAGTATAAATAGGGGTATAGCTGGTAGAACTAAAATCAGCAACAGTTCAGAAGTAGGTGTCAAAATTGTCAAGGAGACTGAAGATGAAGTAGAGGAAGGGAAGAACAGGACAGGAGCACAGGTGAGGTAATGAGGTAGGGTGAGTACGTGAGGAAGGAGGGCCCTGCTCATAAGAGTTAACATACTAAAAATAGGTGGGTGGACGAACGAAATACAATAGGATAAGTAGGAACGGAGGGGAACGGAGGCAGGATAGGAGGATCAAAAGAGGTTAGGAGGAGGGATAGGCTAGTCGAAAAAAGTGGGTTTTGAGGGAGCGCTTGAAGGAGGTAAGGGAATCAGATAGCCTGATGGGTGGCGGGAGGTTGTTCCAGTGCAGGGGGGCAGCGCGAGAGAAATCTTGGACACGGGAGTGGGAGGAGGTGATTAGGTGAGAGGTCAGTCGGCGGTCAGCGATGGAGCGAAGAGGACAGGAGGGAGTGTGGATAGAGATCAGTGAAGAGAGGTAGGGAGCTGTGGAGGAGGAGAGAGCCTTGTAGGTGGTGGTGAGGAGTTTAAAGAGAACTCGGAAAGGAATGGGGAGCCAGTGAAGAGATAAACAGAGGGGGGAGGCGGAGGTAGAGAGGCGGGAGAGGAAGATGAGCCTAGCAGCAGCATTAAGAATGGATTGGAGAGGTGCGAGGCGGGTGAAAGGTAGCCCAGAGAGAAGGATGTTGCAGTAGTCAAGGCGGGAGATGACAAGAGAGTGAATGAGAATTTTGGTCGCGTCAGTGGAGAGGAATGGTCTGATGCGTGAGATGTTGCGTAGGTGAAAGCGGCAAGACTGTGAGAGAGCACGAATGTGGGGGGTGAAAGAGAGGGAGGAGTCAATGATGACACCGAGGCAGCGCGTTTGGTCGGTGGACGTGATCTCGGTTTCACCAATGCTGATGGAGATAGTGGGAGAAGAGGGGATGTTCGGGGGATGGAAGATTAGAAGTTCAGTTTTAGCCATGTTTAGTTTCAGGAAGCGTTGGGTCATCCAGGCTGAGATGGCCGTGAGGCATTCAGAGACCTTGGACAGGAGTGATGGGGATAAGTCGGGGGAGGAGAGATAGATTAGGGTATCATCAGCATAAAGGTGGTAATGAAAACCATAGGAGCTGATGAGGGTGCCCAGAGAGGTGGTGTAGAGGGAGAAGAGGAGAGGGCCAAGGACTGACCCTTTGGGAACACCGACTGGCTGGGGGGTAGTAGGAGAGGAGGAGCTCGGAGTGGAGACGGAGAAGGAGCGATCGGAGAGGTATGAGGTGAACCAGGAGAAGACCGTGCCAGTGATGCCAAAGGAGCGGAGGGTGTTGAGCAGGAGAGGGTGGTCAACAGTGTCAAAGGCAGCCGACAGATCAAGCTGGATAAGGATAGAGAAGAGGCCATAAGGATAAACCTGAGCACATTCCCAGTTAATTACTTTACTGGTGGTGTTCCCAGGAGTCATATATTGGGCAGTATTCAACTGACCCCCCTGCACACGCCGTTTCCACCTCGCTGGGTATTTACAGAGACGTGTAAGCAGCATGTGCAGCCACCTAAACAGCAAGGCTCATGGCTAAATGCAGAGGACTCCAACCTCGCCGTTTGGGGGAATTCTTGCCGTCCTCTGACAGCAAGGATTCCCCCGGGATGTTGAATAGGGTGAGTGGCCGGCATGGGGGTTAAACGGCGAGGTATTGAATAAGACCCAACGACAGGGTCGTCTTTTCGTATGGGCTTAATGGGCACTTGCCCAGGGTCCCCAAGTGTATGCTAATATGCTGTTAGCTGAGGATCCCCTTTTTCCAGGGATACCAGAATTTTGAAAATCGGCCCTGGGAAACTGGAGATATCCAACTTCAAAGCAGCTGTCCACATCCAACCTGTTAATTGCAATTCCCAGTCATATTTCTCAGGTTCTCTCTGACTTAGAGTTTTTCTGAAAAAAAAAAATCCAAAAGCTGGGACTCTCCCCTTTCTGTCGATACTAGCGGCTTGTCTCTATCATGCCCAGAACCAGAGATATCAGCCTTCCAGCAGCCGGTCCCTGCTCTAGCTCAAAACGTCTGGTGTACAGTTTTAAATTTTTGTCAATGGATTGCTCTGGCTCTTGATCTCTGATCCCCAAGTTCCCAGCACCTCCTGAAAGTTGGGACTCTAGGTTTTTATACTATTGTAGGCTAAGAAATCTATTTCCAGATAATGGAGATATGATATCTGCAGTCAAACAAGCTGCCCTTCCACCGGAAAATGACGAATATTAAGCCCACTCCATTATCCAACCCTCCCCTGCGTATAAAACACCCCCTACCTCCCTGGAAGTCATTTACAAGGAACCCTTCATTCAGCTCAGTGCCGCTTTCCACACGTTAGTGTTCTCCCTCCCACCACCTGTGCAGTAAAGGAGTAATTAGCAGAAGTTACTGCTCCAGGTCCTACATGTTGAATGGAAGATAGAGCACCCCCTGCCACCCGTGGGACATCAAAGCTGCTGCTGATAGCACCCCCTACCCCTAGAAGGGGAGAATGGGTAATGGCCCCAGTGCATTGCTTTGACCAGGGGCCCACACTGCTATTAAGATGGCCCTGCCCAATGACTCAACAAAGAAAGAAAGAAGATTCTTTTTGTTGGGGCACTCTTAATGTTTTTAATTATTATTAAAAATGACACATGTGCTTTCAAATTTATACAAGTCTCCTCCTGAGAGTAGTAAAAGAAGTTAGCAGTGATAAAAAAAAAGGTCATTAATCCTAAAGCATACCTCCCAAATTTTACTCCGGAGGACCCGGAAATTTTGGGAGCGTGGCCTATAACAGTGGATGTAAGGGGGTGTGGCCTATGCCTGGCCTATGCAAGGCCCTTTTTCGCCGCTGTGGGGGCATGCCCAGCAGATCCGTGAGCTGCTGGCTATGCCCCCAGCCCCACTGGCTGTAGGAATAGATGCTGCCGGCCACGGGAGGGATGCGGGAATGTCCCAAAAAAATGGGACGTTCCCGCGATAAGTGGGACAGTTGGAAGGTATGCTAATGCATAATAGATTACAATCACATGAGGTACAACAATGTGAAAAAGAGTGCAACAGACTGTAACAATGGAAAAAAAAACTACAGCAGTTTATAATAATTTATAATAATTTATTTTACAAGAGAAGGAAATTATTTATTGCTTTCTTGTGAATTATAAACTAAAATAGTAAATCGTTTTTTTTTCTCTCTGTTCCAATCTACCATTTAGATTTTTCCCAAAAGCCAGAAATCCTCAAACCTGGGAAGATAACTGCAGGTCAGCAGGTGTCACTAACCTGTTCCTTTCCTGTGACCTGCCCTGGACTGTCACCAGCTTTCAAATGGATAAAGGATGGTCAGGAAATGTGTAACGTCTCAACTCTGACATTTACTCCATCTCCGAGTGATCACAACAAACCTTTTACCTGTAAGGTGACCCTACCAAAGGTTACGTCATCTACAGAGAAGTCTATAAAGTTGAATGTTCAATGTGAGTATATAAATTCCCTTACACATGCTGTTCCTCCTTGTCAAATCAAGGATTCATATTTTGTTTGCTCATAACTTGCTGCAACATTTAATTTTCAAATCTTATTGTTGCTGACATCTGACAGAAATGTTATGAGGAGCATCCATTTTTTTAGCAGACACTGGGATCATAGAAACAACTAGGCTGCTCCTTATTGGCTGCCAGACCACGAGCTCCAATTGGCTCATGATTTAGTAATAGCCACGGTCCTGCTCTGAATACAGCCAAACAGCCCACTGCTCTCTGCCAGGCTGTCACCACTTTAAATTCTGCGCAGCTGGCAGCTTTCCTCATTACCCCGAGTGGCAGCATTTCACTCCTCCTTGACAATAAGCATTTTGCTCCCAATTGCCAACAAGCATGTAATCCCCCTTGGCAATGAGCATGAAACCCCCTTGGCAAAAATAAAGCCCTTGGCATTGAGAAAGAAATGCCTAGCAATGAGCATGTAGGTAAGTGGCACTTATGTGGCATAATATGTAATGCACATCAGGGTGTGTGACAAAATGTGTATTGGCATCACGTTGTGTAACAAAATATGTAATGAGCATCATGGTATGTGACATAGGGGCTTATTCTGGTTGATTCGGAAGGCTGCGAACCCTGCCCGGCGAATGCCAGGCCACCCGACTCCCCCCATTGCACCGCGGGTTCACCCGCACTGCCTGCATAACATAAACATCCATTCGCAGGCTAAGGGGGAACCACCCACATCATTCAACCATGTTAAATGATGTTAAAGGTGCACGCATATCTAAGTGACTCTCATGTCACTTAGATATATGTGCACGCTTGGCAAGGAAGTAGGGAGGGAGCTTGTATCCGGTGACATCAGTTGCCATGTCCCCTGCACCCATGTCACTGGGCTATTGGCATGGGAATGCCCAGCATTCTCATGGGAATGCCCATGAAATGCTGTGCGTTTCCATGTGGAAATCCCCTGGCACACTGCCCCATGCCCCCCTCCCACAAACTTGGGTGCTTGTGCCTGGCAAACACCATGTACAACATGGCCACACAAACCCTGCGTCTGCATATGCACAGAAATACACATCATCGGTCCCTTGTGCGAACACACGGGGATCCAAACGGACCTGAATAAGGTCCATAATGTTACTGGGCATCAAGATGTGCAGCAGAATGTGTAATGGGGATCACAGTGTGTGGCACAATATGTGATGAGAATTATGGTGTGTGGCACAATGTGTAATGGGCATTATGTGTGTGTCAAAAGGTGTAATTGGGCAGTGTATCTAAGGCGCTATAGCTGGTGCAGTATGTCTAGGGGGCTCTAGTCATGAGATGTATCTAGGGATGCCAATCCTGGGGCTATTTTTCAATCCCGGGATTCGGGATTGAAAAATGCCTAATCCCGGGATTCCCGGGATACCCGGGATTGAGTTTGTCAATAGAATGACAAACTTTAGTCCCCCCCCCCCCCAAACCCAGTCTAACTCACCCGGCCATTGCTGCGGGAGCCGGGCAGTGATGTTCAGAGGCCGGCTTTTCATTGGGGGCCGTGTGCGGGTGGTCTGGAGGCCTGCAGATGTGCGGGAGCCAGGCAGCGGTGGACTGGAGGCGGACTTGGAGTAGCCGGGCGGCAGTGAAGGCGGCACGGGTACCGGGCGGTGGGCGGGCACGGAGCCGCAGACAGGCTGCGCAGCGTGACCTCTGACATCAGGTCACGCTGCATGCAGCCGCAGAGCAGCGCACCGGGGTTTGGGAGAAGCCGGGCAGCGTCTGAGCTGGTCTCAGCGCTGCCCGACATTAGATTTGCGCATGCGCAGGACAATCCCGCAATCCCGGGATTGGAGGATCCAATCCCGGGATTCAAATCCCGGCATTTTTAGGGCCAAATCTCGGGATCCCGCCGATCCCGATCCCGGGATTGGCCACCCTAGATGTATCGCTTGCAATCCCATTCCCGCCACCAGGAGACATGTGAAAGGGCAGTAGGTCCGACCTCGTAGCTCCGACCTCCGGCTCAGGTCCAGGGGGCTGTGCATCAGACCTGAGGGGGACTTCAAACACATCCGATTTGGGATAATTTGTTGGCCCAAATTGGACTAGTGTTTGGGCACCTTAAGGGGCACTATTGTGTAATGTAGTATGAATTGGTACTATAATGTTGCCATGCCCTAAATTTTTGCTGCACACCTCCAGTGTTCACTGTCCCTATTTTTTATATCAAATTAGTACTCCACCCGCATTGTAGCTCCACCCACAATATCCACCATAAGGGTTGCTAAAATCTATGTTTGCTTACCGAAAAAATTAGGCTCAGACCCGCCTTGCTCAATACTGAACCCAAAACAATTGAGGGTGGTTTTACAAAACTAAAAATAAAACACATTAATGATTTAAAACCAAATCCAAAACACAGTGATCCGCTCACATCTAAATCAAAATGATTGTTGGTCCAAGATTCTAAAGTGTTTCAGTCAGTTGTGCATTAAGGGTAGGGTTACCAACTCATCCCTTTAATTCGGGACACATACTAATTACACAGGTTCTGTGGCTGGCTTTCATCTGGATTTAAACTGCCACACCTCAAGACTCCATTTCACCTGGTTTTAAACTGCCACAGAACCTGTGTAATTAATATGTGTCCCGGATTAAAGGGATTAGTTGGTAACCCTAATTTAGTGTGTGATTCAGGTTGGCTTGCAAAGCACATTTGGTTTGGTAATGGACAAAACCATGTGCAATGCAGGTGGGGCACATGTAACACAGCGCCGGCGTTACCCTCTCAGCAAAGGATGCAGAGCAGGTAGGCGCTGGGCAATAGAGGCACAGTAAAGGCACACTGCCTGCTCTACATCCCCTGCTGTCCTCTATGGTTGCTGCTGCACCTGTCACACTGCATGACAGTCAGCGGCGCCGGCAGCATGAAGCTCCCTCCCAGCTCCCAACCTCCTTTGACTGCATGAGTGGAAGCAGGGCCTGGAAAGGGGACGGAGCTACATGGGACCGGCGACAGCTTCAACATTACCTGGATTACGTCGGATCAAGAGAAGACTTCTTCAGCGCAGGACCAGGTGAGTAGGATTTCCTTCCACAGCTCCAACATGGATTTCTTCGGACTCGGACACCGCCATGGACCTGGAGGATGACACGGACCGTCGACATGGACCTGGAGGACGACGCAGACAGCCGACATGGACCTGGAGGACGACACAGGACATCAGGACCAGGGCTACCTACGGGATCAAGAAAGGTAAGTATCAGTATGTATGTAATGTGTGTATTAAACTTTTATTTTCATTGTGTCAGTGTGTTTATTTAACTATTTTTTTAACTGTGGAACTACAAGTGCCAGCGGGCCCTTTAATGCCCAGCAGGCTGGGACTTGTGGTTCTCCAAGTCCCAGCTTGCTGGGGAGGCTTGCTGGCACTTGTAGTGCCACAGTATAAAACAATAGATTATTATTTTTTTTACACTTGAATCAGCCCGATGCCCACCGCCCAGGGGCATCGGGGACAGTACCAGGCTTCAGCCTGGTCAGGTAAGTCCTGGAGGGGGGGGACCAGGCTGACCGGTCACAGGGATGAATGCTTTGGCCGGGGGGACTTGTATAAAAAGTCTCCCCCCGGCTGTGGCATTACCCTGCTGGCTGGTTTTGCCTGGGGCTGGTTCTTAAAATACGGAGGACCCCTACTCATTTTGTCCCCCGTATTTTGGGAACCAGCCCCAGAGCAGGAGCCTGGGGCTGGTTGTTAAAAATCGGGGAACCCCTATTTGTCGGGTTCCCTGATTTTTAATTACCGGCTCCAGGCTCCGTCAGCCTGGTGCTGGTTACGGCTGTGGGGGGGACCCCACGCCGTTTTTTTTTTTATTTATTTAATTTTTGTATTTTTTTTTTACACTCTGCAGCCTGCACAGATCTTACTGATCCGTGCAGACTGCTAGAAATAATTTGTATTAGCAGCCGTATATACGGCCGCTAATACGAATCATTACACCATCGGAGGGTTACAAAGCAGTCGTATATGACTGCTTTGTAATTTCCCCTCCGGAACACGACTTTGCATACGACTAAAACAGTCGTATGCAGCCGTAGGGGAAATACCAATACGAAAAACTAGGTTTTTCATATTGGTAAATTTCCCCCTATATGTGTAAGCAGCACTACTACTATGGACATTTTGTGCAAGGTGCACTACTGTGAAGAAGCGGCAATGGCAGAATGCCAGATGCTGGGCTCAGGGCTAGACTGGACTGGATTACACAGTTAGCAGTACTGGGGGCATACTGCAATGGGCACTACTCTGGGCATTGTGTAAGGGGCACTACAGTTGGCAAAATGTTTAATAGGCTCTACTGGTGGCATTTTGTAAGGGGTACTTTGGTGACTTAGGGGGACATTTACCAAAATGGATTCGTAGAAAAAAGGTGTATTCGTAGGGAGAAATACACCTTTTTTTTACGAATTTGTATTTTCGGGATTTACAATCCCAAAAATACAACAATTCGTATTCCTAAAGATGGAACATTCGTATTTGTATTTACAAATACGAATGTCTACACCATCGATAGAATACGACAGAAATCACCATTCAAAAGAATGGTGGTTTCTGATTTACTAAGCAGCCGTACTGATAATACGGCTGCTTAGTGGTGTAAAACACCCACGCAAATACGACAGGAAAATAGAACACCATTTTCATGTCGTATTAGCGTTTAGCCTGCACGGATCAGTCAGATCCGTGCAGGCTTCAGTGTAAAAAAATAGAAAAATTAAATAAATTTAAAAAAAAACGGCGTGGGGTCCCCCCCACAGCCGAAACCAGCACCAGGCTGACAGAGCCTGGAGCCGGTAATTAAAAATCAGGGAACCCGACAAATAGGGGTTCCCTGATTTTTAACAACCAGCCCCAGGCTCCTGCTCTGGGGCTGGTTCCCAAAATACGGGGGACAAAATGACTAGGGGTCCCCCGTATTTAAAGAACCAGCCCCAGGCAAAACCAGCCAGCAGGGTAATGCCACAGCCGGGGGGAGACTTTTTATGCAAGTCCCCCCGGCCAAAGCATTAACCCTACCGACCAGTCAGCCTGGCCAGGGGCCCTGGGGGAGTGGGGACCCCCCCAATAAAGGGGTCCCCCCCTCCAGGACTTACCTGACCAGGCTGAAGCCTGGTGCTGTCCTCGATGCCCCTGGGCGGTGGGCATCGAGCTGATAGCGGTGTAAAAAATAGAACAAACGATTGTTTTTTACTGTGGCACTACAAGTGCCAGCAAGCCTCCCCAGCAAGCTGGGACTTGGAGAACCACAAGTCCCAGCCTGCTGTGCATTAAAGGGCCCGCTGGGTCTTGTAGTGCCACAGTAAAAAAAAATAGTTAAATAAAACACACTGACACCCATTTTAAATAAAAGTTTAATACACACATTACACACATACTGATACTTACCTATCTTGATCCCGTTGGTAGGTCGCTGGCTCCGGTGTCGGCGGCTCCGTGTCGGCGGCTCCGGGGACGGCGTCCTGTCCGAGGATAATCCATGTTGGACCTGTGGAAGGAAATCCTACTCACCCAGGTCCTGCATGGATGGTCTTCTTTCTTCATCTGTCGACATCCAGGTCTTATGACAGCTGCTGGCGACTTCCAGCAGCTCTCGGCATCTTCCGCAACGCTCCCCGGCTTTCAGAGCCGGAGAGAACCTTCCTCTTCGGCGTCTGGGCTCAGAATGAATTCTGGCCAATCAGGAGCCGCCTAGCGGCCAATCAGGAAAGGTCTTTCCTGATTGGCCGCTAGGCGGCTAGGCGGCTGCTGATTGGCCAGAATTCATTCTGAGCCCAGACGCCGAAGAGGAAGGTTCTCTCCGGCTCTGAAAGCCGGGGAGCGTAGCGAAAGATGCCGACAGCTGCTGGAAGTCGCCAGCAGCTGTCAGAAGACCTGGATGTCGACAGATGAAGAAAGAAGACCATCCATGCAGGACCTGGGTGAGTAGGATTTCCTTCCACAGGTCCAACATGGATTATCCTCGGACAGGACGCCGTCCCCGGAGCCGCCGACACGGAGCCGCCGACACGGAGTCGCCGACACGGAGCCGCCGACACCGGAGCCAGCGACCTACCAACGGGATCAAGATAGGTAAGTATCAGTATGTGTGTAATGTGTGTATTAAACTTTTATTTAAAATGGGTGTCAGTGTGTTTTATTTAACTATTTTTTTTACTGTGGCACTACAAGACCCAGCGGGCCCTTTAATGCCCAGCAGGCTGGGACTTGTGGTTCTCCAAGTCCCAGCTTGCTGGGGAGGCTTGCTGGCACTTGTAGTGCCACAGTAAAAAACAATCGTTTGTTCTATTTTTTACACCGCTATCAGCTCGATGCCCACCGCCCAGGGGCATCGAGGACAGCACCAGGCTTCAGCCTGGTCAGGTAAGTCCTGGAGGGGGGGACCCCTTTATTGGGGGGGTCCCCACTCCCCCAGGGCCCCTGGCCAGGCTGACTGGTCGGTAGGGTTAATGCTTTGGCCGGGGGGACTTGCATAAAAAGTCTCCCCCCGGCTGTGGCATTACCCTGCTGGCTGGTTTTGCCTGGGGCTGGTTCTTAAAATACGGGGGACCCCTAGTCATTTTGTCCCCCGTATTTTGGGAACCAGCCCCAGAGCAGGAGCCTGGGGCTGGTTGTTAAAAATCAGGGAACCCCTATTTGTCGGGTTCCCTGATTTTTAATTACCAGCTCCAGGCTCTGTCAGTCTGGTGCTGGTTTCGGCTGTGGGGGGGACCCCACGTCGTTTTTTTTTTTTATTATTTTTTTTTTATTATTTTTTTTACACCTTGCAGCCTGCACGGATCTGACTGATCCGTGCAGACTGCCTACAAATAATTCGTATTAGCAGCCGTATATACGGCTGCTAATACGAATTCCTACGACATCGGAGGGTTACAAAGCAGTCGTATATGACTGCTTTGTAACTGATCCTCCGGAACACGACTTTGCATACGACTTAAACAGTCGTATGCAGTCGTAGGGAAAATACCAATACGAAAAACTAGGTTTTTCATATTGGTAAATTTCCCCCATAATGTCTATAAGCAAGAGTACTTGGGGCATTATGCATAGCATGATGTAGGGCATAATATCATATGGGCATAAAAGTGTACAGCATAGTGTGTAAGGGGCACTGCGGTGTGTGGCATAATGCGTAATAGACATAACGGTGTGCTGCATATTGTGTAAGGTGCATCACAATGTGTAGCATACTATGTAATAGGCATTACTGTGAGGCATATTGTGTAATGGGCACAATGGCATCTGGCATAATGTGTAATGGGCATTACTGTGTTTTTGGTACTATTATGTGGCCACGTCCCTTACACATGAAGAAACGCTCTCTGTTTTAGCTGTGGTAATAGGGAGTTACCACTTCCCTGTCTGGCACAGGGCACCAAAATGTCTAGTTACGACACTGGTGCTGTGTAAAGTGAGTAAGATTGTGCTAAGAAATAAGGTGGGGTCTGTGTATGGTCTCAAGCATGCCATGCTCATGGCTTCCATCCCCCAGAGCCCCCATCCCTGGCCCCCCAGAGAACAAGAGAAGTGGAGACGGCATGCCAGGGAGAGTGGCAGGAGGTGAAGTCGGAGGAGGCCCCGGCCATGGCCCCTGGCACAAGATGCGCAGGATGCGGCTGCGGCCACTGATGACGATCATCACTGATGTGGCTCCCGGCAAGGATGCGACCCCCGGCAAGGCTGAAGCCCCCAGTGAGGATGTGGCTGTGGCCCCCAGTAAGGATGTGGCTCTGACCCCTGGAGCAGGATGAGACAGCGCCCCCCAGTGGCAACAGCAGGAAGCTGCATACCAACCCATCGGCCCAGAGGACCACAGGCAGAGGAGGGGTAAGATGAAGGAGGGAGGCGGATGGTGTGGCGCCACCCCCCCCCCCCCACATACAGGACAGCAAAACCCCTGGCCACGAACATTCAGTGTGCCCTGCCAAGGAAGCCCACGTGAGAGGAGGTATGGCTCGGCATTAGGCCAGAAACGGTGGCCCAAGCTCCAACTCCTGGCCCCCGACCCCACAGCCTCACTGAATCTTTCTGACTACCCCCCTCTCCGTACACACTGGCTCTCTCCCCCCCCCCCCAAGCTGGAGCTCCAGCCATGTCCCTGACACTTTGCCCCCACTTACATCCTGCTGTGTGCTGTAAGGAAGATGGCCTGTTGAGCTGTAAATAGCATGATCAAGATGGTGCCAGAAATGTTTGCCTAGGAACTGTGCACTCAACCATATGTAACCCCACAGCAATCTATAGCTGTACTGTCTCTGCTTATCTGTTACCTACCTGGCTGCTGCAAAGACCAATGGTGCCACTGATGGTTGCCTAGGCACTGTGTGATCACTGTACTGTCTCTGCTTATCTGTTACCTATCTGGCTGCTGCAATGGCCACTGGCACCACTGATGGCTGCCTAGGCGCTGTGCAACTTAGAGGGTTTGTGTTACCTGTGTGATCACTGTACTGTCTCTGCTTATCTGTTACCTACCTGGCTGCTGCAATGACCAATGGTGCCACTGATGGTTGCCTAGGCGCTGTGTGATCACTGTACTGTCTCTGCTTATCTGTTACCTACTTGGCTGCTGCAATGACCAATGGTGCCACTGATGGTTGCCTAGGCGCTGTGCAACTTAGAGGGTTTGTGTTACCTGTGTGATCACTGTACTGTCTCTGCTTATCTGTTACCTACCTGGCTGCTGCAATGACCAATGGTGCCACTGATGGTTGCCTAGGCGCTGTGCAACTTAGAGGGTTTGTGTTACCTGTGTGATCACTGTACTGTCTCTGCTTATCTGTTACCTACCTGGCTGCTGCAATGACCAATGGTGCCACTGATGGTTGCCTAGGCACTGTGCAACTCAGAGGGTTTGTGTTACCTGTGTGATCACTGTACTGTCTCTGCTTATCTGTTACCTACCTTGCTGCTGCAAAGACCAATGGTGCCACTGATGGTTGCCTAGGCACTGTGTGATCACTGTACTGTCTCTGCTTATCTGTTACCTATCTGGCTGCTGCAATGGCCACTGGCACCGCTGATGGCTGCCTAGGCACTATGCAGCTCAGTGAATATATGTTCCATATGTCTATGTTCACCAGGGTACATCTAGCGTATAAGACAGAGTTGGGTAGTCTTCCGCACAGGATTGGTAGTTATGTATTTTAGATATGAATGAAGGCCCCCTCTTATTGAAATAATTGATTGATATTGTAGTACTTCTTAGGGGTGTGCTACCACTGACACAAAATGATGTATCAGAATATAGAGAAAGAGAACGTGTGTCTTGTTTGTGGTGCACCAAAGAGAATTAATTAGAGTCAATAAAAATTAACCTTTAATTTATTTATTTAAAAAACTGCGAAATATAAAACCAAAACACAAAAATTGACAAACAAAGTGCAAGATAGTGCGTGTTAAAAACAGAACATGTGGGGACTTGCTTGTGTGTTTTCAATGTGTCTCTTTAATTATAATTTTGTGTTAGCGTATTCTGGAAAACAATCTCTGCTACAAATGTGGGTCGAGAACCTCTTATTGCACTTGTAGCTGTTTTTTCATGGAATGCTTCTAGCACTGAATTAAATTCAAATATTCTTAACATATGTTAGTGGAATAATCACTGTAATGTCGCTTGTCTCAAAATAACAAGTTAATTGCTGTTGATTTTAGGTGTGTCGACACTTGGATGTCGATTTGTCAAGCTCAACACACAGTTGGCTCGTGTAAATACTAAATTGACACAATTTTGGGCTTTAATTGCCTTCAATCATCTAATTATGTCTCAATCAATCAGCATATTGTGTGGAATACCTCTAGCACTAAGTTGAAGTCGAATTTTCTTCACATATGTTAGTGGATTTGTCACTGTAATGACGCCTGTCTCATAGCACCAGGTTAATTGTTAATTGCTAGTCATAGATATGTCGACACTTGAGTGTCGATTTCTCATGCCTATCACACAGTTGTGTGATGTTGATATTAAATTGATACAATACTGGGCTTTAATTGCCTTCAATCATATAATTGTATCTCAATCAGTTAGCATGAAATGGCAAGACAATTCTGTGGAACAAGCCTTCAGTGAGTAAAACAGTACTGACAATAAGCGTGTCTGCTTGTAGTTTCGCAGTAAGGCAACAGCACTGATACAACAGCGTCTGAAGCAGCGTGTGTATATGGACAGTATGACACTGGTACAAATACTTTATTGATACAATTGAACCTTATTCTGATTGATTGGTAAGTGTTGAACCAGAGCTGTCAGCGGGTTTAAGCAGCGTTGTAAATTCGCGTGCCTGCCCGTAATTATACACTGAAACACTAGCAATTGCGGGACACCCTGTATACCCGCTTCTGTTTTAAGTAAAATGCTGGAAATTGTCACACATTGTGCTTAGATGGAATCGATAGCTGCGAGGCAGAGCTGTCAGAGCCGTCACCGGGTAAGGCAGCGCTAGTAGTCTGCGTGCCTGCCCGTGAGTTGACAGTGAGAGTTTAACACTTGCGGTACAGTCTGTATACCCGCTTCTGTTTAAATGAGTGCTTAGATAGAGTCAATATCTGCGAGGCAGAGCTGTCAGAGCTGTCACCGGGTAAGGCAGCGCTAGTAACCTGCGTGCCTGCCCGTGAGTTGACATTGAAAGTTTAACACTTGCGGTACAGTATGTATACCCGCTTCTGTTTAAATGAGTGCTTAGGTAGAGTCAATATCTGCGAGGCAGAGCTGTCAGAGCTGCCACCGGGTAAGGCAGCGCTAGTAATCTGCGTGCCTGCCCGTGAGTTGACAGTGAGAGTTTGACAGTTGCGGTACAGCATATACCTCCGCTTCTGTTATAGATACGTGCTAGAGAGATTCACATATGATATAGTCTTGACATTACAGCCCTGAAAAGGGCTAACATTAGTAGATGCTAAACACACAATTAGTAAATGAGTTAGAGACAGTGCACACAAAAGTACACCCACACGGCCGTGCTGCCGGCGCGCGCGTTTCGCTCCCCGCTTTTTCAAGGCAAGCCGCTCTGCTGCCTTGATGGGGTTTAAATTCTAAATTCAAATGTAAAAGTCGTCCAATGACCTTTGCTGGCGTGTGGGAGTCTCCTCCCATTGGTTACTGATGGGTGTGTTCCCTGATCGTATCCATTATGTACACACCGGGGGATTTCTGGATTGTTTCATTCACAGGTAAGTAGAACTATTTTATGTTGTTTTTAATTATTTTTTATTATTTTTTATTTTTTATTATTTTTGGGAATAACTCTTGGTAAAGAAAGGGCATGTAATATGCCCATCTGGTGAAAAGAAAGATCACAGCTGAAATTAGAAATAAGCAGGTTGTAATAATATCGGAAAAACTGCTGTCTGTAACAACTTTTTTATCAATTCCTGCATACACACTGAGCGATTTTATTATGCTCAAACCGCCACTTTAAATATTTTCTTATTTATTAATTGATGCTAGTAAGACCACTAAATCTAGGTCTAATGTTTATGTATACAGATGCTGGTGATAATAACGCAATTGATATAATCTAATTGCTGAGGAAAATAGGAAATGATTAATTAATGGTTTGTATATGTCTTAAAATAAATTATTTTAGTCGAGAATCTATTCCTTAAAGACAATAATTCGGACATTTGCTGAAAAATAATTGGTTTAAGGAAAATGTATAAGTGTTAATTAACACTCCATTCCAATACTGGAGATAAAATTCAGTAGTGTCACCGTTGTCAGGTGTATTAGTATGTTTGTGTTTTAAATACACAAATTATGTAATGGGTGTTAAAGTGTATAGGTGTTGCCCCACACTGGGGTGTGGGTGAGGATAAGGTTAAGAGTGTGATTGAATAATAGTGATACAAATAAGGGTTAGAGTTAGGGTTAGGGTAAGGGTTAGGGTTAGGGTTGGGATGAGGGTTAGGGTTAGGGTTAGGGCTAGGGTTAGGGTAGGGATTAGGGGTGGTGGTAGGAATGGTGCTAGATTTGTACTAGATTACAGTACTAGGAATAAAATTCAATAGTGTCACCGTAATACGGTGTACTTACATCCTTGTGTGTTAATACAGGGATTATGTAATTGGTGTTGATGCATATAAGTGTTATCCCACACTAAGGTGTGGGTGAGGATTAGGTTTAGGGTGTGATTGGATCATGATAGTAAATGAAGTATTGGTAACTTGTGATAGTAGAAGAGTGAAGTCTTTCATGATGATTAGGGTGCCTGTCTATTATGTCCCAGTGGGGGGATTAAGGAAAATTGGTGTAGGTGAGGTGACACAAAATACAAAAAGTAAGTGAGTTACACTCTGCAAAAAACAACAGAAACCAAAAGGAAGGGGAGTGGTGGAGAACACGTGTGGGGAAGGAGGTATGGTGAGTACCCTCTGAGTGTTTATGATACATCTAGCGTATACCTGTATGTGTTATGTATATCTGTACTGTCACTGTTTAACTGTTACCTAACCGGCTGTTGCACAGCAATCCACATAAATCTTCTAGTATACGCAAATATACCTGGCCAATACAGCTGATTCTGATTCTATTGAGTGCCACATTTTGAAATGGGAGTACTATTGTGTGTTCACGCCCCTTCCTTGTCAGAACGCGTCTTTTTTTCAGAGTGTTAAGCATTATAGCAAATTTAAAGTTTGCAGGAGGGCGTTGAACATCCTAGCACCAGCCCTGCGTGCAGAGAGAACATTAAGTGAGGGCTGCCTATGCCAAAGCGGAGTTAAGAGGATTATATTTTTATTTTTGCAGTAGAAGTTGATGACTGCTATTTGTATAACGTTTGGTTACAGTTGCAATTTTTGCTGGTAGCCTATCAGGGAGAAACAGGGCGTGACCTTAGGAGAGTGGTATATAGGTAGGATCCTGCAGGAGCTACTTTGTCTTTCAGAAGTTTCAGCACCACCAACCCTCCCCTGCCTGTCAGGCATCCAAATTGATTTTGGTACATTTAACATTTCTCTAAAACTAGGCGGTAAGCCGTAACGGTCCAGAGGTCATTGTGGCATAAGAGGGCGTTGGAAGGCACTGCCCCTTGAAAGACGGTGGGTGTGTCCTGCCTTTGTCGGGGTACAATTTGGACACTCCTTTATGGGAGTGCCCACACCGGCCAGATATGGGGTGGTGAGACTTTCCAGTGTCAGGTTATGCTTTAGTCAGATGGGGCGTCTCAGTCGTCACCATATTTAATAGTTGGGGCGTTTAAGTCTCCCGCTATGTTATGTGGCTAGAGCTGGACATCACGTGGTGCCTTATGGCCAGCCCTTTACGATGAGGGGTCATACCAAGTAATTAATAACTACAGGTATGACCATTAAATCTAATGCTAAGGTGTCCGAGTCCTTATTGCATCTGCGTGTTTTATTTTAGATAAGTTAGGTTAACCCCTTCATGACAGAGCCAGTTTGTGCCTTCATGACAGAGCCCTTTTTTTCAAATCTGACATGTCTCACTTAAGTGGGGATAACTTTTTTTTGCTTTTACTTATCCCAGGGATTTTGAGATTGTTTTCTCGTGACACATTGTACTTCAAGTTAGTGGTAAATTTGGGTCGATACAGTCTGTGTTTTTTTGTGAAAAATACCAAAATATCGTGAAAAAATGGAAAATTTAGCAATATGCAAAATGTCACATTTTCTGCTTGTGAGACAAATAATCATACCACTCAAAATAGTTAATAACTAACAAAGACCATATGTCTACTTTATGTTGCAATTATTATTTCAACCTCCTTTTCATTTTTTTGGACACTAGGAGGCTTCAAATATGACTAGCAAATTCTCAAATTTTCAAGAAAATTTCAAACACCGATTTTTTTAGGGACCAGTTTAGTTCTGATGTGACTTTGAGGGACTTGTATGTGAGACACCCCCATAAATTTCAAAAACTGCACCCCTCACAGTATTCAAAACAGCATTTTGGAAGTTTGTTAACCCTTTAGGTGTTTCACAGGAATTAAAACAAAGTGTAGGTGAAATTTCAAAATTTCATTTTTTTTTCGGATTTTCAATTTTAATACATTTTTCTAAGGAACACAGTAGATTTTACTAGAGAAATGTGACTAAAAATTGATTCCCCCAATTCTTTGGTTTTCATAAATATCCTATATGTGGCCCTAGTGTGCACGGTGACCAAACCACCGGCTTCATAATAGAAGGAGCACCTACTTGATTTTGGAGCCTCCTTTTTATGAGATTATTTTTTAGGCACCATGTAGGTTTCTAGGCACCATAAGATGCTAAAAGTTAGGAACCCCCCCACAAGTGACCCCATTTTGCAAACTACACCCCTCAGGGAATTCATCTAGGGGTATAGTGTACATTTCAAACCCCCAGGGGTTTCACCAATTGTGGTACAACTGGGCAGTGAAAATGAAAAAAAATAATTTTTCATTTTCACAGCTCAGTTGTATCAAAATTGGTGAAACCCCTGGGGGTTTGAAATGTACTCTATACCCCTAGATGAATTCCCTGAGGGGTGTAGTTTGCAAAATGGGGTCACTTGTGGGGGGGTTCCACTGTATGGGTGTTTCGGGGGTCATTCAACCAGAATCTGTGCTGCAAAATCCAAAAATCACTCCTTCCCTTCTGAGTCCTGCCATGCACCCAACTGGTATTTTTTGGTCACATGTGAGGCATTGCCGTACCCGGGAGAAATTGGGGCACAGATTTTGGGGTGCTTTGTCTCCTTCATTCCTTGTGAAAATGCAAAATTTTGAGCCAGATCTGCATTTTTGTGTAAAAAAATTTAATTTTTTACACAAAAATGCAGTTCTGGCTCAAAATTTTTAATTTTCACAAGGAATGAAGGAGACAAAGCACCCCAAAATCTGTGCCCCAATTTCTCCCGGGTACGGCAATGCCTCACATGTGACCAAAAAATACCAGTTGGGTGCATGGCAGGACTCAGAAGGGAAGGAGTGATTTTTGGTGGTGGAATGAATGGCGGGTGCTATGTCGCATTAGCAAGACCCCCGAAGCACCAATACAGTGGAACCCCCCCACAAGTGACCCCATTTTGGTCACCAGCTTTGGGAGGGGGGCTGGCGCTGCGGCTGGCGGGGGGGTGGGAGGGGTGCTGGCGCTGCGGCAGCCGGGTGGGTGGGAGGGAGGGGGGCTGCCGGGTGGGAGGGGGGGGGGGGCTGGCGATCGTTGGTGATCGGTGCGGTATACGCACACACACACACACACACACACACACACATATATATATATATATATATATATATATATATATATATGTGTGTATATATATATATATATATATATATATACATATATATACATATATATACACACACATATATATATATATATATATGTGTGTGTATATATATATATATATATATATATATATATATACACATTTGCACATTATTTTTTATTTTATTTTATTTTTAACTTTTCCAGCAGCAGCATGATGCTGCTGCTGCTGCTGCTGCTGCTGCTGCGGGGGGGAGGGGGGAGAAGGGGAGCGCAGCGTGCGCTCCGGACGTAGCGGTGGAGCCGGGGGAGCTGCTGCTGCTGCCGGGTGAGTGCCCGGCGGGTGGGAGGGGGGTGCTGCCGCTCGGTGGTGATCGGTGCTGCACCGATCACCACCGTTTTCTGTGTTACCGAGCGGCTTAGCCGCCGGTAACACAGGAAGCGCTGTGATTGACTGTTCAGATTTGAACAGCCAATCACAGCGATCGCCGACCGGGGGGGGCACCCCTGCCCCCCCTGGGCGGCGAGGGGGGATGTCTGCTTTCAGGGACAGCAGACATCTCTTAACTGTCACCGCGTCTATAGACGCAGTGACAGTTAGAAGCCATGACGTACATGTACGTCAAATGTCGGGAAGTACTTCCCGACCATGACGTACATGTACGTCAAATGTCGGGAAGGGGTTAAGGTTTGTGTTCAGGTTCAAACTCAAGAAATGTATGGATGCCTTATTAGATTTCGGTGAGTTATTTTGTTTCTGTGCAGGGTAAATACTGACTGATTTATTTTTACACTGCAATATAGATATCAGTTTGAAGTACAACCCCCACCCAAATCGAACTCTCTCTGCATGTTACATCTGCCCCACCTGCAGTACAGCATAGTTTTGTCCATTGGTAAACCAAATGTGCTTTCCAAACCAACCTGAATCAACCCTAAGTACATAATGTGGTTTTGGTCCTTTTACAAAAAGCAATTTCTGCAGTTCCAGTTTATCTATGGGGGGAGGGGGATTTGTAACTGTTTGCACTGGAAGCTGAATCATCTAGAAACCGCCCAGCTAGTCACCGTACTGTACTTACTGTCTCTTCCTCATACTTTTTTTTTTTTTCCAAATGATCAAAAACAATTTGTAAACATTCCAATGTCATTTCATTACAGATCCACCTGGAAATCCAGATGTCACCATCTCCTCCTCCAAAGGTATATTGAGAATTGTGGCTCCATCCTGCTATAGTAGTGTTGGTACTTGTTTCCTAGCACGGCCACACCGATCATGATCTTGGGCATCGCAGGTAAAAAAATTGCGTCGGTCGCATCGCATGCGGGCAAAAAAATCGCATGCGATGCGACCGACGCGATGCCCCCGATTTCCCATAGGGAACAATGTTAAATGCCTCAATTTACCCAAATCATCATAGGGAACAATGGTAAATGGCCCAGAAACCCCCCAAAACACCCCTGAACAGTGAAATGGCCCCCCAAAATTAGTTAACGCCACCCCACGATCAACGTGAACCCGAAGTGTGGCGAGCGCAGCGAGCCCGCGAGGGGCGGCGGTACGCGTCCTCCGACCTTTTCATACCCCCACTATCCACGTCGGCGTGGAGTTGAGAATAGAATAGTGTGGCGAGCGCAGCGAGCCACCGAGCCCGAAGCGTGGCGAGCGAAAGAGGATACCTTCACAGGTAAACGCGTCCCTTCGCGGGCTTCACAGCTGTCCGCGTCCCCTCGCGGGGCTCGCCACACTTTGGGCTCAGTGGCTCGCTGCGCTCGCCACACTATTCTATTCTCAACTCCACGCCGACGTGGATAGTGGGGGTATGAAAAGGTCGGAGGACGCGTACCGCCGCCCATCGCGGGCTCGCTGCGCTCGCCACGCTTCGGGTTCACGTTGATCGTGGGGTGGCGTTAACTAATTTTCGGGGGCCATTTCACTGTTCAGGGGTGTTTTTGGGGGTTTCTGGGCCATTTACCATTGTTCCCTATGATGATTTGGGTAAATTGAGGCATTTAACATCGTTCCCTATGGGAAATCGGGGGCATCGCGTTGGGACAGTTTAATGGTTTTTTAGCCGCCTGCGATGCGACCGACACGATTTTGACTTTTTTCAATGCATTTCAATGGGAAATCGTGGGCATCGCGTCGGTCGCATCGCAGACCACTAAAAATTACCCGCGATGCCCACGATTGTGGCCGTGCTAGGAAACAAGTAGCGTAGTGTTTTGACCAGTTCCTGTAACATAGAACAATAAGCATTTAGAGTGTCAGTTGGTGTCAATTGGTTGAGTGGCAGTTGGTGTATCTCATTTATTCGAATCTGGACTATGTTGCAGCCACTTCTGGTCTCTTGAGATGGGTTAGTTCTGTGCGACCTCATGTTTGATACCCAATTACTGCCAGTGCTTAAAGTGGTGCTGGTAAGGTGGTGAAACTCACTTACCATGCCTCCCCCCCCATATGTCACAGCCGGGGTGGGTGCTAGGGTGTTTCCCACATATCCATGAAATGAAGATTGTGGGCAACATAGTAACACCCCTATTTCAAATTATGCCCCACAGTGCAAAACAACCCAACACCTAAAATAAATGGAACAGTGGGCACCTAAGGTGCACAGCAAAAAATTAGGGCATGGGTTTGTGGGACAGGGGATTATGCACACCGTAATGCCCATTACACATTATGTCACAGGGGCGGATTGGCCTGCCGGGAAACCGGGCATTTTCCCGGTGGGCCGGCCCAAAATAGACATAAAGAGGCTGCTTACTACCCTGGCTGGGCCGCGGACCGCACGGCCGTCATCTTTGCAGCTAGCGGCCGCGGCCGCAGCAGTTTTCCCAAAACAAATATGGCCGCAGCCAGCAACAGCTCTCTTACTGCAGAGTGCAGATGGCCGCGGGAGCAGCTGCGTGCGGCCGCACATGCGCACCAGCCCTCCCGCGGTTCTGTCACTGTGCATGTGCACCACTGTGTACCTGCGTGCAGGGAGGCACCTGCCATGAGATGCGCCCTCCCTGCTGTCCATCCCCGCTGCTGTACTCAGGCAGAGCTGAGCTCCCTCCTGGCTCTGTCCCAACCCCCTTTGATGTCAGCCGATCTAAAGGGGCGGAGCTACACGAGTTGAAGGGGGCGGAGCTACACGGGGAGCACAGGCAATGAAAGCATTTGAAAGAATTGATCCACTGCCAGCCAGTTTTTAAGGTAAATAAAATGTTGGTGCTGGCATTATGCAGCACTAGTCATGTCGGGCATTATGCAGTGTCACTACTGTCGGCAACTCGTGTGGGCGTTATGCAGTGTCACTACTGTCGGCAACTCGTGTGGGCATTATGCGGTGTCACTACTGTCGGCAACTCGTGTGGGCATTATGCAGTGTCACTACTGTCGGCAACTCGTGTGGGCATTATGCGGTGTCACTACTGTCGGCAACTCGTGTGGGCATTATGCGGCGTCACTACTGTCGGCAACTGGTGTGGGAATTATGCGGTGTCACTACTGTCGGCAACTCGTGTGGGCATTATGCGATGTCACTACTGTCGGCAACTGGTGTGGGCATTATGCGGTGTCACTACTGTCTGCAACTGGTGTGGGAATTATGCGGTGTCACTACTGTCGACAACTGGTGTGGGAATTATGCGGTGTCACTACTGTCGGCAACTGCTGTGGGCATTATGCGGTGTCACTACTGTCGGCAACTGGTGTGGGAATTATGCGGTGTCACTACTGTCGGCAACTGGTGTGGGAATTATGCGGTGTCACTACTGTCGGCAACTGCTGTGGGTATTATGCGGTGTCACTACTGTCGGCAACTGGTGTGGGCATTATGCGGTGTCACTACTGTCAGCAACTGCTGTGGGTATTATGCGGTGCCACTACTGTCGACAACTGGTGTGGGAATTATGCGGTGTCACTACTGTCGGCAACTGGTGTGGGTATTATGCGGTGTCACTACTGTCGGCAACTGCTGTGGGTATTATGCGGTGTCACTACTGTCGGCAACTGCTGTGGGTATTATGCGGTGTCACTACTGTCGGCAACTGGTGTGGGCATTATGCGGTGTCACTACTGTCGGCAACTGGTGTGGGCATTATGCGGTGTCACTACTGTCAGCAACTGCTGTGGGTATTATGCGGTGTCACTACTGTCGGCAACTGGTGTGGGCATTATGCGGTGCCACTACTGTCGACAACTGGTGTGGGAATTATGCGGTGCCACTACTGTCGGCAACTGGTGTGGGTATTATGCGGTGTCACTACTGTCGGCAACTGCTGTGGGTATTATGCGGTGTCACTACTGTCGGCAACTGGTGTGGGCATTATGCGGTGTCACTACTGTCGGCAACTGCTGTGGGAATTATGCGGTGTCACTACTGTCGGCAACTGGTGTGGGAATTATGCGGTGCCACTACTGATGACAACTGGTGTGGGAATTATGCGGTGTCACTACTGTCGGCAACTGGTGTGGGAATTATGCGGTGTCACTACTGTCGGCAACTGCTGTGGGTATTATGCGGTGTCACTACTGTCGGCAACTGGTGTGGGCATTATGCGGTGTCACTACTGTCGGCAACTGGTGTGGGTATTATGCGGTGCCACTACTGTCGACAACTGGTGTGGGAATTATGCGGTGCAACACATGTCGGCAACTGGTGTGGGTATTATGCGGTGTCACTACTGTCGACAACTGGTGTGGGTATTATGCGGTGTCACTACTGTCGGCAACTGGTGTGGGCATTATGCGGTGTCACTACTGTCGGCAACTGGTGTGGGCATTATGCGGTGTCACTACTGTCGGCAACTGCTGTGGGAATTATGCAGTGTCACTACTGTCGGCAACTGCTGTGGGAATTATGCGGTGTCACTATACATACTATTTTTTTTTAGAGCCAAACATATGACCAGGTTAAAGCTTTGCTCTAATATATATGTATGGGGAGGTTACGTAATGAGCATGCATATATATATATCCAACGTGGTAACCAAACGATCCAGAGACCCCAGGATACAGACCGGCACTGCAGCAATTTTCAAATAATCATTTATTCAGCTCAACGTTGCGTATGTGTTGCTCTTGAAAACGGGGCTCAACCCCCGAAACGTTGAGCTGAATAAATGATTATTTGAAAATTGCTGCAGTGCCGGTCTGTATCCTGGGGTCTCTGGATCGTTTGGTTACCACGTTGGCTATTTGTCCCTTGGCAGGGCACGCAGTCTACCATTGACTTCTGTGTACTGAATGCCGGACCGAACATATATATATATATATATATATATATATTCATGAACTAAAACCCCATTATTTATTTATTGATTATTTGAATGTTAAGGTGAGTTAGTTTGTTGTAGTGAGTGCTGGGCCCCCTGTGTTTGTATTTACTAGAGTGTGTGGTCACAGGCCACCGCACCCCACCCTGGGATGTGGGTGCTGTTTGCACCCCATTCCTAGGAATGGCAAGTGTGTTGGTACTTCTGTATCTATATATATATATATATATATATATATATATATATATATATTCCACGAACTGCGGCATTCCAGTCTGATTGAAGTCTCCAATTGGTCTTGTCTCCAGTCTGAATGAACCAAATCATGGTTTTGATGCACCATGATTTGAGTCTTCATTTGAACACTTCAATCAGACCATAGTGCAGCAGTCCGTAGATTATATATATGTGTGAGCCGTTGTGACACCAACAAGTCTATTATAACTGTGTTATGCTTTCCTTGGGGTTATAGGGGGTCAGCTATTCACAGCATGGGCGTGTTATCAGAGTGATATGGGCAAGTTGCTGATAGTAGTGGCATACAGAGAAGCTGATTTGCACGCATTGGAGGCTATACTGATATGGATGATCTGCACCTAGGATAGGGCTGGTGAAAGTTTCAATAATGCAGCCAATGGTAGCAGCGTAGCAGCATTAGCATAAAGTCGCATACGCAACTGCATCAAAAAATACAAGGAAGACCACAATTGCATGCAACTCTGAATCAGATTCTATTAGTAGGGATCCGCCCCCTCTTGACAGACTCCACCCCCTCAGCAGACCACGCCCCCAGGGCTGCTTCCATAAATTTCCCGGGCTGGTTTTACATCCCAATCCGCCCCTGTTATGTCACACACTGTAATGCAACTTACATATTATGCCACATAAGTGCCACTTACCTACATGCTCAATGCTAGGGTTTTCTTGCTCATTACTAGGGTTTTCTTGCTCAATGCCAGGGTTTACATGCTCAGTGCCAGGGGTTTCTTGTTCAATGCGAGGGGGTTTGAGCCAATCGGAGCATGGCTCCTGATTGGCTGCAGTGCTGCTAACTCCAATTAGCTCTCGAGTCATGAGCCAGGCTCGGTGCATCATTTGAAATAGCTGTGCCGCAGAGTAGTGGATGGGTGGACCTGCGCTGATAGAGACTGCCAGGTTTCCCACCACTCTGCCTGGCTGTCCCTTTATAGCAAAGAAGGCTGCAGAAAAGGACAGATAGCGGGGCAAGGTGAGCGGACAGAGGCGGAACCGTTCTGCCTCCAAAATGGAACTGACGGAACACAGAAACAAAAACATCCATTTCATGGAAAGTGTGGTCCATTCATAAACTGGAGCCCAATTTGGTTCATACAGTCTCCAGTTTATTTTTGTCCACTTGCCACTGACTTGGAACCTGCCCCAATAATCACATCAATAAAGTCAAGGTGGTTTTATATTTATTCAAATGGAACTCGGGAAAATGGACTGTTGGAGGTGAAATACTGTAACTGGCTAAGTGGCATACATTATTATTACACTTAAACAGTTGCACTTTGCTCAAAAACACACAATCCTGCAGAGAAATGTTTTACTTCTGCTTTATGATGAATTCATTGCAAAATATAATGACGATTTACAGTTTCATCAGTATACATAACTGTGACATAAAAACACAATACACTTACTTTTATATTTTTTCCTGAATTTCTCAATAAGAAACATTTGGGTGCCTTGAAAACATTTTGATGCTCTAGGGCACCGTGATTCAAAAAAGTTTGGGAACCCCTGGATTATAGGATTGCAAAAACAGCTTTTGATGTTCCACCTTCCTGAATGGTAACAACTTGTAGCTCTCAGCCAGACAAAACTGATACATTAAAACTTCCCTGGCTATTAGTGAAACACAAGTATCTCTTCCTGACCTCCAAAGGTATCTATTCCTAATACCGCATTCAGACAGCAACGGCCAAATACCCTGGCAATTACCTCGCTTTTCAAGCACCAGGTTATTCCTCTGCCGCTGTCAGATTCCCCTTCACACAGGAGAGGAAATCTCCGGATTTAAAATTTAGACCTTGAGATTTCCTCTATTACACTGGGTTTTCCTTACTCAGAGTTTTCGCCTGTGTGAAAGGGTCAATCCGGATCTTAAACTCCGGGAGCCTTTTGCAGGGTCGGAGACCCAGAGTTCATGATCCGGATCGACCCTTTCACACTCAAGAAATGACCTGTGTTTTTAATGAAATTCCTTGGTGGAACTGCTTCACCCGGGAAATTAATTTTCTGTGTGAAAGGGGTATAACTATAACGTTTACCCTTGGGCGGTGGTGAATTTCCCATTAGGCACATATATAGATAGAGCCACGCTCGTTTATCCCGAAAGCATCCCATCTTGGGGCGCTGTTTGCCAAGGCTCGCCGAGAATGAGACTCATGTGTGTGTGAGACACTCGCACAAATGGTGCGCCAAGGGGGATGCTCAGGCGCGATGGCGGGATGAATAATCGCGGCTTCATCTGTATGGTTACTAAAAATATACGGATTAAAGGGTTTGGGGCAGATATTCATGAAAAGAGACGTAGTACACAGATGTTAGACCGCTTTATTTTTACACTGCAAATTAGATGTCAGTTTGAACACACCCCACTCATATCTAAGGTTCTCTGCACATGTTACATCTACCCCCCCCCCCCCCCTGCATCGCAGCAATTTTTTGAGTAGAATCAGGCCCTACAAAATTTTCTATCTATTGCTATGGGTACAACAGAATAAAACTATTGGTACTTGTTTAGTTTCGCGGCAGCAAGGCCATGCATCTGAGTCAAGTTGCGGGGCTCGCTTCGCTCGCCCACGCTGCGGGCTCGGTGGCTCGCCACGCTCGCCACACTATCTAAGATCAGCTCAATGCCAACGTGGATAGTGGGGGTACGAACTATCCATGTTGGCTTGGAGTTACATTTATTTTAGATAGTTAGATAGTTTGGCAAGCGCACAACCAGGAAGTAGCCGGCGGCCATGCTGCCGCCGTGAAACTAAACAACCAAACTATTTTGTCCATTCATTATAAAGCCAGTTTGGTTCTGTGTCTAGGTGGACAGCTTGAAGCTAACCAGTCCATGATTACAAATGATGATGGAGGTTTAACACTAAACTGCTCTGCGGACAGTAACCCAGCAGCTGTTCTGAGATGGATAAAGCAGGAAGTCACCGGATCAAACACTACGATTGGTGAAGGAGTGATGTGGTCACTGGTAAAAATAACATCGTCGGAGTCAGGTGTCTACTGGTGCTCAGCAAGGAACACGCAAGGGTCCAATGATACCCGCATCCAAATCACCAAAAAAACAGGTACCTGTAATACTTATATTTTTATAAATAATACTGACCACTGAAATAATACCACGCTGACAAGTGTAAAGGGACTATTGGGTGGTTTCTGGGGGTGCAACAATTTCTGGGGTGTTTTCTGGGCTCCACTGGGGGAGGGGTGGGGATGGTTGTGATATTCAGGGGATTATAGTAAAGAGTTGTTTGAAAGTATTGCGGTCTGTGGTCAGTCTCACTGGGGTGAGGTGGGGTATTATGTGAAACTAGTTAATAGCCTGTCAAGCATAGTCCCTACCTGCTCCTAAAGATGGAGCAGCAATTATTAGAGCTGCTCCTGGCAATTCTATTGTCAACTGCTGCGTTTCGCCATCCGCCAGAAGGAGGCACGTGCACACAAGACACTCACACACTCCGTTCAGATGGAGCCCTCTGCCTTCTCTCCACTGCTCCCCCATCCTCCCCGTAGCTGCCCGCACTCCCCCTAACCCTGCCCGTCTTCTTGAAGCAGAGATGGGCAGGAATTCCACTCCCTGCCGTGGAGTGTCTCACACGCTCGTGCATCCCCATCAGATGAAGCACCTCTCTGCCAGCCGGCACCAAAACTGGCGATTCCCTGAGCTGACTGAGAGGCGCTCCATCTGTACCTCCACTGTGTGTGGTCTTCACAGCTCTCTGTCTCCATATCTAGCAAGTTTGAAACAGATCATTTTGCTTTCACTTTCTATTAAAGAGTAATTTGGTATGTTCAGTGGCCTCTAGGGGTCACTGGCAGTACTTCACCTTAAAAAAGGTGAGGAGTAATTAGCATTTATACTAGGGTAGTAATGAATTAATCCCACCTATTTTGGTGTTGTCCCGCCTACATTTCATTTGGTGCTGCCCATTTAAGCCCACTTATAGAAATATTTCCAGGGCCACTTTTAGTTCCCAATCCACCCTGATTACATGAACCAAAGTACAGAATTGTACTGTGCTGTATTTCATACACTTTGGTCATACACTTGGTGTAAATCTCATAGTCCAGGTAACTTCCACACACACAGTATAAGACTGTCTACCACTCTCATTGTAATGCCCTGAACACTACCAAACAAACATATTTCCAAACTCTCATCTCTGCACAAGCTGCAAACCCCAAACAACTTTTGAATACATTTAACGCACTTCTCAATACTCACTCACCCAACTCACCTGCCAGTATCAAGGTGCAAGATCCTGCTTCCTAATTCAAGGACAAGATTGATAGAAACCAGTATATAATGGTACGCTCTTCCTTAGCCAGTGACCTGCTCAATTCTTTACCTGAATCCTCTGGCAATCTCTCTTCATTTGATCATTTTCATCATTCTACTCTACTACCTTTTCTCTTAAACATGTACCCTTTCAGTTAGTAAATCTCTACCTGCTGTGCTCATCCCAACCTTATTTATCATCTGCAATATTTCTCTATCTCTACTGGTATATTTCTTTCAGTGCAGTGCAATGCAGAGACAACTCCCATTTTAAAAACAAAACAAAATTCTGGCCCTAACGCTCTCCCAAATTACAGTCCCATCTCTCAGCTTCCATGCACCTTCAAACTACTTGAGAGACTTGCCTACACACGCCTCGCACACTTTCTTAATTCACACAACTTATTGGACCCACTTCAGTCAGGCTTTTGTTCCAAACAATCCACAGAGACAGCACTGACTAAAGTTGTGAATGATCTGGTCACTGATAAGTTTAAAGGCCATTTCTCACTTATTCTTCTAGATCTCGCAGGTGTTTTTGACATTGTTGACCATTCTCTACTCACACAAACACTACACTCCCTTGGTCTTTTAGACACTGCCCTCTCTTGGTTCTTATCCTACCTATCTAACCGCTCCTTAAGTTTTCGTTATATCACGCATTGATTATTGCAATAGTCTCCTTACTGGTCTTACCAAGAAGAGACTCTCAACACTGCAATCCATTCTGTAGGCATCTACGAGGCTTATCTTCCTAGTTAGACATTCATTGACTGCGTTTCCACTCTGTATTCTACAGGTTACCTGTATTCTACAGTATTCAATATAAAATAATGTTACTCATACATAAGGCAATCAACCAAATTACACCAATGTACATCTCTTCTATTATTTCAAATTATCTCCCAACATGACCTGTCAGGTGTTGTTCCAGACAATATTTATAGGAAAACCTCCAATGGGGCGTTACCTGATGTTAATGAACAAATAGTCTCTGACTATGCTGCCTAAAATGGTGGCCTTATGGAAACAAGTGATAATAAATGTATCAAATGTATAAATACATAAAAGGATAGCTTTTTTTATTGTCACATAAAAATTTATATTTCTATACTGGCCAGATTTGTGTGCAGTCAGCTGATGGGCTGCCCGGCCAAATATGGGTATCATGTTATGTGGGAAAGCTGTTAGCAAAAAGGCCTCTTCACTGAGGGCCTCAACAAGAGGACAAGATATGGTCATAGTCATGGTGACAGCAATATGTTCTTAGTGGTAACTTTTACACAGAGGTTTGAGGGTGTGGTCCTTAATGGCATTGTCCATGTATTTATTGATACATTGGATGACATTAAGGAAAACATCATGAATGCATTTACTGTAGCATCCATATTCCAGCTGTCTCCAGCACATGGGAATACGAGGTGGCATACAATACACTGCTTGTTTGCTGGCCTCAATAGCTGTTTGCAAATGGTTTGTGATCCCCTAAAGTAACAATGCTTTAATAGACAGAGTCCATTTATGTTTGATATGTTTGTCTTTCAGATAAATCCTCCAGAGTCTTCCCTACTTCAGGTAAATGTGTGTGTATACATAAAGAATGATGTGGTGCTGGAAGTGATCATCACAAAGAAAACTGCTACTTTTATAGGTCCATATCAACCAATCAGATTATGCTTCTTATTTATTTAGCACTGATTGATCAGCCTCATTAACATCACATCTATGTGTGTGCCCACGCCTGTCACTGTGTTATTGGAGTGACACAGTACTGTACATCTGTGCAGTACTTAACCCAAGAGATAGTGATACCTTATTATCTTAACTGCTATCAATATTCTATCACCTGTATTATGTTTTTGCTACACACTTACCAACTGTAAAGGGTTAATATACTAAGATCTCCCATCTTAGTATATTTACCCCTTACAGTTGGTAAGTGTGTAGCGAAAACATAATACAGGTGATAGAATATTCTATTAAATATGGGATGTTGCCCATAGCAACCAATAAGATTCTACTTCTTATTTATTACTAGCTGACCCGCCCGGCGTTGCCCGGGACAACCTTGGTTGTTTTTTTCTTCTTCAAAATTGCTGTATAATTTTGTCTTATGCTGCGTTTATGGCTCAAGTTTGTAATTTATTAAAACCTCCACCATAATGTTAGAATGTGTTTGCATTGATACTCAATGCCAGCAATGAAATCAGGGGTGGTGTTGTTGTTTGAAACACACCACTTCTGACTTGATAGCTTGTGTGTGTTGATGAATTCCACATCCACTCCTGAGATTTAGCACCTATGATGCATTTATTTTTGTGTCTTTGTGTGCGTTGTACTGTTTTTGTGTGTGTTGAAGTGTATGTGGGTGTGTGCACTGTGGTTTAGTGTGTTGTGTTGTATCTGTCCAATGTGTAAGTGTGTGAGGTGCGCTACGTATAAATATGTGTGTGCAATGGGCGAAGTGGAAATTTTGAAGTTATGTGCACACTCCAGAAAAAGAGGATGCCGCCACTCAAAAGGGGGCATGTCCTTGAGTGTAGTGTACCATGCTGTATGCCACTTTTACACATTATGCAAAACAGTAGTAGACCCCGTTACACTTGCCCCTTAATTATTTTGCCAGGCGGAAAGAGCTAAAATTCCCCTTATGCAACACAGAATGAGCAAAAAAATTCACATTATACCACCCGGAAAGAGCCAAAATTCTTATTATGCAACATGGATTGAGGCAAAATTCACATCATGCCACCTGGAATAAACCCAAATTCACATCATGCCTCCCGGATTGAGCCAAAATTCACATTATGCTACACAGAAAGTGCCAAAATTCACTTTATGCCACACGGATTGAGCAAAAATTCACATTATGCCAACCAGATTGAGCCAAAATTCACATGGTGGGGTGACGCGTGGACAGAGATGGTAGGGTGACACAGGGACAGAGATGGCGGGGTGATGCAAGGACAGAGATGGTGGGGTGACGCAGGGACATGCACCTCTATGTCACACTACATGTCACATTCTTCCCACCTGCTAACTGTCACATTCATCTGACCCGGCTCCTGTTTACATCAATGGGGGAAGCCCAACCTCCAGACCGCAGCATTCTGTGGTCAGTATGGATGTTGGACGGGGGTCACACACAGCCTCCGCTGCTGTCTGCTGTACTCTGCAGACCGCAGCGGAGTCAGGGAGGAGGTGAATGGATGTCTGTGTGCGGCATCCATTCACCTCGCAGATTGCACGGTTGCTGGGGGCAGCCCAGCAGCTTACTTTGGTGCTGGGCTTGCCTCCAGGGTGATGATCGGCGGTCCTGGCAGGGGTGATCGCGGTCCCAGCGCTTGGAGATGATGTCATCTTCAAGCGCCACCTCCGTCTACACTGCAGGTAGGCACAACAGTGTTAACGGTGCAAATCACCGATCCGACTTGGCTTGGATCCGTGTTCCAAATGCCATGTCGGATCCAGGTTTTTTGGTGTAAAAAGGGTATAAGTGTGTGTGTTCTGTGTGATTGTTTGTGTTGTACTGTTTTTGAGTGTGTTGTAGTGTATATGGGTGTGTGTTGTGCTGCTTGTGGTGTGTCATGTATGTGTGTGTTGTGTGTATCTGTCCAATGTGTAAATGTGTGTTGTGTGCTACGTATACAGTATATGTGTGTTTAGTGTGCTGTGTGTGCTTATATGGTGTACTGTGTGTGTGATGTGTGTGGGTGTGTGTGTACAATGTGTACGTGAGTGTGTGATGTGTGGTCTATGTATTTCCCCAATTATTCCCAATTGTTGAAAGCCTTCACCATAATGCTAGAATGTGTTTGCATTCGTACAAAATAAAAAAAAAATTGCGCCCTCAAATACCTCTCGGCACGCACGCCAGAAAAAGTGCTTGCTCTCACAAGTAGAATGGCCACATTAGTACCAACATTTCATATTACACCACACAGTAGCGCAATCTCTTTCACACCACATAGCAGTCTACATTTTTCACATTATTACCACACACAGTAGTACCCATTTTTCATATGATGCTACACAGTAATAACCTATGAACACAATGCCCACCATAGTAGTGACACTTTCTAGAAGTTGTGTGGGCCCCTCTTGATATGGTGGAGAGAGAGATATAGAATGTTCAATGAGGTGGGAGGTCTGGGCACACAGGACATGCCAAGTCAGAGCCGAGAACCAAACCCCCCACTGAAGTTAACCTGCATTCAGCACCTCCAAGTATGGACTGAGCAGTAGGTGCTGATTGGGAGCTGATAGTCAGCAATTACATGCAGGCAGGAGCAGGGGTGTAGGCCAAGCTCAGTAATCTTTGTGGTGCAGGAGCTGACAGACAGTGATACGCAGATGTGGACACACACAGTGGCGTAACTAGCAATTTTTCTCCCCCCAGCCAAAATAAATTCTGGCGCCCCCCCCTCATTTAAAAAAAAAATTCCAGCAGCCACCCAGGATCGAGCGGAGTAGGCAAAGTGTCCAGCTTCCCCTGTGGGGATCAGGGGAAGCTGGACACTGACATGTGTCACACATTCCCCGGCTAATAGCCAGCGGAGGTGAGTGCGATATCTCTCCCCCTCTCCCCTCCTTACCGCATCCTACCAGGTCCTTACCGAGTTTTCCACCTGCCACGCTGTTCCTGGCCACAGTGATCAGACAGCCTATCTGATCGCTGTGGCCAGGGGCGGCGAGGCAGGAGGAAAAACTGTACAGCATTGTACAATCGCCGTATCGCTGCACACAGCAGCGCTGCACGCAAGCTGGAAGGACAGCATGGTGGAAGGGGGAGTGCTCTCTGGCGAGTCTGGCTGTCTGTGTGAGGACGCTCAGTGAACCTGTCACTGTGTCCTCACGCAGACAGCCAGAGAGCGCTCCCCCTTCCACAATGCCCATTGCCCTTCCAGCTTGCGCGCAGCGCTGCTGTGTATTCCGGGACCCAAGGTGGCAAATGTACAATGCTGTGTACAAGTTAACCTGCTCCCTGGTGGAGCCTGCTCCCCCCCCCCCCGCCATCGCTGGGGCTGCGGACCCCAAGTTACGCCACTGGACACACAGACACACTAACACACAGACGCTGACACAGACATATATGCTGACACACGGACACTGACATAAAGACACATAGATTCCGATACACAGACGATGACTCGGACAGCCACTAACATACTGACACATACATGCTGACACATGGACACTGACATCCTGACATACAGATACTGACACAAATATACACTGACACATGGCGCAGACATACAGAAACAGCCTCTGGTTGGGAGAGCAGGAAAAAGAGGAGAAATAGTTGTGGGCAGTAGGGGAGAGCAGGGGGAGGGGGTGTTAAGACACTGCCACCAGGCAAGAGTGCGGGTACCTACAAACAAAAGCCAGGGTGGCGACAAGGGATTGCATATCCAGTGACAAAGGGGGAGCCACATTAAACGTGAGAGCTGTATACACTAGTGGGCATATAGCTGACGTATAAATATATATATATATATATATATATATATATATTTATATGTGGATAAAAAAGAGAAGGGATTTAGCGCCAAGATATAAAAAGACAGTGCGAAAAAATGTGTAGTGGGTTGTCCCAAATAACAAAAATACCCCCTAAAAAGTCGGGGTGTCAGCTCAATTTTTGAGAAAAAACGGTGGTGGGCCGTCTAAGAGAGGTAGGATATGGTGAGGGTTACTCTCTGAACTCGGCGACTTTTGTTATAAATTAGGACTATGAATAAATCTATATAATAAGTTGAAGAGTCTGTGTGCGGGTGTGTGTGTGTGTGTGCGTGTCCGTCGCATTGCGGACACACCGTGGCACTCAGAGACACCAAATTCAGCAACAAGATACCTCTGGACCCGGTGGTGTGCACCTCGAAGCCGTTTTTGGGAAATTTTACTTAGAAATTTAAAAAACACCAAGTTGTAATTTTCCTTCATTGATGTTCTGGGGAAAAGATCGATGATCTGGGAAACCGTTTGCGAAGGAACAACTCCACACCTGATTTCATTGCTGTCACTGAGTATGAATGACACATTCTAACATAATGGTGAAGGCTTTAAACAATTAGGAAATAATTGAGGATATACATAGACCACACAACACACACACACACACACACACACACACACTAGGGTTACCACCTAGTCCCTTTAATTCCGGACACATGTTAGTTACACAGGTTCTGTGGCAGTTTAAAATCAGGTGAAGTGGAGTCTGGAAGTCAGCCAGCCACAGAACCTGTGTAATTAATATGTGTCCGGAATTAAAGGGACTAGGTGGTAACCCTAACACACACACACATACACATTGTACACACGCACACACACAGTACACCACATACACACACATAGCACACAACACACACATTTATACGTAGAGCACCTCACACACACATTGGACAGATACACACACACGCACAACACACCACATGCAGTACAATACAAATCCATACACACTACAACACACACCCAAAAACAGTACAACAAACACACAGAACACACACACTTAAACATTGCCAGGTTACGCAAAGCACACTACACACACATATATACGTAGCACACATCACAAACGTACACATTCGGCAGATACACACAACACAACACTCACAGTACAACACACATTCACTACAACACGCACCCAAAAACAGTACAATACACAAAACACACATTGCACAGATACACACAGCACACTACACACACACAGATTTATACATAGCACACCTTACATAACATACCTCTAACAGCACAACACACACCCACATTCACCACACACACCCAAAAAACAGTACGACACACACAAAACACACACTTAAACATTGCACAGATACACAAAGACACAACACACACATAATGTATATACGTAGCACACCTCACACACTTACGCATTGGACAGATACATACAATACAACACACACAACCACATACACTACAACACACACAAAAACAGTACAACACACACAAACACACAGAACACATAAAAAATAATTTGCAGTTTATTTAACCGTCTGTACCGGCAAATAAAAACTGTACCTAATGTACCATTTCTACTTTATGCCCCATATCCGTCTCTCCAGTCCTCCAGCCTGTCACTGTTCTCCCTGGCCAGTTGCACTGAGAAAGCTTTGTCCTGGCCAATGCACCCATTGATCAATACAAAGTGGGTACACTGCACTCACCCTGTTAGTCAGTTGGATATTAGGCACTGCTCTGCCTTAAGGGTTTCCCAGACTCTTTTGGTTCATAGATAATGTTTGGTCGATGGGCATGAGCGCTGCATGCATTTGTTTGAATGTTATGAGTGTAAGAAGTTGAAGAATAAGACTGAGATAAAGATTTGTCACGTTATAGTGTACAATTTACTCAATAAATCGTGAAAAAAATATGTGTACATAGAAGTACAGTACAATCAAGAAATGAAAGTAGGATTAAAAAATAAATTCTGATTCAAACTGATAATTGTTTGGATGGCGGTGGGTTGCGAAACAAATCTATAGGTGGAGGGGTATGGATATTGTGGGCATAATTGGTGTTTGGTACACCTACAGGGGGTCCCCAGTTGATGAGAAATTCTCACTACAATGTCACTGTAGGGGGATTTCCAATTGGGCTTCAGGTGGTCTTTTAGGGACCCCTTTACAATCCCGTTGGTCTCTTCTCCTGGAGCCTACGGTCTCCCTTAGTGATTGACTATCATTAAGGGAGACTGTAAGCTCAAGGAGAAGAGACCTAGAGGATTGTAAAGGGTCCCTAAAAGACCACCTGGACCCCAATTGGGAATCCCCCTATGGTGACACTGTGACCGTGACACTGTAGTGAAAATCCCATCAATTGAGGGCCCCCTGTAGGTGTAACAAACACCAATTATGCCCACAATATCCATACCCCCACCTATAGATTTGTTTCACAACCCAACCCATCCAAACAATTATCAGTTTGAATCAGAACTTATTTTTTAATCCTACTTTCATTTCTTGATTGTACTTCTATGTACACTTACATTATTTTCACGATTTATTGAGTAAATTGTACACTTTGTAACATGGCAATTCTTTTTCTCAGTCTTATTCTTCAACTTCTTAAACTCCAAACCTTATCAATGCATCCATTGATGATTGTGATGGCTGGATCAGTGGATTGGCCCGGCGGGTGTAGGGAAGAATTTGGCCCATTGCACCCATTCCCAGTGGTGCATTACAGTGGTGCGGATAGTGTGCGTCGCATCATGACATCATGTGGCCAGGCCCGCGGACCTGCTCCCACACTCAGGGGCTGCCCCACTGTTTGGTAGAGATGCTCGGTGCATGTGCTTTACAGATCCCCAGACCTCAGAGACTGCTGCAGGCAGGTTCGGTGAGGGGAGTGGCAGTGGCAGGGAGCAGTGAATTTTTAATTAATTATGGCGCGGTAAGTAACGCCCACCCCGGTCCCTTCGCACTCAGTGCCTGTAATTACACACCCTAGAAACTGTACCATTTAAAGTATAGAAATGGAGGTGTGGACATGTCCCTTTCTGATTTTGTACCGATTTCTGACCCTCAGATGTTGGAGGGTATGTCATAGGTGCTATATATCATGAGTGGATGTGGAATTCATCAGCACATACAAGTTATCAACTCAGGAGCGTTGTGTTTCAAACAACAACACCACACCTGATTTCATTGCCATCATTGAGTATTAATGCAAACACATTCTAACATTATGGTGGAATCTATAACAAATTACAATCTTAGGTCTTTGTCACAGCATACTGTAAGATGACATGGTACTCTTTACCTAGAAGGGCGCCCGTCGTGGTGATCGCGGGTACATTTATGTCTGGCCGCGACGCGACCGACGCGATGCCCGCGATTTCCCATTGAAACCCATGTTAAACATGGAAATCGCGTCGGTCGCGTCGCGGCCGTCCATAAATGTACCCGCGATGCCCGCGACGCGATGCTCCCGATTTGCCATAGGAATCAATGTTAAAAGGCCCGATGGACACGATTTTACTGTTAAATGCCTCAATGGACCCGATTTGGCCATAGGAATCAATGTTAAATGGGCCACAGAGCCCAAATAAGCACAATTAACCCTTAAATGTCCCCCCAAATTTTTAACGCCACCCCACGATCCACGCCAACCCGAAGCGTGGAGAGCGCAGCGAGCCCGCGAGGGGCGGCGGTACGCGTCCTCCCACCTTTTCATGCCCTACTATCCACTAGGGCGTGGAGTGAGAATAGAATAGTGTGGCGAGCGCAGCGAGCCACCGAGCCCGAAGCGTGGCGAGCGCAGCGAGCCCCGCGAGGGGACGCGGATACCTTCACAGTTATACGCGTCCCCTCGCGGGCTTCACAGGTGTCCGTGGCGACGCGGTCACCTGTGAAGCCCGCGAGGGGACGCGTCTACCTGTGAAGGTATCCGCGTCCCCTCACGGGGCTCGCTGCGCTCGCCACGCTTCGGGCTCGGTGGCTCGCTACGCTCGCCACACTATTCTATTCTCACTCCACGCCCTAGTGGATAGTAGGGCATGAAAAGGTCGGAGGACGCGTACCGCCGCCCCTCGCGGGCTCGCTGCGCTCGTCACGCTTCGGGTTGGCGTGGATCGTGGGGTGGCGTTAAAAATTTGGGGGGACATTTAAGGGTTAATTGTGCTTATTTGGGCTCTGTGGCCCATTTAACATTGTTTCCTATAGCCAAATCGCGGGCATTGAGGCATTTTACATGAAAATCGCGCTCAATCAGCCTTTTTAACATTGTTCCCTATGGGAAAATCGCGGTCATCGCGGGTAGCAGATTTTTATGTACCCGCGATTTACCCGCGATGCCCGCGATGACCGCGATTTTTACCCCCGACGCCCGCGATTTCAATCGCTGGCGCCCATCTAGATAAAGAGTACCGATGACATTTTTCAGCAATTTTGGAAATAAAGAAACCCCAAGGTTTTCCCGGGCAACGCCGGGCGGGTCAGCTAGTATATAATAATACAAAGAATTTATTCAATGAGGGGGTTTACACATTAAGAGGGATAACAAGTTCACAATGCATGTAATAAAATTCAGGGTTATAAGAAAAAAAAGTTAAAAAAATCTGAATAAAAAAAAAAATAACGTCCGTGGATTCTTTTTAAAAAACACTATGCATACGCTGAATAAAAGGCGTCTATTGGTCAAACATTAAGTAAGAAAGATAAAGTGCTTAGCTCATGTGCAGAAGGTGAGGTAGATTAAAAGCTTCCCAACATGTTTCGTCTGTGTGAATTCCTCTGAGGAAGTTACACACAACTCCTGATTTCATTGCTGACATTGAGTATGACAGACACATTCTAACATTATGGTGAAGGCTTTAAACAATTAGGAAATAATTGAGCATATACATAGACCACACATAACACACACATTGTACACGCACACACAGTACACCACATACGCACACATAGCACACAACACACACATTTATACGTAGAACACCTCACACACTTACACATTGGACAGATACACACACACACACAACACACCACATGCAGTACAATACAAATCCATGCACACTACAACACACACCCAAAAACAGTACAACAAACACACACTTAAACATTGCCAGGATACGCAAAGCACACTACACACACATATATACGTAGCACACCTCACAAACTTACACATTCGGCAGATACACACAACACAACACTCACAGTACAACACACACCCACATTCACTACAACACACACCCAAAAACAGTACAATACACAGAACACACACACTTAAACATTGCACAGATACACACAGCACACTACACACAGATTTATACATAGCGCACCTTACGCACTTACACATAGGGCAGATACACACACATAACATACCTCTAACAGCACAACACACACCCACATTCACCACACACACCCAAAAAACAGTACAACACACACAAAACACACACTTAAACATTGCACATATACACAAAGACACAACACACACATACTGAATATACGTAGCACACCTCACACACTTACGCATTGGACAGATACATACAACACACACAACAACATACACTACAACACACACAAAAACAGTACAACACACACAAACACACAGAACACATAAAAAATAATTTGCCGTTTATTTAACAGTCTGCACCGGCAAATAAAAACTGTACCTAATGTACCGTTTCTACTTTGTTCCCCATATCCGTCTCTCCAGTCCTCCAGCCTGTCACTGCGATCCCTGGCCAGTTGCACTGAGAAATCTTTGTCCTGGCCAATGCACCCATTGATCAATACAAAGTGGGTACACTGCACTCACCCTGTTAGTCAGTTGGATATCAGGCACTGCTCTGCCTTAAGGGTTTCTCAGACTCTTTTGGTTCATAGATAATGTTTGGTCGATGGGCATGAGCGCTGCATGCATTTGTTTGAATGTTATGAGTGTAAGAAGTTGAAGAATAAGACTGAGATGAAGATTTGTCACGTTATAGTGTACAATTTACTCAATAAATCGTGAAAAAAATATGTGTACATAGAAGTACAATCAAGAAATGAATGTAGGGTTAAAAAATAAATTCTGATTCAAACTGATAATTGTTAGGATGGCGGTGGGTTGCGAAACAAATCTATAGGTGGAGGGGGTATGGATATTGTGGGCATAATTGGTGTTTGGTACACCTACAGGGGGTCCCCAGTTGATGAGAAATTTTCACTACAGTGTCACCGTAGGGGGATTTCCAATTGGGGTTCAGGTGGTCTTTTAGGGACCCCTTTACAATCCCGTTGGTCTCTTCTCCTGGAGCCTACGGTCTCCCTCAGTGATTGACTATCATTAAGGGAGACCGTAAGCTCAAGGAGAAGAGACGTACAAGATTGTAAAGGGTCCCTAAAAGACCACCTGGACCCCAATTGGGAATCCCCCTATGGTGACACTGTGATCGTGACACTGTAGTGAAAATCCCATCAATTGAGGGCCCCCTGTAGGTGTAACAAACACCAATTATGCCCACAATATCTATACCCCCACCTATAGATTTGTTCCACCCCATCCAAACAATTATCAGTTTGAATCAGAACTTATTTTTTAATCCTACTTTCATTTCTTGATTGTACTTCTACTGTATGTACACTTACATTTTTTTTCACGATTTATTGAGTAAATTGTACACTTTATAACATGGCAATTCTTTTTCTCAGTCTTATTGTTCAACTTCTTACACTCCAAACCTTATCAATGCATCCATTGATGATTGTGATGGCTGGATCAGTGGATTGGCCCGGCGGGTGAAGGGAAGAATTTGGCCCATTGCACCCATTCCCAGTGGTGCATTACATTACATTTTTCATTAATTATGGTGCGGTAAGTAACGCCCACCCCAGTCCCCACGCACTCAGCGCCTGTAATTACACACCCTACAAACTGTACCATTGAAAGTATAGAAATGGAGGTGTGGCCACGTCCCTTTCTGATTTTGTACCCATTTCTGACCCTCAGATGTTGGAGGATATGTCATACAGTAGGTGCTAAATCTCAGGAGTGGATGTGGAATTCATCAACACATACAAGTTATCAACTCAGGAGCGTTGTGTTTCAAACAACAACACCACACCTCATTGCCGTCATTGAGTATCAATGCAAACACATTCTAACATTATGGTAAAATCGATAACAAATTACAATCTTAGGTCTTTGTCACAGCATACTGTAAGATGACATTTTTCAGCTATTTTGGAAATAAAGAAACCCCAAGGTTTTCCCGGGCAATGCCAGGCGGGTCAGCTAGTATATATATATATATATATATATATATATATATATATATATATATATATATATATGAAAAAATGGAGAATACCTAACCGTCCGCGCCTTAGTGGTGGCTAGCAGCAACTCTGAAAGTCCCCTGTTAGCCGGGACTTAAGACAGATAGAGATAAAGAAAAGGGAACAGAGTGCGCTTATAGGTGAAGGTACACAACTTATTCCTCACTTTTTTAAAAAATGTATTCAATAAAAGCCTTAACAATTCGGCTCATATAAAATACACAAATGCATATAGTCATTTTGAAGATAACCATTAACGTAATGTACAATTTTTCCAATACAACAGCTGGCCCAACGCGTTTCGTCAACTACGTGACTTCATCAGGGGCATTCGATGACTTGGTTGACAAAGGTACAAGTGCACTTTATGCAGTATCTCAAAATGAATGGGTACAGAAAACAGTTTTTTTGCAGGAATATATATTTCACCAGTTAACAGCGCTCTTGTTATGGCTGGCCCATACAAATAAACAAAGTTTTTGTCCCAATTGCACTGAGTACACCCACTCAGTGGCAGATATCAACATCCAGGTCAAATAATGGTGTGTGACCAGGAAGTAACCTCTAGTGTATTCAATGGCAGAATGCTATATATATATATAAATAAATACATTGTAGCAGGCCCGTGGTGCCATCAATAAAGATAAAATACACCCATAAAGAAAGACAGTAGTGAAACAAAATGGTTTTCTGGTGATGTTTTGACACTAAAAATCTTTTTTTTGCACTAACTAATGTAAATGCCACTGTCTTTCTTTATGGATGTATATGTGTGTGTGTGTTTGTACTTTAAAAAGTAAAGTGGGCGCCTACCTATATTCCACCAGGCTGAAGGCTCAGGGATCCCTGACACAAGCATCATGTACTGTTAATTCCGGATGCGGGAGCCGCCGATGCCTGTAGGGAGGGAGAGAGACCTGGCTGCTGCTCAGTTTTACCTGGCGGTGGGGGGGCGGAATAAAGTGCACAGGTGGCAACGGCCATGAATCCATGACAGAGAGGGGGAGCCGCCGGTCCCTGTGTGTAGGGTAGGAGAGAGGCAGCTGCTCAGCTCTCCGGAAGATGGGGGGGACGGAATAAAGAGCGCAGATGTTGCTTGCGCTGTTATACAGTTTGACAGGCGCGGTAGCAGCAGCACTAAGGAGCAGGGCAGGGAGGGCGCCTCTCCAGCGCAGCGCCTCCCTGCTTTGCAGGCTCTGCTGAGCGGCTAGCGCCGGCCCTGCTGAGTGCTATAGTGTGTGCCCGCAATGCAACAGACATGCACTCACGCGCACACACACACCCACACACACACTCTCTCTTCAACTTATTATATAGAAGCACTATTTGGAAGCTAATAGGTAGAATCAGATTGGTTGCTATGGGCAACATCCCATATTAACATCCTTGACTTCCGGTGGGGGCTGGAGATGGTTGCACGCTTGCGGTGCTCCTGGCTTCCATCCCCTGGAGCCCCATTCTGGCCCAGCAGAGAAGCGGAGAAGGGGCACCAGAGAGAGTGGCAGAAGGTGAGGTTGTGAGGTCGGAAGAGGCCCCTGGCGCAAGGATGTGGCTGCGCCCCCCCATGCAGGATGAGGCAGCGGCCCCTCAGCGGCAACAGCAGGATGCTGCGGCCCACCTCATTGGCCCAGAGGACCCCAGGCAGAGAAGGGATAAGACAGAAGGGAGGAGGATGGCCCACGGCACAGGCCACGGCCCCCAGCAGCATGGTGCGGCACCCCTGGCATACAAGACAGCAGGACTACGCCTGGCCACGAACACCTACAGTAGCATGACCTGAGGAGGAAACCCATGGGAGAGGAAGTATGGCTCTGTCTCAGGCCAGAAACGGTGGAATCCAGCCCAGGGAGGGCCCAAGCTCCTTCTCCTGGCCCCCACCCTCACACACTCACGGACTCTTCCTGACTACCCCCCTCTCCCTTCATGCTGGCTCTCTCTCACCCCCCGTCCCAGCTGCAGCTCCAGCCAGGGCCATGAAACACTGCTCCCCCCCCCCAACAGCCTTAGGATTCATTCTGCTGTGTGCTGTGAGGAAGATGGCTTGTTAAGCCCCTCTGCTGCTGTGAGTAGCATGTTCAAAATGGCTCTGCAAATGGCTGCCTAGGAACTGTGCACTGAGCAATATGTAACCCTGTGTCTCCCATGTCTCGTACATTGCACAGCAATCTATATCTTTACTGTCTCGGGCCAACGCGTTTCAACTACGTACTGAAGTCTTTTTCAAGGCATAAAAGGCAGGTATGTACTACAGTACATAGTTGAAATGTGTTGGCCCGAGCAGGAGAACACTACTTTGATCTACCTGGAGGACGTGGGTATTACCATAAGCACAGCACAACTGGACTCTTGCAGTATTCACAATCTTAAGATCTCATGAAAACTGATGCCATTTAGTTCTCACCTAGACTTGGTAATTACCTTCAGCCTTTAGTTTCAGGTTCCAGTGTGTTTCCTTCATTGTAAATGCTTATATGAGGACTATATTCTTCTAGTTTTTCATTTACTGGGTCCCTTGCAACGGAGCTCCCTGACGGTCCCCACCACCTCAGCGGTGGTCCCTGATGCTCGCCCCCACCTCCGTGCTTCCACCTTAACCCTGCCCATCTCCCTGAAGTGGAGATGGGCAGGCTTCAAGAGAAGAAGAAGTATCGTGAACAATATCAGCAAGTGTGTATGGTCAACAGTAAATATATTGGCAGAGTTCAGCAGCAAGATGGCTGCAAATATCGCAGGAAAATAGTGTGGTGGCTATTTTTCCCATGATATGAACATGCGCACTGGAGTCTGAGTGCGCTAGTAAAAAAATAACAGGCGGAAGCTTCTCTACTACACCATACAGGGGCGTAACTCCCAGATGCAATGGAGACTGCAGCCTCTGGGCTCCAAGCCCTGAAAGGGCACCTGCATATAAAACAGCAAATGTGGGGCACACCTATACCAGGAGCCCTGCTAACACCTGCAATAGAGGACAGGATGGCTCCTGCCTGGTACCACTCAGCCTGCGCTGCAGCAAGCAATGCTGCTGGACTCTGAGATGATACGCACAGGTGAATGTTGACACACACCATATTTGGGGGTGGGGCATCCATCTCCAACTTGTCTCCAGGCAACTGAGATTAATTTACACCTCTCACACCATAACCTTATATACAGTGATTGTGTTTATGCAATGACTCTTTTCTGTTTTAGATTGCAAGAATGTGGATTCTAAAGTCATTGCTGGGATTGTAGCTGGTAACGTCATTATCCTGATCCTGATTTCTCTGGGACTGTTCTGCTTTCTAAAGAGATACTTTGAGAAAAGACAATTAGGTGAATGATGATGATTTGTAATCATAGACATTTTATATTCCAGGATTTCTTTATCTCTTTATTTGTGTGTGTATGTATGTATGTATGTATGTATGTATGTATGTATGTATGTATGTATGTATTTATGTGTGTTTGTGTGTGTGTTTGTGTTTGGTGTGTGCATATATAAATATATTATGTGTCAAATAATGGATAACTTGCTGCCGTGCCATCCAAAATACATCATCAGGGACAGAGGCGGATTTTTACCTCATGGGGCTCTAAGAAAGGCACCAGTTTGGGGCCCCCTTTCATCAAACAATCCACAGCACTGGAGGTTGTCAGCCCCACTCCCCTGCACTCAGGATATTACCAGTCCCCCATAAACCAACCTGCGTTCAGCATATTACAGTACCCACTCCCTTACCCCCCTCAGGATATTGCTGTAGACCCTCACCCCCTTGCAGTCAGGATATAACCAGAGCCTGAACCCCTGCCCCCATGGTTAGGATATTGGAGCTCAGCTAACCAACCCCCCTTTCGCAGTCAGTACATTCGTGGGCACCTACTCCCCCCCCTCCAGTCAGGATATTACCGAAGCCCTACACTCACACTCCCTCCACCCAGTGGTCAGGACAATTGTGGGAAACCCCCCCCCCCCCCCCCCATATAAGGACTGATGTAAAGATTTCTAGAAATAAACCACACATCTCTAATTAGGACTATTGGTGATTATTGATTATCAGCTGTTATAGCTGCTGGGTGTCTTATACCAAACTTTTCCTGAATGTGATTTATGTTTTCCAGTACCCGGACATGAAGAAACTGAAGGAGCAGAACCTACTTATCAGGTATGATAATATATATACTGTATATTTCATATTACTACAGTATTACCCAGTGTTATACATCATGTGAATATTCTTATGTACAGGCATCATCTCAGACTGGATTACAATGAATCTTTAGTAATACAATGTAGCCATCTCCCCGATTTTGCAACATTGAGATACTTCCTTATGGGGCCTACACACGGGGCGATTTCAGAGCCTTTTCTAAGTGATCTGACTTGTTATCACCCAGGAATTAATATCCAACTTGCTGGATAAATCTAGTAATACCTCCTGTCAGTGTTCTTAGCGGAGAACACTGGCCCTGAAAGATTGCTCAGCACACAGCGCTGATACATGGCTGTGCAGCAGCGTGCTGAGCGATCTTGCTGAGCAATCAGAGTGATTTACATTGCTCAGATTGCTCAGCAGCGTCGCCCTATGTGTAGGCCGCTTTAGTTGTCTGCTCAGGTTCAAATTCAATTCTGTTCCCAGCACAGTAAGATGAGACCAGAGGCTGCGACACTAACTCACTTGTACACGACTTGCTCACTTCCTGGGGTTCTATGTAGTAAACATTCTGTAAAAACATTTTACTGCAGAATTTTTCTGGGGGGGTGGGGGGGGGGGGGGGGGGATTATAGTACTGATGGTTCCAAAGGAGCTCAGAATTAAATATATGAAGAATTGTAAAACTAGTATCATTATTTGCATATTAGAATGCTTATGTTGGATTTTATATGTGTGCAAAACTAAAAAACTACATTTATAATTGTAGAGAGTATTTGGAATATAATAAATAAGATATATAGAAAGTGGAAAGCTATAAAAGAGAAGGTGATTTGGATAATTATCCAGGAGAGAAATGTATTTGTTACATTAAGGGGGTTGTTCTGGTTGACTTGCTCAGATGCGAATTCGCACCCTTGCGAGTCCACCAGAACCCGCCCTCCAGTCGCACGCAGTGCACGTTCACACGGCTTGCGAAGGGATGTTTTACATAAACATCCATTCGCAGACCTGAGGCAAACTCCCACATCTTTAGATGATCGGTGGCAATTGAAAGATGTGGTGCTACCCACCCCCGGCGCCCAAGTCACCCAGTGATTCAATGGGAACACACATGAACCGTTGGGCATTCCCATGGGCGAGTACCCCTGCCTGCCGCCCTATGCCCCCCCCCCCCCTGCCCACCGCCTACAATGTTGGGTGCTTGCAGTTTGTTCGCCATGACGGCACGCACACGGTGTATACACATGCGCCAGGTATCGGTCTCCGTGTGAATGAACGCTGGCTGTGAATGGATCGGAATAAGGCCCTAAATACCATTGATCCTATATAGAGGGGTGCTCAGAGGCTGGGTACTACTTACCCAGGCTGGTGGGAGAGGCCCATGTGAGCTGCAGCCATTGGTTAATAATCAGTGACATTCTATCATTCAGTTATATTTGGGAAACTTTGTTATTTCAAGTAAATCTTTACATAATAAGGCCAAATAGTAGAAAATATATCTCACTAAATAATACACCTTTTCACAAAACATGAAATCGCAACAATTAATATCAAAGAGTTTGCAATAAAAACATAATGGAAATATAAATAATTTGATGCAAAAAGAGCATAAATAGATAATGAAACAATATATAGTATAATATAGTCGTAATGATTGGAACAGTATTATAGTCCTTTTATACTATATATTTATATAAATGATTAATATTATAGAATATCAATATCAGTGTACAAATTCTAACACTTCCAATAAATGAAATTAGAGAGCACAATGTTAAATCCTTGTAGTCAAACATCATGTACTGTACTGTACTTACATATATTTTTATACATATTGGCGAATACAATAAAACTGAAGGATTCATTTCCATTATAGGAGTCAAATCATTTAATAACAAATATTTGTAAACTGTAAAATAAATCGGTCTCCCTCGTCTTCTTATCTATCTCTGCTAGTTAGAAGATGGTCCTGCCCTAACAGTCTCTTATTCTCTATCATAGCTGACGTTTCTTTGGGGATAATCTATTGTACTGTACAATGTTGTCATGTGACCCTCGTCAGTACCTGATTACACATCCAAATCCATAAAGGTTTTCCACGCTCAACAAAATATATATTTTTTTAGGTGTTTCATGTTTTGGTACTTATTTAGTTTCACGGCGCCCGATATATCGGATGTGATATCGCCCGGTATATCGGATGCAGTATCGGATGATATATTGATGCGATCCGATGCAATTTTTTACCTGTTCATTACTCCACTATCGACTATGTATGGAGTTGATTTTATATAGTGTGGCGAACGCAGTGAGCAACCGAGCCCGAAGCCCGAAGCGCGGCGAGCGTACGCGGATTACTGCGCTCGCCATACTATAAAAAATCAACTCCATGCATAGTAGATAGTGGGGTTATGAAAAGGTAATAAATTGCATCGGATCGCATTGATATATCAGCCGATATCGCATCTGATATATTGGCCGATTTCACATCCGATATATCGGGTGCCGTGAAACTAAACAAGTACCCATGTTTTTATTGAAACCCAATATTTCCATATACATGTTATGTTTCTAAAACAAGGATCCTCTCTATGTTGTTATTAGGACACTTTAATTTGAATATTAATTCTATACTATTATTATACGTTATCATTTTTTTATGTTTGCTTCTATATTAAATACTTTCCTTTTTTTTTTTTAAGAACCTAAAAGGACAGAAAAACGATATCTACACAACTATTACTATGCAATGAAGGCTGATATCTTTGACGATTTTGTTAATTCCTTTGGATGATAATTCAAAACACACCATACTAAGCTACTTCGAAACTCATCACTGGTCCAAGGTCAGCCCATACATAGAAGCAAAACCTTGATCAATCCCTACTATCCTTAAGGCCTACGAATCACATGACTTTAATACAGCAGGATTGAACCGCAATTTTCCTTCATCAGCAGTTTGTCCCTAGACAAAGCAACTACATATTAATAAGGGAAATGTAGTGATTCTCCGAGACTTATAGGAACTAAGATGTGGACTAATTACATTACCTCTCTCACAGAAGTGCCCCAAAAGAATGACACCATTTCACCGCTGTTTTCACCGACCTTTCATAGAATCCTATTTTAATATGCCTACATTATGTCTTAATCACATTAATGTAAACTGCTGATTGTCCTTATATTAACAGCTGAATGTATGCCTACCTTGACCCCTCCCCCCTCTTACCCCACCTTCCTCCTCCACTTTCCCTGTCTTACTCCCCCTACTTGTATTATCCCTAGGCAAAGCTATTGCATTGAGCTTAATGTGTGTTTAATCTATGTTATTAATAAGCACCTTGTTAGGTCTGATTAGAGAAAATCCTTAATATTTTAGATGTCACTGTCAACTTAACAATCATTTTGTTGATATTTATTTTGACTATTTCGCATCTTATTGATCGTTTAAATGCTATGTAATATTTGAAAATCCAAATAAAAAGTATATTTAAAAAAAAAGAATTCCAACATTCATAATGTTGACAGGTAAAAATGATGACATCATATATGACAACCCCTGCAAAATGGCAATATTGATGAAATGTCGACATACTGTAGAAAATGCCGTCATTGCATGATGTAGACATGTCTGCTTGGTTTAGGGTTAACATTCAGTTAATGGTTACTTTTTGGATTAGCGTTACGGTTTATTGCTGGGGCAAGCGTTAAGGTTAACTCTAGAGTTATGTTAGGGTCACTGTCCTGGTTAAGATTGCTATTGTTGTTAAGTTTACCATTACGTTCAGGATCAATGTTGGGGTTTGGGATAGCATTATCGTTGCCGTTAGGGTTATGTTTGGGATAAAATTAGTTATGGGTAGGGTTAGGAATAGAATAACAAATAAATTACATTGTTAGCATTTCAACTATTTTGGAATTACAACATTGTCAACTTGCTAAATGTCGATATGGTCAATTGTAAAATTATTACTATACAGTATGAGATTAATGTCAATTGCACAACCAATGGCAGCCTATGGAATGTACACGCCACTGGTGACCCCACACCAGAAATTTAAACAACACAAGTCTTGTATAAAATACAAATTGGGTGTTCATTCCACCGGCGCTCACTCAAAGTATGATACCACACATCCCTAAAAGAGGGATGGACGTATCCACTTCTCTAGCTCTAATCTTGATCTGTATAGCTCAATTGCTCAATTCTTCATGTAGACCCTTCATACATCTCAAGTGGATGGGCAGGCTCAATATTGCACCGAGTTTTCCCACAGAAGAGAGATAAATGACGGTATATATTGTTATACATTTTTAAAGAATGATCAAAGCTAAAAAATCTTCAGAAAGGCCCCGGATACATTGGATGGAGACAAGCAGGATTTAGATCAGAGGAGGACAATAGAAGATCCAGAAGGTCCAGTGGCAACACCGGGACTAACACCGGCTTTCCATTTCATGCGCAATTAAGAGCAACCTATTTATACACTTCTACACTTCTCCAACAGTGCTGGTAATTGTCCATTTCCATGTGCTACTGTATGTACGGTATATAGTATGTTTTGTATTTTGGCATTTGTGTGGTTTTGCTGGAGTATGATAGAAGAACAGCAGCAGTTGTTCATTTATTGAAAACATATCTCTACAGAACATCAATCTAGATTCTTAAACTTGGCTTATTACATGCACCGTGGAAGGGCTGAATATAGCTATATTACCATACAGTGGAGAAAAATGCAATAAGATATTTCTATATTAATGAAGCACATGTGTAATTCCCAAGCATCCAATAAAAGCATAATGAACTGCAAACTTTGTATTCCATGAGAAGAGTTCTTTATAAACCTATAGAGTGGCCCCAACAGCAGCCCATAGCTTGGCATAGAAGCCCTTTTCAGCACCATGGACAGCTCAGGGTTAGAGATGCAGCTTGGGGGCAGAGCAAGCTGGGGAGGAGCATTTACACACTGACCTCTCAGATAAGTCAGTCCTAACTCTCTGCTCCCACCTCCTCGGTGAGGCTCCACCTCCTTCCTGTGGGGTTATCACGGCATCTACACAGTATTACTGGCTGCATTGCAATCTTCCATTTGTGCTCAGGGAGACTGCATTTCTGCCTGAAAGATTATTGGCAGGGTAATAAGAAACCAGGGTAAATATGTAATGCTCTTCCCTCTATGGGGGTAATTCAGACCTGCTCGCTGAGATGTGCTTATTTGTATCCTAGAGAGCAGGTTAACGCAATCCCGCCAAATGCAGCCCCCCCCCCACCGCCTGAATCCCCCGCTACACTGCAAATGGATGTGTACGCTTTCACATCCACTTGCAAGGGCCCGCACAGATGAAAAATAATTTGATGGTTACTTACCATTGAATAATTTTTCCTCTATTCCAAGCCAAAAAGAAGCGCAGGACTTACTTTTTGCTGCACAGACATCATCCACCTGCCCTGAGCAGGCAGGGAAATGCCTGTGTTCCATCACTATGGGCGCCCGCTGTTTTTGTGGCCACACCCCCTGTCTGTCAATCAGGCAGTGAGCACCGCAGAGAATGAAAAGTTTGCCAAAGGCGCTCACAGCGGGGTCTGCACATATGACCACACCCATCGACAGAGTACGCCCATCATGTGGGGGCTCTGATCTCCATATATGTCAGTGTACGCTGCAGGTGGGGGGCTCTGATCTATGTCTAGGAGTGTATGTGGCATTTGGGGGTCCTGACCTTAATGTCTTTTAGTGCATGCTATAATTGCTGTGGTTGGTACCTGATCGCACCACCCAATCATATTGTCCGTCAGTGCATAAAAAGAATTCTGGACACTTCAGAAACAATATTTACACATAATTATTATTAGATTAAAGCCGGCACAGAAAAAATATATAATAAGTACTAACATATGCATATTGAGAAAGAGTTACACGGGGAAGAAGGAATGTTTGTCATTTGGCTTGCGTACCTTGCAATAACAATTAATTGTACCCTATGCACCATAATTGCTCTTTGACAACTTCTTGAGATGAAACGCACCAAAAGCTTTGTCATTTTATTAAAGGTTACACATTACTACTAGTATATCCCTATTTGTTACAGAATATATACCAGAAATGGCCACATTCATGCACATTTCTAGATATATCTGCGGATTTCAATGAAAATCGACATAAATCTTTTGCGGTACTTGTTTCCTATCTGGGCGCCCGCTAAGTTAATTGTGCACCATGCTATTCTCCGTAGAGAAATCTGATCGCATCGCATCGTACACACACACGATATTGAACGATGCGATGCGATGCGATCCGATTCGATTTCCCATAGGAAACAATGTTAAATGGATCAATTTAGCCAAATCAGCATAGGGAAGAATGGTAAATGGGCCAGAAACCCCCAAAAAACCCACAGAGCAGTGGAATGTCCCCCCAAAAGTAGTTGACGCCACCCCGCCATCAACGTGAACCCGAAGCGTGGCGAGCGCAGCGAGCCCGCGAGGGGCGGCGGTACGCGTCCTCCGACCTTTTTATGCCCTACTATCCACTAGGGCGTGGAGTGAGAATAGAATAGTGTGGCGAGCACAGCGAGCCACCGAGCCCGAAGCGTGGCGAGCGCAGCGAGCCCTGCGAGGGGACGCGGATACCTTCACAGGTAAACGCGTCCCTTCGCGGGCTTCCCAGGTGTCCGCGTCGCCATGGACACCTGGGAAGCCCGCGAGGGGACGCGTATAACTGTGAAGGTATCCGCGTCCCCTCGCGGGGCTCGCTGCGCTCGCCACGCTTCGGGCTCGGTGGCTCGCTGCGCTCGCCACACTATTCTATTCTCACTCCACGCCCTAGTAGATAGTAGGGCATGAAAAGGTCGGAGGACGCGTACCGCCGCCCCTCGCGGGCTCGCTGCGCTCACCACGCTTCGGGTTCACGTTGATGGCGGGGTGGCGTCAACTACTTTTGGGGGGACATTTCAATGTTCAGGGGTGTTTTTGGCCCATTTACTATTGTTCCTATGATAATTTGGCTAAATTGAGCCATTTCACATTGTTTCCTATGGGAAATCGAATCGGATCGCATCGCATCGTTCAATATCGTGTATGTGTACGATGCGATGCGATCCGATTTCATTACGGTGCCGTACGTAGAAAACCTGGGCGCCCAGATAGGAAACAAGTACATCTTTTGCTGCTCACTTTTTTAGCAACCGGTTTGAGCCATCGAGTTGTGGACAAAACAGCACTTAAGGTGCCCATACACGTCCCGATGCGGGCGTGCATTCTGGGCTTAAATAGCACGCATCACATCGCATGCCTTGTGCATGCGTTGTGCATGCAATGCAATGAAAAGCAAGTACAAAAAGTATGGGCAGCACATACTTTTTGTACTGTGCGATGAGGTGCCACGGGAGCGCTCACCTCAAAGCACAGATCGCACCCCCGGGATCGGTGCGTGTATGGGCACCTTTAGATTTCCGGTTCATAATAGTAGCCTTGTTACAGTATATACAGTATTGGTTATGGTATATCATCAATGTTTAGATTGGCAATTTATTGTTTAATCACTAATGGTCAACCGTGACCAGGTAGATGCCTAATATCGACAGTTACAGAATATTGACACAAGCAAGAGGTCGACAGGACGTGGTCGACAGTGAAAAGGACAAAACAAGTTTTTCACATTTTTTTTGTTTCCTGTTTGTTGACATATTTTATTCTCCCTCTATGTCAACTGGGATAGTAAAGTATGAAAAAGTTGGTTTAAAAAAAAGAATCAACCTTGTCATTGTCATCTACTGTATGTTCATGTCAACCTTTTGCTTGTGTCAACCGTCTGTCAATGTCGATCTAGTGTATTGTTTAATCACTAATGGCCAACCATTTTTAGGCACCTAACTAGTTATGGCCGGCCATTGTTAGTCAACGACGTCATCTAGACATTGTCCATCTGTTGACCGGATACCTACAGTATTTTTAGACAATTTCTACAATATAGTTACATATGATTTGTGGCTGACATAGTAAATTTTATAAAACTAATTTACTTTATATTTTATTTAAAATGGGCATTTTTATTTTATGGAACTTCGCCTGCAATGGATCTCTGCAACTTCTAAAATATCTATACGCTGGTAAATAGGTAACCTCTGTTGCAAAAAAAAAAAATGGACTATAAAATTGGACAATGACTAATTGGCCAAAATTCCAAAAAAGTCAGTTTTGTTTGAATACAAATATATACCTTCTGTATTGGTCTTATATTGTCATTACTAGGTGATTCATCGCGCCCTACGGGCGCTCTTCACACCGTCGTAAGGGGCTGCGCCCCCTTAATTTGTGAACATTTGCATATGAGAAAGATGGTTAGAATTGTATGAAAGATGGCCTGTATTGCAACTTGAGTTAAAGGTGAAATGTGTTAAATAGAGAGCATATGATGTGGAAGGGGGTGTGTATTGTTTTGTTTAATTAAAAAGCGGTTACAGAGTAAGATGTACATTGATAGTGTGGATGGTACAGTGACATTTGTGGGTGTGGGGGGGGGGGGGCTGTGTGTGCATGTTGTTTAGGTGTGTGTGTGTGCAATAGTATAGTAGGGTGTTTCTGAGTCAGCGGCTCCTCACTGGCGGAGGTCAAGACACAGGAAAACAGGAGGCTGGGTAGTGATAGGGGTGTGTGGGCATAAGGGGGACTAAAGAGGAGGGTGGGAGATACTGTGCAGCTTCTGCCAGTGGGTGAGGGTACAGTGTGGCAGTACAGGAGTACAGGATGGTGGCCCTTAGTCAGTGTCTCCTCCTACTGGGTGGGAGTTCGGGTGCATGAGAGCAGGAGGCTGGGCTATGAGGCATGATAGGGGCATGTGGGCAAAACAGCATCAGCGACTCCCCAGTGGTGGAAGTTACGGTTCAGGAGAGCAGGAGGCTGGGTAGTGATAGGGGTGTGTGAGTATACGGGGGACTAAAGAGGGGCTTAGGGGTGCCGTGAATTGCGGGAGGGGCGCGGGGGGTGCCGTGAATCAAGGGAGGGAGGGGCGCAGGTGTCGGCGAATCGCGGGAGAGGGCGGGGGTCCGCAAAGCGTGGGAGGGGGCGTGAATTGCGCGAGGGGGGGTTGCGAATCGCGGGGGGGGGGTGCGTTGGGGGTCCGTGAATTGCGGGAGGGGGAGGCACGGGGCGCGATGAATCACCTAGTTGGTTATATATTCTTGTAGAAGGATGGTAGGATGTTGCTGTCATTCAGAATGCATTTACATAAACAGTAATAGTAGCAGAAAAAGGTCTGACTTAAAACACCTACAGTAAAACAGAACAGGTGTTATATATTATACAAACAATTGGTTGATGATGTGTAGGTTGACGTGCACATAGTTCATAGTTGTCACTGGAAAAAAATTGCTACAAGAAAAAATCAACACAGAAAGTTCAACACATGTAAATGTTGACATAAGTGTGGCACTTCATCGGTGTCCATGTCGACACATGAGAATGAATATGAAAACATTCAAAAAAAGAAAAATAAATCTTCAAAAACTCATGTCAACCTTTTTTATTGTCGACCATAGCCGTGCCAGTGTTTTGCATGTGCCATTTAATCCTGGGGTTGCCGTGAATCGCGCGCGGGGCGGGGAGGGAGGAGGTGAGGGGTGTCCGCGAATCACGGGAGGAGGGGTCGTGGGTGGATGCCGTGAATTGCGGGAGGGGGGGGTCGCGGGGGGGGGTGTGGGTGCAGCGAATTGTGGAAGGGGGGTGCGGGGGGTTGCAGTGAATCGCAGGAGGGTGGGTCATGGGGGCGGGGGGTTGCCGCAATGACAGGAGGGGGGGTCAGGGGTGGGGAATCGCGGTAGGGGGGGTCGTGGGGGGCACCGTGAACCGCGGGAGGGGGGCCCTGGGGGTTGGCGCGAATCGTGGGAGGGGGGGTCGTGGGGTGCCACGAATCGCAGAAGGGGGGTGTCACGGGGTGGGGCCGCGAATCGCGGGAGTCACCGGGGGTGCCGCGAAACTCAGGGGGGGTGTGCTGCAAATCGCGGGAGGGGGGTCGCGGGGGGTGCCGCGAATCGCCACAGGAAAAAATCAACACAGAAATTTCAACACATGTAAATGTTGACATAAGTGTGGCACTTCATCAGTGTCCATGTCGACACATGAGAATGAATATGAAAACATTCAAAAAAAGAAAAATAAATCTTCAAAAACTCATGTCAACCTTTTTCATTGTCGACCATAGCCGTGCCAGTGTTTTGCATGTGCCATTTAATCCTGGGGTTGCCGTGAATCGTGCGCGGGGGTGGGGGGGGGGAGGAGGTGAGGGGTGTCCGCAAATCAGGGGAGGAGGGGTCGTGGGTGGATGCCGTGAATTGCGGGGGGGGGGGGGGGTGTGGGTGCCGCGAATTGTGGGAGGGGGGGAAGCGCGGGGGGTTGCAGTGAATCGCGGGAGGGTGGGTCGCGGGGGCGGGGGGTTGCCGCAATGACAGGAGGGGGGGTCAGGGGTGGGGAATCGCGATAGCGGGGGTCGTGGGGGGTACCGTGAACCGCAGGAGGGGGGGCCCGGGGGGTTGGCGCGAATCGTGGGAGAGGGGGTCGCGGGGTGCCGCGAATCGCAGGAGGGGGGGGGTGTCACGGGGTGGGGCCACGAATCGCATGAGTCACCGGGGGTGCCGCGAATTGCGGGGGGTGTGCTGCAAATCGCAGGAGGGGGGTCGCGGGGGGTGCCGCGAATCGCCACAAGAAAAAATCAACTCAGAAAGGTCAACACATGTAAATGTTGACATAAGTGTGGCACTTCATTGGTGTCCATGTCGACACATGAGAATGAATATGAAAACATTGAAAAAGTGAAAAAAATAATCTTTTCTACCTTTTTCATTGTCGACCATAGCCATGTCAGTGTTTTGCATGTGCCATTTAATCCTGGGGATGCCGTGAATGGGGGGGGGAGGGAGGGAGGGAGGTGCATACCTCCCAACATGACCCTCTCCAGGAGGGACACATTGCTCTGTTTCTGGACTTTCTTCTTAATTTATGGATTAACATCAACTGTGCTTAAACACCTTTCTTTATCAATTACCCTGTTTAAAACAGGTGATGACAATCATAAATTAAGATGGAAGTCCACAACCCAGCGTTACAGCTCCAGACACACTTTGAGTGACAGATGTAGCCAAATATACAGTATAAGAGATTACAATACATAATGAAACAACTGTGCTCTTAAAATTGAGAGGCAAAGTATTAAGAACATACTAATCACAATATTAATAATAATAATAATAAAAATAATAAAAAGTACAGTAATAAATTAAAATGTACAGGTGCCAACATTCAAAAATAGTTTCTGTGGGGATGGGGGAGGTTGAGTGAGGCAACCTTGAAGAGCTACTATGGCATTTTATTTTTTACTTTTATTGCATTATTTTTGAATTATATTAACAATTTTGCTTAAAGGTTTGTTTTTTGTAAATTTTAAAGAATAAGGATATATTCTGCATATTGAGTCTGAAGGGTAAATTTACTAAGATACAGTAGGAGTTCTATAAAGATGGGATGTTTCCCTTAGCAACCAATCAAATTCTTATTCATTTAGCACTTTCTATAAGATAACAGATGGAAACTGATAGGTTGCTATGGGCAACATCCCATCTTTACAGAACTCCCATCTTAGTAAATTTACCCCTAATATATATATATATATATATATATATATATTTTTTTTTTTTGTGGAAAAATGGACGTTTCTAGGAACTAAATGTTTCCATAAACCTATAGTATGTTTACTGGGACAGAATGGTTGCACAGTGGTTGGTATTGTTGTCTTACAGTGGTGGTGCCATATAAATAATCAAAATGAATAATTTACTATCTGGTTTTGGTCTTGGGAATAAGACTGTAATAAAGTATTCTTAACAGGACAAATTAATTTTCTCTGCTTTACAGCCTTAGGGGTAAATGTACTAAGGGGGGTATTCAAACTTGGCTGCTGTTTCCACCGGGGAAATAGCGCCCCCCCCCCCCCCCCCCCACCACCTATTCAATTCTTCCGTTTCTGCCAGCATTGAAGGTGGATTCCGACAAAACAGGTCCGACTTTAAAACAAGTCGGATCTGTTTTGCCGGAAACGGACGCAGATAGTTTTTTGACAATCTGCGGCCATTTTCGCTGACACGTCCACTTTTTGACACTAGATAGCCAGAACATTTAATTCTGCCTGTTGAATATCTGTCGAGTGGAGCGAAAACGGGCCAAGATTCCAACTGTCGGGACTTTCTGAATACCGCCTTAAAGCTTCTAAAAATATAAAGAAGTGATGTTTCCCCTAGCAACTAATTCGATTCTGCCTATTATTTTCTAGGATCTAAATGAGAAATAATAGACAGAATCTATTTTCCACCTTTTTTCATTTTTAGAAGCTTTAATAAATGTACCCCTTATTATTTAAATTGATTTGTGTTTGAATTTTCAGACCTTGTTGCATTTATCACATGATACAAGGATATTTCTATGCAGCATAAACACTTTGAGAACATAGTAACTCCGTTGTATTAAAGCACACGCATCATTTTGTGATGTCATACATAATGTGCGACGGATGTTTAGGATGATGGGTAACCAATCACCCAGAGATTCCGTTGTTATAGAGGCTCAGAAGGATCATGAGTGGGGGATCCCTGGCTTTTTTTTATCTCAGCATATTCTGTTTCCGGTTCCCTTGAGGACACTCCGGAGGGTGCAGTGCTAAAGTCAAAGGTGGAGTAATGCAGCTCTTCTTGGCCGGCTGGGATGCTATTTCTATCCAGCTGTACATTGGAATCTTTCATCTACTGAACAAAAAAAATGTTAAAAGATTCAAATAATTCAGTACATAAAATAACGTAAACTAAGAAGCATTGGGTCAGATGTATCAAGCTTCACAAAGTGATAAAATTCTAGATTCTACCTGCCATGTTATAGGCTGGATTTGAAAGTGACAGTTAGTTGCTGATTGGTTGGTTGTTTATCACTCTCCACTTAATCACTTTTTGAAGCTTGGTGCATCTGGTTCATTTTGTCTTTTACACTCTATGGTGGGATCACTAAACTGTCCTCAGACGTTCTGTATGTGGCCTTCAAATGCCTTTTGTGGTCCTTGCCATACCCAGGGCCGGTGTCAGGCTTCTCAGCACCCTAGACAAAACTTCAACCTACTGGCCCTCCCCCATATACTGCCACCTATACCCATGTTTTAACCCCTTAAGCCATACTTGTCCAACATTCCAGAATGACACGGAGTCTTCCAAAAAATTGGGTGGTCCTCCAAGCCACCTAGGAAGGTGGGCAAGTCCCTTGCTTTCCCTGGAGGCCTCCTTTTGCCACCCATAACACAGAGTACAAGGAGTAAAGTATGCCTCGAGGAAAAGAATGGAGGTGAGGTCTTAGAAGTTCCACAGCAACCATCTGCATTAAGTACAACAAGTATCCTAATAGACATTCTTGATTTTTTTATAGACAGACTTGATGGTGCCCCCCAGATCCCGGCTCCCTAGGTAGCTGCCTAAAGCTGCCTAATGGTAGAGCTGGCCCTGGCCATACCTGATCATCTTGATCACAGAATCTGTTTGAGATCGGATTATATAAAGTATATACATGGTAGGCCCTCTTCATATGAAATCTAGTACAGCAATGCTCTACGGATCCTATGTATTAACGTGCCTTGTCTACATCGCTAATACTTATAATTCAATATTTTTTATTATTATTTCTGTTACATTTGCAGTTACCCACTTAATAAAAACATTGAACATTTAAAAGTTGAATGTAAAATTGCATACTATACAGACATTTCGCTGGTAAACGCAGACAATACCAATGTTAGCATTCAAAATGTTGATAAATGTATATATATTTCTGTCAGATAGGTGGTATGGTGCATAAGTTCAAATGTAAATTAAGGGCATCAAAACGGAAATTATGGGGGTTATTCAGATCTGATTGCACGGTTGCGAAATTGCAGGCCGAAATGATCGACTTTACATCAATACGGCTCAGAATACGCATGCGTGAGGTTGTTCTGCAATAAAAATGTACTGAACGTATGTACATTTTCTATCGACACATGATATTATCAGTAGAACCACACAGTGATATTATACCACCCGTCATTGAGGAATGTGCACAACCAATCCAGGCTACTAATGGTTTTGTCACTCGCTAACCTTCTACTGGATAGAACTTTGGCGAATAGAAGGGAAGAGATGTGTGCTAATAACTGCAGCTGGTATGAGGGTTGTCAGTCCCCAACAATATACAGCAAAAAAAATAAAAACAGGTATGTACCATTGCTGGCTGAAAATATTTATATTAACCCTTTGCAGTCCAAATTATTTTTGCAATTCAAACAGTCTGTTTTAAATTAATTAAAATGATCATTTTTTTTTTATTCAAAAATGGTCTACATTGTAGGGATGGCCATCGACCATCGATGATTCGAAATCATCGATGGTTCATGGCCAATGTCGAATACTTTTGCCATCGGTGGGGGAGAACCAGATGGTTTCCCTCAATTGATGGAACAGCAATACGATGTTTTTTTTAATATATATATCTATAGCTCCGCCCCCGGACACCCGCAAAGCCCCACCCCCGTGTTTTGATTGGCCCACAGGCCAATCAATCAAACACAATGGATGACCATCGATATGTAAAAATATTGATGGTCATCCATTGCATAGTTTAGCACTATCGATGGCCTGTTGCAGAATTGCCATCGATGGCAACCTGTTGAGTTTAACTAGACATTGGACCTTAAATGGTTAAGAAAAACTTAAGAAGGAGTTAAAAGGAATGGTTTCTCTTGTAAAAGAAACAATGTAATTTATACAATGTAAATATTATACAATATTCCATAATGCATCAAATTACATATAAATACATACATGCATCTTAGACATAAAAGCAAACAATAGTGATATCACTGAATACTGTATACGGATTTTGGTTTGGGGTAACTGAACTAGGACATCTCCAGTACCTTGATGCAGCAGAAATTTACCAGGTGACCAACAGAGTCGCGATATATAGTTATGGAGCAGAAGATGTTTTCCAACAGGCTCACAAATAGGGGTGTTGGGTAGACCAGGATGATCGTACGAGTCAATTGCTGCCACGGAGATCCTCCGGAAGTATTGTAAGAGTTCTTAATCGAGAAAAGCAAAGGTCCGCAATGTCCAGAAACCAATACGATAGAACTTCAGTGGTGAATAGCTCAAGAAATATAGCCCATCCACACACGTTTTCCTGGGATCAAATCCTCCCATCTTCATCAGGAGCAGAATAGTCCAGCGAACCCAAACCAAAATCCTTATTTCCAGTGGCATCACTATTGTTTGATTTTATATGTCTAAGATACGTGTATATATTTATATGTCATTTTGGTCCTGGGAGCACCCAGTGTTTTCGTGTGCATGCCCCGGAAATGCAGGGTGTTCTCATGCGAAAGCCCCTGCCCTCCTCCATCAAACCCCCCCATCCCCCCCCCATGTGAGCACCACAGAACTATGCATTATGGAATTCCATTTTTTTGCATTGTATAATTTTATTATTTCATTTAGAAGAAACTGTCCCTTTTTACTCTTTTTATTTTTTTCTGAATATACTTTGAAACTTATGTTTTATACATATATTTGCTTTACTACTGCTATTTCCTCATGACATACTGTGGGGGGTATTCAATGTGCGATTCCGACTGTCGGAACGTCCTGACAGTCGGAATCCCAGACCTTTTTTGGTCAGCTTCCGCTGCAACTCGTCCGGTAGAATTCAATGTTCCGCTTCTCGAGTGGCAAAAAGTGGACATGTTGGTGAAAACGGCTGTGGATTTTAGAGAAACGGCTGTGAATTCGACAATCCACAGCCATTTCTGATAAAACAGGTCCGACTTGTTTTAAAGTCAGATCTGTTTTATCGAAATCCACCTTCACTGTTGTCGGAAACGGCAGCATTGAATAGGCGGTGGGCTTTATTTCCCCTTCAGAAATAGCCTCCGGGATTGAATAGTGCCTTTTTTGTCCTCGATACTCATTGTTACAGAACATGTTGGTTAATAATGGGCATTTCCATTGCTCTGCTCACCTTGGCTCTTTCCTTAATGTCATCAAAATTCATATACAAATGGTTGGGATCCTCTGTTGGCTCCTCGGTGGCAGGTGGATCCTCAGTGGGCTGATACGTTGTTTTATTAGGTACCTTCCTCCTACCAATAACAGCACTGATGCATTAGAACAGACAATCACAGTTTCTATTATCATTCACGTTAACCTTTATTAAATCTAACCAGACTAAGATGCATTGCGGATAAAAGGCAATTTTTGTTTATTTGTATATTTAATTTGGCATCTGGACTCATGGAAGATTGACTCTAGATTGAAATTCATATGGTTGACAGTGTCTAAAGGTCAACAGTCAAAATGTTGACAGGGTCCAAATGTTAACAGTCAATAGGTCGACATGAACGTTTTTTAACAAAATTTTGTGCCGGCAGGTGGTATTTCATGCCCTACTTGAAGAGCGCAGCGAGACACCGAGCCCGAAGCATAGCTAGTGTAGCAAGCCATGCGAGTGCCCATGTTGACCTATGTCGACATAGACAAAAAAAGCACGAAAACCTCATGTTGACCTTTTCCATGTTGACAATTAGAATGTCGACCTTTTGACCCTTTTGACCTATTGATTGTTGACCTTTGGACCCTGTCGACCTTTTTAATGTCGACCATTGGACCCTGTCAACCTTTTGACTGTTGACCTATAGTGGCCGACCATATGACTGTAGACCTAGACATTGTAGATCTAAACATTTAATTTTTCATTCATTTTAAATTCCGTGCAACAAAAATCCTTTTCTGCCAAGGCTTCAAGTGTAAGAATATCATCTTCTAACCATAACGATATAAGGGAAAATTTATTTGGTAGGGATACAGTCGCTAGTTTGACACTATGAAGGTCGACATACATGGTTTAGGTCAACACCAGAAAAATGTTGACATGCTTAAGGTCGACATGGATGGAAGGTCGATACAAGCCATAGGTCGACAGTGGCTAGCTCGACAGTCAAAGGTCTGCATGAGTTTTTCACGTTTATTTTCAGCCAATATGTGCCGACAGGTGGTATTTCATGCCCTACCATCAGGGTGTGGTGGGAGAATATCATAGTGTGCTGAGCATAGCGAGGCACCGAGCCCGAAGCATAGGGAGCGCAGCGAGCCATGCGAGGGGACGTGGTGCACCGATACGGTGTCCGTGTCGACCATGTCAACATTTGGGACAACAAAGTGAATAACCTATGTCGACCTTTTGACTGTTGACCTAGCCACTGTCGACATAATGTTTGTGACGACATCCATGCTGTCCTTAAGCATGTTGACCAATATAGTGTGTCAACCTAAGCAATGTCGACCTTCAGTGGTCGACCTAATGTATGCCGACCTATTATTTGTCGACTCAGTGACCCATACTGGTAGAAGCATGAACAAAATACCATATTACCCCATTACCCTATGGAAAGAATGGAGGGTAAGGGATAACTAAAATTTGAGTTCAGGAAACTGATAGGTACAGTATGTGTCGCTATTTTTATACTAGAAAGTGGTTTGAGCGGTTTAGAAGAAACACAATTACTTAGAGTGAATCTAGTTTCAATTTGTAAGTTCCTTAAATACTCCAAGGTTTTGTTGTGTTTTCCTTGAAATAACAAAGAAGGGTATTGTTGTACTTTGCTGCCACATGGTGAACATCGCTAAGAATTGCACTTTTCAGGGATTTTCTTCATCCCTGTAGTACGTAAAAAGTATATAGAGTCCCTACAGTATATCTGGTGTAAGTGACCTTGCATTGATTAACAATGAACAAATTCAATACTCATATTCAATAACTCTATAGTGAAAGGATTTTTTTTATATTAATCAACTAAGACAAATACATGTTTTTTAGATTATCTTTGAAGTTGATTCTAATTTCCATAATTGATATAAATAATGCACCAAATTCAGTCCAATACACACTGGGTCCTAATTCTGGGTCAGATGCACCATGGTCTTTGTCTGTATCTTTTTCCGGTCACCCGTCTATGACTTTATGCAAATACCCCTAGTAGGCCCTTCCATGGTGTACATCCGTGGGTGCATACGAATGACCAAGCATTAAGACACCCAATGTCTGTGCCCATAAACATTGAAATACCACTTGGCGCACCCAGATGATAGATAACAGATCAAAACCATACAAACAACATGCATTAGTTAAACAGGTAGAAAGTTCAAGAGGTACAAATGGTTGACAGATTGAAGGTCAATAGCGTTTAAGGTCAACAGGTACAAGTGGGGTTTTCACAACATTTTCTTGATTTACTATCCATGTAGATATCTATAGGGAATAGTAACCTGCGACGAGCTCAGCGGTAGTGGAGTGAGCCAGCTTGTCCGGAGCGTGGTGAGCAAAGCGACTCCATGGGGGTACACATTTCTACTGATGGTGGTAACATCAAATGGAATTTACAAGTTTTGACCTAAGACAACAAAAAAGTTGAGTCAACCATTTTTGGGTCAACTATTGTCATGGTGACCTTTTAATCCTGTCAACGTTTTGTCCATGTTGACTATAACCACTGTCAACCTTTTGTCTTTTGACATTTTGTTCATGTCAACCTAATGCATGTGCAATATATGTTCACATCCTATTTTAGGTGGTCACACGGATAGATATCAGATCAAATATGGAGGGAAATTTTATAGGATGAGAGATTCAGAAAGTGAGAGATTTGGTAAGAAATCTCCAGTTTTTTTAAAGCGGCAATCATTTACACTGCAAAACCAGTTTCATTTTGAAGTGTAAATGATTGCCGCTTTAAAAAAAAAACACTTTCTGAATCTCTCATCCTATTAAATTTCACCCATTATGTCTATCCAATTTCAATCCAGAACACCCTGATCATGGACACAAACAGAACAATTGTGTAAATGATTATAGGGTGTACTCAATCGTTCTGTTTAGCCATGATCAGGGGTGTTTGGGCTCCCCCCGCCTGCTCTCGCCTCTGCTTCCACTCCGTCAGCCATCCTCCACACCCCCGCCACTGGCAGACAGAGAGAGAGGCTGGTGGTAGTCAGGAGATTTCAAATCTCCAATTCATTTGAAAGGGCAGCTGCTAATTGGCTGAGAGAGCTCTCTGAGCCACTCAGTGACTGCCCTATACATTTAAATATGAGTTTTAAAGTCTCCTGATCACTGGCAGCCTCCTTCTTCATCTGCCAGTGCCAGAGGTGCTGTGGGGGAGTGGGAGATGCCGGTGCCGGGACATGGCCACATTGTTCATCATGCATACACATGGAACGATGTGGCCATGATCCTTTTCACCTGGTTCAAAGGGATCAGTAGACTCGATGAATGACCAGTGGGCACCCGCATTGGATCCTCATCAAGCCCCCACACAGCAAGTTTTTAATTATAGATCTGTCATACCACAACATGTCTTTAGGCAAATAATTGATTGCTCCAAGATCTGCACTAGTCTCTTGGAAGGTTCAGAGTATTTTACAATGGTATTTAAAACGGGTCTGAGCCTTGACATTGCAGTAGATTACTGTTTTAAATACCATTTAAATACCATTCACATCAGTCAACCCGTTTTAATCCCCTCAACACGTTTCAAGACAGAATGCAGGGGACAGCCTATCACAGGTCTGTAATATGTTGTTTTTTGCTAAATACCGTTTCAGAGCCATTCTCACTGCATAAAAAATTAAACGCGTAGGACTCGGCTTTTTAAACGTTTTGAAATACCGATTATCTTTAATCGGTAAATCAACTCTGGTGCTTTCCCACTGCAGCCTTAAACGTGTTGAAATGTGAAAAAAACTGCAATATACCGTTTTAAAAGTGCAGTGTGAAAGGGGTATAAGTTGAACAATTCTGTTTGTGCCCTGTGCGCCTCAATCACAACTCTGATACTATCTGGACATGCACAGCCTGACTTAAGATGCCTACACACAATGCAATATTTTAATGATTTCACTAATTTTGGCTCTTCTGAGCGATATTGTTTACAATATTGACCAGTGTGTACGCAACGAATGATGAACAACACGAGCATTTATGGTATATAATAATCTTACTTGTATAGTACACACATACAAATATTACTAAGATTTACCTTTTAATGAATTTTGTAATTATAAGAACAATAACGATAATGCCAATTCCGCACACAACTCCAATCATTATATCACGGATCGTGTATTCTGCGCCTTTCAAAGAAAGATAACAAGCAGCGCTTTAAATTGAAAAACATTTTTACATCAATTATTAACAGCATTGTTTTTATTTTGGGTTGTGTTTTACATCATTTCAAAAACGTGCCTACTGAAATTAATAAATTAAATTATTTTTGTTCAAAATTTTTTGGACAATTTGGACAAAATAGATCAAACCCCCTCAGCTGCCTGGCCTAAAAAAATGCCCAAATTAGGGTCATGAGGCATGAAGTCTGTATATAAATGTGGAAGATCCTGCTGCTCCCATACCTCCTACTTATTCTAAACAAAAATAAATTGGCTAAAAAGATTACGGCTTCTACAACCTAAATTAGGGCAACGTGATATTAATATTTCGGGAAGCTGCTGTTATAAATCAGGAATCTGCAATTTACTTGGGGGATCAAACACCCCATTCAGGGCAGGGCTAGATAAAGCCTTGGGGGAAGAGGGTTTCTATTAGATCGTACCACCAAATATGACCCATTCCAGGAGGGACAAAATACTCTCTACCTGAACTTGTCTCTAGAATACATGATTGGAGTCACCTGTACCCATTACAGTGAAGATGAAGTACAGTGAATCTCTGACAGTCATGGAATAAACCAAACTTATCCATTACCCCTATTTGTGAAATATTATTTAGTTGGGTGTCAACACAAATGAGCATTAACATAAACCCCCAAAAAGAAAACAAAAACATACCTCTGGGATAGGTGCCAGTAATCTCTGTCCCTGTTTTAGTACCTGAAAAATATATTACAGTACATGAATTATGACACATAATATATCCTAATTATTAGCAGAACTAAGCCTAGACATAGATAATCATACTGCATGACTTCATGCTGTCTATTATTAGGAAATGTATTCTAAATCAATATTTTTTCTCGAGACAAGAAGCAGATCGACATAACTGAGCTACATCCATAATGGGGTTTATCAAGCTTAAAGTTGCAGAGAAATATACAACCTGTAAGTTTGCTATGGAAATGATATTGAAGCATGAGAGACTGTGAAACGTAACAGTACTGTGGATCCCATTGTCAGTCGAAACCCAGAGCAACAAATATACTCTAGAACCCATCGGAAGATGTCAGCTTGAGACATGTGGACAGCACTGCAGGTAACACACTAGAATTAAGGTCTCATGAGAAAACGTGTATTGTACAACACCAGGTTCGAATGATCACATAGACAAAATTCTGTCTCTCAGAAACTAACGTCCTTCCTCAGAGCTTTAATCTTTAGACACTTTAAGCCTTTTGACAGATTGTGTTTTTCCTCTCCTATAATAAATGGTATCTCAATTTTATAAAACATTCCCCCAATCATATATTTCAGAATTTGTTCTCAATCATGTTTATAATTGTATTAAGTATTTGGGGCCTCCCTTTGGTGAGGACTCATGGAGTATCGTAAGAAAGAATGTGGCAGGGTCATCTAGCTCCTCTTTGGTTAAATAGAACTTCTTCAAACTCTACTCCAGATGGTTCTTAGTTCAGACCAGATTACATACAGTAAATGTTCTCTTCTTCCTCCTTTCCCTTTTGTTGATGTGTATGTGGTCAGGTTAGTGATTTTCACACATTTGTTTAACTAGTCCTAAGATTACCCCTTACTGAGGTGAAGTCAAGAACCCTTTGAATGGATATTTTACAAACATCAGTTCCTCTGAGTCCTTGGTTGGTTGGTTGGTTTTGATGGGGCTACCTGTGTAACGGTTCAGTAAATGTATTATTCATTTGTTCCAAACTGCTACTGTAGATGCTCCTTAGCCAAGTGCTGGAAAAAAGTCCTTCACTTAATCCATTCATATGGTCAAAGCCAAAATTCGGTTTACTTTTGGATCAGATTTTATACCTCATCTCCGAGATCTATTCAGCGCTCTTGACTAGTATCGCTATCTTTTTGCCCTGGTGGTATATTTCTGCTCATGAACGCCTTGTCCTGTACTTTCCCCTCAATTCTCCTTTTCCTTCTTTTTTAACATTTCTCTCGCTTTTCCCTTACCATTTATTTTCTTTTCTAACTACTTTCGTTTTTTTTGTTTTTTTTAACATAATATTATTGTTAACAACATAATGGTTGTTTTTGAAAATATATTGAATAACTTATTTGTGTGATTTTTTTTTATTTTACAGTTTTCTTTTTGTAATAAGGAACACAGTCTTTACTTTTTTGGGATTAGTTTGCTCTTTAGACATAAATATATTTTGGTATTTACAGGGAAAAAAAAATTATTCAAATTTACTCTGGACTTTTTAAAAATTCCGCTAATTAAAATACTGCCTATTCTCATATAAAACAACTATACAAAAGAAAGCGCACTGTGTTGATCTTATTTAGAATTTATTCTTAGTAAACCCAATATAAGAGAATTTAATTAAATTCTCTTATATTGAATTTAATAAGAATAAATTCTAAATAAGATCAACACAGTGCGCTCTCTTTTGTATAGTTGTTTTATTACTTTGGATTTTTATTAGACTTTTAGGTATTAGAATTTTTAATTTTAATTATTATCAATTTTCTAAATTAGTTGTGCCTGATTATACTTTTGTGAGTATTTTTTTTTCTATATTCTCATATAAGGGCCAGCAAACATTACTTTGCAAAGAATGTCATAGCAAGTTATTACTTTTGTTTTATTAAAAAAAATTTCATTAAAACAAAATGATGGGGGGGGGGGGGGTGAATATCATCTATATGTATGTCTGGTGTCCGTGTGTCACCGAAACACTGCCATCTGTTGACAACAATTGAAACTGCATCTAGCTTTTAAAGCATTTGCTTCGAGTGGGCTTACACTGCCATCTGTTGGCAGCAAGTGAAACTATATCTAACAAGTTAAACTACATTTGCTTAGAGTGGGCTTACTAGTTAATACATATAAATACACATGTAATGTTACATGGAATATATGGCTGCCTTCCCCGGGGATCAGCAACACTGCTGTATTCCAATCAGCTACCACTGATTGGGACACATACATTAGCCCATCCCATGTCCCATTGGGGGGGGGGTATTGAAAGTTGAGTGCACAGGCACAGCGTTGTCACTCCTAAGGAATGGTTCATTCACTGTACCATGATGGCCACCAGGGCTTTTATTGAGCATGTGCAGAGCTATATTTAGATTGTGTGTGAGAGTACTACACAAAAATGTCAACTTACTCAATTCAATTTATGGGTCCATTACAGGTGCTTGCAAGGGAGGGACTATTCTAGACCAACAAAGAAAAAAAAACACAAATTGCCCAAGCAAACTATAATTGATCATTAATGAGATTTACTTTCTACTGTATATGATAGTAGGGCACTCTTTACCTAGAAGGGCGCCCATCGCGGGCATCGCATGTACATCGCATGCCATTATAATGGCAAGCGATGCGACCGATACGATGCCCGCGATTTCACATAGAAATCCATGTTAAAATGTAAATCGCGTCGGTCGCATCGCATGCTGCCAAAAAATGTTAAATGGGCCACAGACCCCAAATAGCCACCCTGAAGTGTGAAATGCCCCCCCCAATTGTTAACGTCACCCCACCATCAACGTCAACCCGAAGCGTGGCGAGCGCAGCGGTACGCGTCCTCTGACCTTTTCATACCCCCACTATCCACGTCGGCGTGGAGTTGAGAATAGAAAGTGTAGCGAGTGCATCGAGCCACCGAGCCCAAAGTGTGGCGAGCGTAGCGAGCCCGCGAGGGGCCGCGAATACCTGTGAAGCCCGCGAGGGGACGCGGATACTTGTGAAGGTATCCGCGTCCGCTCGCCACACTTTCTATTCTCAACTCCACACCGACGGGGATAGTGAGAGTATGAACAGGTCGGAGGACGCTTACCGCCGCCCCTCGCGGGCTCGCTGCGCTCGCCACGCTTCGGGTTGACGTTGATCGTGGGGTGGCATTAACAATTGGGGGGGCAATTTCACACTTCAGGGTGGCTATTTGGGGTCTGTGGTCCATTTAACATTGTTCCCTATGTAAAATCACGGTAATCGCGTCGGTCGAATCACATGCGATTTTTTGGCCGCATGCGATGCGACCGACGCAATTTTTTACCTTGCGATGACCAAGATCAAAATCGTGGGCGCCATTCTAGGTAAAGAGTACCGATAGCAGTAATGTAGGGATTTCAGGGATTGTACATATACTTGCAAATAGTAAGCCACGAACCACTTCAAGACATCTGTGATATGGTGGTCCTAACACTAAATGATAAAAGAATCCACTTTGGGGCGTACATTTGGGTATTCACTATGTACTCTTTACAATAGTTGTACCATGCAGTACCTTGATTGCCGTTGAATTGGATACGATTTTCAATGACACCATGTATGTTCCATGCAAAGCATCTGTAAATGTCTGCATCTGGGGCGGATATATTGATCACTGGTCCCAATGATCGGCTTCCAATCAGGTTATTCAAGTCTGCATTAAATTCTCCCTTTATCCAGCTGACAGTAGCTGCTGGGTTACTGTCCGCAGTGCAGTTTAGAGTTAGAGATTCTCCTTCATTTATGGTCACAGACAGACCTGCTTCAACTCTTCTACCTAGAACCACAAGAAAATCTACTGATTAAGTAAACATATGTAAACGAGTTAAAAAAAAAACATCTGCAGGTGTACTGTATATGGAATAAGGAGTTTGGAAATGGACTTTAAGAACCTACTGATTGACAATAAAAATCTTGAATTGAACCATCTGGGCTTGGTAACTCAGACCTTGGGTCTTGTCAAGGAAGGAAAGGTATTTCCTGCCCCCATATCTGGTTTTAGTCTTCTGGGTTTTTCACCATATTTTACACTTTGATCAACCTTTTGAGAAACATTTTTAAGGAACATATCGACCTACAGATGGAGCCAGTCTCTGTGTTTCTGCCAGTGCCCCATCCGCTGGTATCTGGAGATGGTGAGATCTAGCGGATATTGCCGAGAATGGGGCGCATGAGCGTTTCGATGTGCGCGCACCCCATTCGGCTGATAGTGATGGTGGTCAGAGCTGGCGGGTGGCGATCGGCACGCCGGGAGCCGCTATGATGAGAGCGGCTGCATCTGTATTGCTTGCTTTGACCTTTTGTTGACCCTTGCATTGACCTACCATGTTGACCCTTTTCGTGTGTCAACCTATTACTTATCGACCAATAGTGGTCGAATTATTGATTGTTAAATTTATTACTGTTGACCGGATATCTACTAAGCCTTAAATGGAGATAAAGTGGTTGGAGATAAAGTACAGGCTAATCAGCTCCTAACTGCCATGTCAGAAGCTGTTTTAAAAATGTCAGTTTGGAGTTAGTTGGTTGATACTTTATCTCCGTCCACTTTATCTCTATCCGGGGCTTAGTAAATAGATCCCATGGTGCTATGTGTCACACTTGGCACAAAAGCCCATAGTAACCAATCAGATTCTGTCTATCATTTTCTAGGATGCCATAGGGAAATGACCGACAGAATCTGATTGGTTGCTATGCGCTACATCAACTCTTTATGTTTTTAGAAAGTGTAGTAAATTTAGCTGCTGGCAGGATGGTTTCTTTATTTGGAAACTAAAATATTTGGTTGTCTATATTTGTACATTTGTCATGTTCCTTATTTAAATGCCATTGCCAATTTATCATCATCATCTACGATTCAAATGTCACATCTATTGTTTGTGTCTATTTCATTGGTAAATGGCACAGGGTTTAGGCCCTTATTCAGATCTAATTGCAGTACAAATTCTTTCTCAAAATGGGCAAAACTATGTGCACTGCAGGTGGGGCAGATGTAACATGTATAGAGAGAGTTAGATTTGTGTGAGTAATTTTGTTTCTGTGCAGGGTAAATACTGACTGCCTTATTTCTACACTGCAATTTAGATTTCAGTTTCAACACACCCACCCACATCTAACTCTCTCTACACCTGTTACATCTGCCACACCTGCAGTGCAAATGGTTTTGACCATTCTGAGAACAAATTTGTACTGCGATCAGATCTGAATAAGGGCCTTAGTAACACTGGCAAAATGTACAGAACAAATGATTTGGGAGTTTAGTTTATTATTCAGTATAGATAGCTAATCAGCAAATTTGCAAATAGAGTGATTATCGAAATACTATCGCGTGTGTGTTCTGTATGCATTGCACATGGGCAAGGGCTAAATAGCAGAAGAAACTGCATATGTATTGTAAACACAACGGGGCAGATGTATTAAGCCTTAACAAGAGATAAATGCAAGGGTGATAAGGAGAGATTAACGTCCAGCCAATCAGCTCCTTACTGACTTTTTTCAAACACAGCCTGTAACATGGCAGTTAGCAGGTGATTGGCTGGACGTTTATCTCTCCTTATCACCCTTGCATTTATCTCTTGTTAAGGCTTAATACATCTGCCCCAATCTCTTGATAGGAAGCTGCCGTTTGGGGGGTGGTAATCTGATATTTTTTATGGGAGTGTCAGAAAAGCCACAAGCGATCTGCAATAGTATCACAATAAATTTTTTGATTTGCGCGGGCATTTTCTCTTTAGGTGTGGGTGGCGGCTGTCTACTTGCAGTGAATTGCAATTTAGCAAATTAATAATCCATGCTACTGTAAATTATTCCCTACGTCAGCAGTAAAATGACAGCCTCATACCCGTAGAGGAAGACATTGTGATTTCTGGTTTTCTTGGCGGATCTGTAATGAGACAACATTGGCGGAAAATGTGATTAAATTATTTTTTGTGTTAACTCTTCATTTTTATTTTTCTTAAAGTTGATTAAGTTGATATAGTAGCACAGAAGGCAGAAATATCCCTGCATGGAATAATTTGATGTCATTGATAGATTAACCCTTTGAGTGCCAAGTGAATTTGTCAAAATACGTGGGAAAATTTCCCAGCAAACATTTTTATTCATCATAATGACCTGTATTGTTACCTTATATTGGAAATGTCATCTTTTTTTGCACAACGTTTTTTATTTGAATTTATAAAATAAATATGAGCAACGCCGGCATTTATAGCCGATATTTAGCATATCTCTCACAGAGCTGGGGTTTTTGTGGATTTTGGCACTTCAAGGGTTAAAACTGTTTAGTATGTTCACAAAGTGTTGAAAAAATTCTATCATATATATAATGTACACACAGGGGCAGAAACAGGACATTCGGGTCCTGGTTAAAAACAAAGGGGGCATGGCCACCAGGAGGGGGCATGGTTTCATTATTATGTACCAAAACCTACATTGTATCGTTATAGTGACACTGTTATTCACTCTCCAATATTCATTGTCTGCTATGCAGTAATATGTATCAGCGTCACCAGCTGTTATGTCTGGCAGACTGAGCTCCAGCCCTTGTCCGGTCACATTACTGGTGACACGGTCTCCTCCCTTCTTCCAGGTCACATTAGCTGTTCTGGTCACATTACTGGTGACACGGTCTCCTCCCTTCTTCCAGGTCACATTAGCTGTTCTGGTCACATTACTGGTGACACGGTCTCCTCCCTTCTTCCAGGTCACATTAGCTGTTCCGCTCACATTACTGGTAGCAAGGACTTTTCCCTTTATCCAGGTCACATTAGCTGCGGGGTTACTGTCTACTGAGCAGAGTATTCTCAGCGAGTCTCCTTCCAGCACATCCACAGCTTCTGTTATCTTGTCCTTTTTTCCTAGGAAAGCAAAACTATGATTATATAAAAGTATATCAAATGTGCAATTATATAAGAGGAGACCTCACATTACAGGGGAATGATATATAATTTATGTATTGCCTATTCCCAATTCTCATTGTACAGGAGAAGTATCACAGGGTGTCCGGCTAGTGACTTAGGGACAGATTTATTAAGCTTGGAGAAGATATAAACTGGAGATAAAGCGGAGAAAAGGTAAAAGGAGATAAAGCACCAGCCAATCAGCTGTGTTTGAAAAAGACAGTTGGGAGTTGATTGGCTGGTGCTTTATCTCCTTTTACCTTTTCTCAGCTTTATTTCCAGTTTATCTCTTCTCCAAGCTTAATAAATCTGCCCCTCAGAGAGGTGTGTGCCTAGTGATTCAGAGGGGTGTGTGCCTAGTGACTCAGAGGGGTGTCTGCCTAGTGACTCAGAGGGGTGTGTGCCTAGTGACTCAGAGGGGTGTGTGCCTAGTGATTCAGAGGGGGTGTGTGCCTAGTTACTCAGATGGGCATGGTATGTTAGGTTGACAGTTATTATGCCTATATGCATATATATGTCGTTGTAAGAATTTCAACATGAAATGCATCATATGGGCCTTTGTCATATCTGCATGAACGACATGTCGACATGACAGAATGTCAACTTAACATCGCTGGACTGGTGGCCCAATGGTCACTTACCTGGTTTGGGTGGCTCCAGCGGCTCGCTCAGCTTCTAGGTCTTGATGATAATGAGATGTCACTTCGGGCACAGATTCTGTTAGGTAAAGTTTCTTCTGCCTATCCATAACCCCAAACCCCCGGTATCTAACTCTAACTGTTATCTGTTATCATTAGGACCACTTCCCAATCATAAACCTAACCCCTCCTCCATCGTGCAGCCTAACCCTAACCCCCTTCTAAGTGCCTAACCCTCCCACCCCACAGCCTAACAGAAATTCCTACCCATCCACTGACAGCCTAACCCTAAGTCCCCGCTAGTGCCTAAACCCCCCCTTCTCCTGGCTGTCTGACCGTAATCTGCCTATAGTTGATGTCAGGATTCTGGCACTTGTCTCCCGATGCTAGCAGGGATTCTGGCGCCAGTCTCCCGGGGTAGTCAGGATTCTAGCATTGGTCTTCAGTTGGTAGTCCGGATTCTGGTCACCAATCTTAGGGATGCCAGCATTCACTATACCATTGCCTGCATCCCATTCTTCTGTGCTCAGAATCTAGCTCAATATACTGTACATACAGTACAGTTTGTATACAAATGACACTTATGAGATTATTGCCGGAGAAAAAGCTGCCACAATAGCACTTGATGTGTAATGTAGTCCTCGTATTAATAACTATTAGGTATAATATATTAAAATATTTTTACTGAACTGGATTGCCAGCATTGAATCAAGTAACACCCTATATAACATAAATGCTAATATAAAAGTAGTAGTAGTAGTACGTTTATTTATAAGGCGCCGCAAAGTGTCCGCAGCTCCGTACATAGCAAACAAAAAACAAATTACAAGGTAACGTACAGGGTGTGTTGAAAAATACAGTATAAATAGGGGTATAGCTGGTAGAAATAAAATCAGCATCAGTTCTGAAGTAGGTGTCAAAATTGTCGAGGAGACTGAAGATGAAGTAGAGGAAGGGAAGAACAGGACAGGAGGACAGGTGAGGTAAAGAGGTAGGGTGAGTACGTGAGGAAGGAGGACCCTACTCATAAGAGTTAACATACAAAAAATAGGTGGGTGGACGAACGAAATACAATAGGATAAGTAGGAACGGAGGCAGGATAGGAGGATCAAAAGAGGTTAGGAGGAGGGATAGGCTAGTCGAAAAAAGTGGGTTTTGAGGGAGCGCTTGAAGGAGGTAAGGGAATCAGAAAGCCTGATGGGTGGCGGGAGGTTGTTCCGCCAAAACAACAAAGATACACACAATGGGTCAATGTGGTTTAGTTAAAGTCTCTTAATTCATCTCTTTATACAGTTACCTGATATTTTAATGTCACTGATTAAGCTTTTATATTTTAGCTGTTCTTAATAAGGGCTAAATGTTGATTTAGGATATGAGTCATAGGGTCAGCAGTAATTAGGACAACCACTATAGGTCAACAGCCACTAAGTCGGCACATAAAAAAGGTTGTCATTATGAGTTTTTCATGTTTTTTTTTTGGTGTCTATGTCGAATGCAGCCGACATGGACACCGTATTAGTGTATCACGTCCCCTCGCATGACTCGCTTCTATTACCATGATTTGGGCATGGTGCCTCACTATGCTCGGCACACTATTATATTCTCACAGTATGACCACTTGGATAGTAAATGATTTATTAGTGCGCCAAAGAGGATAAAACTTTCTTTCATCCTTGGGGATACGGTAGATAATTATTGAATGGGGAGAATAGCGAAAGACCTCAACTGTAAGCGAGGTTAATGTTCAGACACAAGTGTACAGTCTACAAATCTGTTGGAATGGGCAAGGAAATGTAAGTAAATAATTACTTAATTTTAATAACAGTTAATGTCTAATAACATAGTTAAAATAATTGTTTAAAAAATCCTGTATGCATCTCAGTCATTACATTGTATCAACTTTAGTAATAGCCGATTGTATTAGTGACATCACACAGTGTTATGTTATTTAATGAATGAGGTCACAAGACCACAAAACATCTGACTACAGCCTTAGCAAATGTCCCTGTGTTCTGTCTTTTCAATTGATGCTTCAAATTTATAATCTTTTATATTTATGAAATCTAGAATTACCATTGATCTCTCCTGTAATATTGACAGATGGTGGATCTGTAACACAAACAGAGTATACACTATAGTTAGAGATTTGATGTATTATTCTATATTAGTCAATGACAGGGTCACAGAGAATGGTTTTGTAAAATAAACTATCGCTTGTCGGTTTGTGCTTTCCATTTCATTTGACAAATCAGTTTTATTTCCAATATAAGGGTTTGACATTTATTATACAATATTTTTTTATTAAAAAGATAAATGAAAGCAAAGATAGCAGTGAACTTGATAAAAACCATCATTGGTGGAAATGCTGCCCAAGTTCGAAGGCAGTGCAGGCTGCCGGACAAACTTGGACAGTTTTTAAAGGGCAATCACTTACAAGGCAAGACTACGCCTTCTAAGTTATCATGGCCCCTTTAAATAAAATGTCTGAGTCCGGCCAGCGTCCAGCACGTCTGCCAAACTTGGGCAGCATTACATCCAGCCCCATATATGACTTTTGTATTATATTGTATTTGGAAAAAATCTTCATGGTGCCTGTGAGCGGCGGTAATCATTTGGTTGGTTGGTAATGTTTATATTTAGTGGAGAAAATAGTTATATTGTCGATTTTTAGCTGTCATCTGATTATTTTATGTTTATTTACCAAAAAAAAGTTAAAAATTTAATTATACCTTTATTGTTTTAAAACCTGTTTATGAGCTGGTGGGTAGTCTTCTACTGAGCAATTTAATATCATTTTATTAAATCAACAAATGTCATTAAAAGTTTCTTAATTGGGACAAATAGAGCCATTGCTCATGAAATCACCCCCAAAAATTAAACCGTTTCCGGTTACTGGACCAAAACATATATATTGATATGGTATTGGTTTAATATTCAGTACAAAAAAACATTTACTAAAAATAAAAATTGTCTCTTAAATGGGAACTGCACTGGTAGGCATTCAAAGAGAGAGCAACATTAGATGCCCACAAAAATGAGTTCAAAATGGCTGAAATTTGGTGGAATTTGGGTCTGTGGTGCAATTTGGGGTGATATATTGGCTTAGTGGTGCATAAGGCAGGGAGAGGGAGGAGACTGCTGGACTGTGATGGGCTAATGACTGTTGACTATGGTCAACGGTCACTAAGTTCACACCAAATTGTCAACAAGCATGAGAGGTACAAACGTTTGACAGATGGCAGGTTAACAGTGTTTAAGGCTGACAGTGTATATTTCATATAGTTTGACCACCGCCAGTACAAACTCGTCACAGGTCACTGTTCCCAAAACCGTAGATGTACTTGTGGATAAAATACAAACCAGGTCCCCTGCTGATAGCACAAGGACTATTTCCAACACCTGGGAGCTATTGGAGTAATAATAACAGCAATTAGACATAGAAAAATATTGTAACTTACTAAAACACTTTCAATGGGAATCAGCGGCTTAGCGCCCATTGACCCAGTATTATGCATGGGGGGAAAAGGCTGTTTTATTGAATAGCTTTGAAAATTAAACCCCTTCTCCTAACCAGGCTCCCTCCACAGAATATAGAAGTCCTTCGTATTATAGACACACAACGCAAACCCATATTCCTCACATAAATAAAAACAGACTAATAGGGCTAAATTCACTAAAACGGGAGAATATTGAAGATGGTATGTTGCCCATAGTAATCAATCAGATTCTGCAATTTTATTTAGCAGCTTGTAGAAGATAATAGATAGAATCTGATTGGTTGCTTTGGGCAACCTCCCATCTTCAATAGAACTCCTACCTTAGTATATTTACCCCATAGTAGATGAACTTGTACCATATAGGGCTTCATTCTTAATGCATGGTAATTGATGGTCATTCCTATTATTAGTGATCCTGGAATGGATGTTACCATGGTTTGACCAATGGAAATAATAAAAAATTATCTGTCATTCACAACGTTGGCCCCAATGGTACAAATTAATCAGTTCAAAGGTAAAAAAAGATATACTGTATATGCAGGGGCGTAGGGAGGGCGTAGCTGGCGGAGCACAAGATCCAGGCGCCGAGACATCAAAGGGTGCCAGAGCTGTGCAGCCCGCTCCCCCGCTCGCTCCCTGCTCTGCCCGGCTGAGCTCAGCTGCCCTGTTTGCTGCTATTAAGTCTCCCGCTGGACCGCTAGCCAATAGGCGCTTGCAGTCCAGCAGCCAATCAGAAGCAGCATTGATGACAGTTAGACCGCAAGCGCCTATTGAGCAAAGTTAGTCCCCCCTTGGCAATGAGCAAATTTAATCCCATTTGGCAATGAGCACATTTAGTCCCCCTTGGCAACGAGCAAATTTAGTCCCACTTGGCAACGAGCAAATTTAGTCCCCCTTGGCAATGAGCACATTTAGTCCCCCTTGGCAATGAGCACATTTAGTCCCCCTTGGCAATGAGCAAATTAAGCCTCCCTTGGCATTGAGCAAATTTAGTCCCCCTTGACAACAAGCTAATTTAGTCCCCCTTGGCAATGAGCTATTTCAGTCCCTTTTGGCAACGAGCTGTTTTAGTTCTCTTGGCATTGAGCATGAAGCCCCTTGACATTGAGCATGAAGCCCCTGGCATCGGGCATAGAGTTCCTTGCAATGAGCATGTAGGTAAGTGGCACTTATGTGTCAGATGTGTAATGGGCATTACGGTTTGTTATATAGTATGTAATGGGCATCATGTGTGACCTGTGTAATTGGCATTACGGCATGTGACTTTATGTGTAATGGGTATTACAAATCGCTAAAATGTGCAATGGGCATTACGGTGTGTGGTATAATGTTAGGCCATGCCCCCTTTTTGCCACACAAGAGCCCCGCCTACTTCAAATGGGGGGGGGGCACAAAACATGCCCTTGCTCCGGGCACCATGGCACCCATCTACACCACTGTGTATATGAGAATGTATATGTATGTACTTACAGTAAACATCTAGGGTGATAGTTCTCTGGACAGAAGACATCACAGCTGGGAGGGTCACCTTACAGGTTACAGATACATTGTGATCACCCTGTGATGGGGTAAATGTCACAGTTGATGAGTATGTCCAAATTCTATCCTGATCACTCCTTGACCATTGGAAAAGTGGAATCGTTCCAGGGCAGTCCACAGGAAAGGAACAAGTGAGCGTCACCTCCTGGCCCAAAATGATCTTCTCAGAACTGGAGATTTCTGGCATCCATGTAAGATCTGATTTACAGATTGCAAACAGTGAGTATAAGTTATTTTCCATTTCTGATTTGATTTACAGATAATATAATGTACTGTATATTCACCTGAAGATAGAAAAAGTTTTTTTAAAAAAGAGACATAAGGGGGTATTCAATCTAGGATTCAGATTGTTGGAACATCCCGACAGTCGAAATTCCGTACCGTTTTCGTCCAATCTGACAGTAACTCGACAGTCGGAAATCAATGTACCAACTGTTGAGTGTTGAAAAGTCCAAGGATTGGCAAAATTGGCCATGCGGCTGTTTCTGCCAAAAAAGTGTTTTTTGTTTCTTTTTTTTAAATTCAGATCTGGCACCCTTCAATGCTGATGGTAACAGATTGAATACCCTCAATATACAAGCTCCAGACTGTCCACGCATCAGTAGTGTCAGTCAGTCTACTGCGCATGCACATATCTCTGCAAACATGCTGACTGCCATGTTCCGTATACTTATTTCACTACTACACATGCACTACTAGTATTTACAATATATTTTGGTACTGCTTTCCTAGCACGGCACCCACGATCTAGATTGTATGTGTGGGGCTGATATCTCAAGCATCTCATGCATCTTATGTGTTTGTGCGGCATAAGATGCATGAGATGACGCAATCGACGAGATTTTTACATTGGAATCAATGTAAAAAGGCCCCAAAACCCCAAGTTTAATTGCTAACCCCCCCTGATGGGTGAAATCATCCCCCCCATTGTTAACCCCACTATTGACGCCAACCCAAAGCGTGGCGTGCGCAGCGAGCCCGCGAGGGGTGGTGGTACGCGTCCTCCGACCTTTTCATACCCCCACTATCCACGTCGGCCCGAAGCGTGGCAAGCGCAGCGAGTCCCGCGAGGGGACGCGGAATACATGTAAAGTAGTCCGCATCCCCTCGCCACGCTTCAGGCTCGGCGGTTCGCTGCGCTCGCCACACTATATAAAATCAACTCCACGCCGACGCGACGTGGATAGTGGGGGTATGAAAAGATCGGAGGACGCTTACCGCCGCCCCTAGAGGGCTCGCTGCGCTCGCCACTCTTTGGGTTGGCGTTGATAGTGCTGGTGGCGTTAACAATGGATATTGGGTGCTCACAATTTTTTATCTAATGGATCTCATGGATCTCATGCATCAAATGGATGCATAAGATCCATGAGATTAAAAAATCGGGTCCATTGCGTTGATTGTATGCCTTAAGTACCTTAAACTTAAGGCATACAATCAATGAGACGAGCGCCGTGCTAGGAAAGCAGTACCTATATTTTTTATATATTTATCAATTGGACCAGCCCATGCATTTTCTAATGGATATGCCAGTGGTTTCCAAACTGTGTGCCACCGGTGCCCAGGAACCTTGGATTGGTGTTCCGAAGCCAGAGTTAATGGCTGACAATCATAAAAATATGTGAACAAATCATGTGCCTCACCCTAACTTTCTTAATGTTATATTGTTTTCATTTATTTCCCAATAAGAAACATTTGGCCTAGAGGTGCTCAAAAAAAATTATCATACTCTAGAGCGCCAGGTTTAAAAAAAAAAAGTTTGGAAAACACTGGGTCAGACAAAACATTGTTTTGGCTTGCCACACGCCGTTCCGGAGACTGACTACCCAGCATTCCCTTGTGCCCTTCATGTCCCAGTTCAACATTGGGTTTCAGAAATCACTGCAGATCAAATTTGAAGGCCATGGCTAGTAAATATCAAAGCAGGTGCAGTATGACCGTAGATCATCTGGGGGAAATTTACTAAAGGTCCATACACACTGGGTGACTATGCCCAGCGTGTATGGACAGCGATTATGCCAATCATCGCTGCGGGGAAAGCCGCTCAGTGCATACAAAATGAGAGGATTTCCCCCTGCCCGGCGCTGGTGGAGGGGGGGGGGAGGACGGCGTTGTATAGTGGAACGCTATGCAAAGCCATCCTGAAAGCCGCTCATCTGCTGGTGTAACCAGCAGATGAACGGCTTTCCCGGCGCTGTTGCAGGAGCGCGCAGCAGCGCTCATCGCCGGGCCATACACACTGGGCGGCTTTGAGCTGAAAGTCGCCCAGTGTGTATGGGCCTTTAGATAGGAGGTCAATTTCACATGGGATGTTGCTATTCCGATAAAATCCCAATGGTTGGGTAGCTGGCTGCCAGAATCCCAACTGCTTCTATAACTAAAGGTCAACACATGAAATAGATCGACAGGCCCAATGTGGACAGGGTCGGAATGTCAACACAAGCATTAGGTCGACAATGGGACGGTCGAAGGCACTGAATTTTCAAGGGTCTCTCAGCTGATCCGGGAGAGGGGGTATGTATGGCTTTCTGGGGTAAGCGTTAAGCTGAATATTAATTCTATATTGTCTTTTTAATGTATAGAGTGTAAATAAAAGTAAACCTTACCTGTTACATTCACATATATACCGGTTTTCGAATAGGTATATTTTATTTTACCAGCTTCAATCCTGAAGAAATACCACCCTGTGTCTCCTCTACTGGCATCAGATATTACCAGTGTGCATCCCCCCTTATTCGGATCTCCTGTAATCTGGAACTTTTGTTTTCCTTCTTTCGTGGCTAATTTAGAGGCCGTGATTACTTTATTGCCAAATCTCCAGAATCCAATGGCATTACTGAAGCTTTTCACATTTTCAGCAACAAAAGAACAACTGATGGTGACACACAGACCTTCCTCTACACTGACACTTCTGTTCACCAGGAGAGAATAACCAGGAGATTCCTGACATGTTGTATCTGTGGAGACATATATTATATGATACTTACATTCACAGATTATATATATGGCCCAACAACTGTGTAATCCCCCTCCCTGACACTCTCTATCCTGGTGGGATTACCCAATGGCTAGTGTCCCCCAATCCCCCCCTATTTATAAATAAAGAAAATGGTTTCTTCTTATATTTCAGGAACTCTGGATTTTCACAAACAGTTCCTTGGTAATTAAGTAGTAACAATAAACGGTTTAACGTTACACTGAACACTATATTATCAGTATCTATTACACGGTAATTTGGTGCTTGGGATGCCAGTGGTCAGGATCATAGGTACATATACTAGTCCTCCTCACCTACCCCTCCTAACCCATCCCACCTTTAGTGTCTAACCCTAGTCATCCCCCTTTAGTGTCTAACCCTTACATCCCCAGACATCATACTTATGATCAAGATGCCAACAGTCAGGATTCTGGCACTAGTATGCTTACTGGATCTCACAAGAAGGTGTGTGTGTGTGTGTGTGTGGGGGGGGGGGGGGGGGGGGTGTTGCACCCATGTTCCACCCACCTGTTGAAACACAAACCCAGGGTGATGATTTTTGGTGACTTTTTAGTAACGGGAATGTGCAATTCTTAGTAGAGGTGGCATTTTAGTAAAGGGAGTGTGCAATTTTTAGGCGGTAAAATAAAAATAAACAGCATGTACAGTATATCTCTTATCCATATTTCTGACTTTTCCTCTGGGTATTTGTGTACATGACAATTCTACTGATGAGTGTTTATACAAAGGAAAACTAACGGGGTTCTAGGTGTCTTATCTCAGTACAGATCCCCTGGCCTTATGGGCGTACAATTATTTATCCTACCATTAAATAACTAGTATTTATGAATATACAATACTCTATGGACAACCATTAGTTTAGAGAACTGTTTGAGTTGATCAGTGGTATAATACAGACAGCACATACTGTAGCGTGCTGGAGGTCATTTACATAGCAGAATATTGCTATGGTGCAGACTATAGATCTTTCTAATGGAGCCATGCGCCTATTTTTAAATATATATATTACAATTTGTGCAAACACAAATGTACATGCAACAAAGATAGTCGCAATGTCCGCATGAATAATGGAAAGTGTAAATGAGGTTAAACCCTGCAGTGTTTTAGGAAAAAGATGGAAAGGTTAACTCAGTGCTCAATCAGTGCACTGGACCAGAGAGCAGCTACCAAGAAGAAGAAACGGGAGCCTTACCATGCGGTGGGAGTATGTTTAACTTTTTCCGGACCACTTATCTTATTTATATTATTTAAATATGTTTGAGACATCCTATACTATAGAGTCTATAGTATAGGCTGTATCAAACATAAGTGATCAGGAAAAAGTATTTATATCTAACACAATATATGGTCTATAGTATAGACCATATATTGTGTTAAATATAAATACTGTATCCCATACAGCATTCAGTGTATAAAAAGACCTAGGTGTATATAAGGGATGCAGTTACAATCCCGGCGGTCGGGATCCCGGCGTTCAGAATCCCGACGCCGGAATCCCGACCGCCGAAATGCCGACACATTCTCCCTCCGTGGGTGTCCACGACGCCCCTGGAGGGAGAATAAATTAGTGTGCCGAGCGTAGCGAGGCACCGGGCCCGCTGCGTGGCGAGCGCAGCGAGCCCGCAAGGGGGGGCGATCCACGTCCCCCCCTTGTCGGCATTTCGGCTGTCGGGATTCCGGCGTCGGGATTCTGAACGCCGGGATTCAATACTGAATATGTATATAAATGTCCAGGGTCATTATTAGGTTCTTCTACCTCTCCCCCAGACTACCACACTAGCTCCTAAATTCCGCTGAGTGGGAGATATTGAACTGCATTTGGAAACTCCCATCTTGAAATCCTGCATTTGCAACAGATTGCACTAGCTGCGGACACTTACCTTGCCAGAGCAGGGACAGGGTAATAAGCACAGGATAGACCCACATGCTGAAGCTTTCCCCAGGTAACCTTTATCTTGGATAAAGTCTGTGAACAATGAAAGAAGGTGCTGAGAACACTCCTAAAGTACCTCTGTGATAAACCTGTCAATTCTGCACATTTATTATGGACCTACTTCCCAATTGTTTGCATTTTCACAGGACAGCCTTGTTTTTTGGGACTGTCTGGAATCCCACCCGTGTCCTGCGGTGGGGGCAGAGTAGCACAGAACGCTGGTATTGCCCCCACAACATCAAAAACAGGGCTTGACCTCACAATTGCAATGAAGCCTCACTCCTTTTTTTTTGGGGGGGGGACATGCCCCTTTATGGGGAGTAGGGGCAGTTGAGGGGGGTCCCAATGTTGGGAGACGTACATGATTATGGATACAGCCAAAATTATTCACATGGCACAGTCCAGAATCTGTGGGACTCTCTGGCAACATATATGATTGTTCCCCAACCTATGGTAAAATTAGGGTTTGTGTGTGTGTGTGTGTGGGGGGGGGGGGGGGGGGATATGTCCTATTCACAGCTGCTGCGTTGCAGAGGAAGAAAGCTGCATTGAGGGACATTTTTGTATAATGCAAATTGATTGGAATCTTTGTTTTTATGCTGTTCTGTAATCTGTATAGTCTAATGCAAATACCAGGTTAAACGGTCAACAGTGTCTAGATAGACAGTCAAAAGGCATACACATGGTTGACAGTGACAAAAGGTTGACACAAGAAATAGGTTTACATAGAAATGGGTGACACGTGAATGGGTCGACAGGAGTTTTTCCCTTTTTGTGTCAATGTCAACATCTGAGCCCGAGGAGCCCCAATTAGTGTAGCACGAACCCACAGGGCCAGTGTAAGGCTTCTCAGCACCCTAGGCAAAACTTTAACCTAGTCCCCCCCCCCACCAAAGAAAAATGCATGTGGTCCTCCCAGCCCCCCAGGAAGGTGGGCAAGTCTCCTGCTGTCCCTGGAGACCCTCTGCACACTTCCCTTTGCCACCCACAAGGATGAGGTGGCAGCAAAGTAGGAAAGTGGGTCTCAAGGGAAAGTATGGAGGTAAGGTCTTAGAAGTTTTCCTTTATTTTTTTAATTAGTAGACTTGGTGGCTTTCCCCCCAGATCACGGTGCCCTAGGCAGCTGCCTAAAGCTGCCTAATGGTAGAGCCGGCCCTGCGTACCCTCACATAGTTTTTTTCTCACACCATGCTAAGGACCAGGTCTGCTATCTCTGCACCCAGCACACTCTACCGCTCCCAATCATAGTCATTGTGGAAGTAGAACAAGGTTATATAAATTCATGAAAAACTCATGTCGACCTTTTCATATGGGGACCATTGCCATGTTGACCTTTTGTTGGTGTCAATCTAGTGCATGTCGCTCTTTTGTTAAGTTGACCTTGTGCATGTCAGCTTTATGGTGTTGACCGATTAACTATCTAGACTAGAGACTGTAAACCTATTGACCGGATACCCAGCTGGCCCTAGACACAGGCAAACTGGGAAAAGCCTAGGACATTTGGAATATCAAAGGGCATGCAAACCTAGGGCCGGCTCACCTTGACAGTGTACAGCGGTGGGAATGGGATGGATGTAATGTGTATAAGGAAAAGGGCTATCACTGTGGCATAACATGAATAAGTGACATAAAATACAGTATGGGGGGCCTTGCTGGCACAGGGCATCAAAATGCTTAGAGAAGGCTCTGTGGAGGAGTATTGCTGTGGGTGAGGGGTGATGGGTGATGCTGCTGTGATCTGTGCTGTTGGGCGCTTTGATGTGTGTTGGACCAGAAACGAAACTGGTGGTTGTCCTAGAGGGTCTACAAGCCAAAATCCTGCCTAAGGCAACAAATTAGTTAGGGTCTGCTCGGCACAGATGTACAAATGTCGCACATCACATTCATATCTCCCAGCTCTACCAATTACAGCAAGACAGTCATGCTAATTGGAGACTGTCCCGCTGTCCCTCCCATGTGTGGTGATGTACCAGGGGTGAGGGGGCAATTGAGAGGAGCTAGAGTTCACCAATGCTCAGCTTTGCATGCGCACGGCATCTCTTCAGTCCACGGAGGAAGCCGGAGCTGCCCGGCTGCTAGGGGAATGAATTGTATGGGACAGTCCTGTGTTTTGTAACTGTCCTGCATCCTGTCCGAGGCCAGCATTGTCCTATGGGATTCGAACAGCATCTATTCAGGGAGTGAATAGATGCTTACACAGTGCTGGACATGCCCCCATAGTGACAGTGACATGACTGGCAGTTGCAGTATCCTGCAAGGGCACGCCCCTTCCATATAAGTCAATCCCGCTTTTGCAGAGTGCACATGCGCAGCTGTGCCACAAGAGCGACACAATCTTCAACACCTCAATGTCAGGAGGTATGCCTGTGTGTGTCACCAAGGCAGAGATCTCGTTAGCAGCCACATCGCATATGGCAATGATCGCAGTTATACGTATATGTGTCAGTTCTGCCAACACTATGGTCCTTATTCTGGTTAACTTGCAAGATTTTGCAGACTTGCGAGTCCCCCAGAAGCCGCCCGCCATCTGCACGGATGCCTGCCCCCCTTGAACCCCTGCAGGCATGCGAATGGTCGATTTGCATAATCATCCATTCGCAGCCTTGGCTGCGGGGAGAAATCATTTGGTGATTGGCGACCATCAAATGATTTCTTTACCCCTCGTAGATCTGACACCTCAATGGTGTTTCTGATCTGCTGGCGCCCTGTGCGAGGACAGGGCAGGCAGCTGCCCGCTCTGCGCCCACCATCATCTGGGAATTACCATGGGAACGCCCAGCGTTCAAACTCTGGGTGTTCCCATAGGCAGATTCCCCAGCCCCCCTCCCCACGCTCCTCCAAGCTCCCCGCCCATAATACTTCTGTGTGCGATCTCTATGGGCTCTTACACACAGCGGCTGCACATGCATATAAAAAACCTGTGCGCGGTCGCAAACAATCGGTCCCCCATGTGAAGGGCCGGTGGACCGATTGATTTAGAATAACCCCCTATATATATAAACACTATAAATACATAATGATTCCCCATTGTACTCACAGATCAGCCTCCCGCGCCCAGCACGGTGTATGTGTGACGGCAGCAGCCTTATCAGCTCTCATCTGCAGCTCTTCTGCTCAATTCCCTTTTTTCATTTCCAAAAAACAAATGACAACATCACTGATCCGAGGCGTCCTTTCTCCTCTCACATGCGTGTCAGACTGATTACATACAGTAATGATATGTGTGTTAGCTGTTTGTATTCTCTGTAAACACACTTGGTGTAGACGCTTGTTACTGATTCAGTGACAGACACATTAAGTGGCCCGGTGCTTCTCTTGTGATCTTAGGTCACGCGCTACATACCTGTGATAATATAATTTATAATCTTCAAGATTGATTCCTGAATTTGTATCTTCATAAATGTAAACAGTTCTAATGGGAATCTCGGTTTATACTGCAGTGTCCTGGAGTAAATGTAGTAGGGTGTTAAAAGCCGTTCGGTTCTGGTGTTTTTTCCAAATATGGACATATTTTTAAAGCGGCAATCACTAACCAGCCTGGTTTTGCCTTGTAGACTATTGCTGCTTTAAAAATATGCCCTTCTCAGACAAACTCCCAACCTATTACATTTATCCCTGTAGTCAGACACAAATAAAATGTAAATTAACATGTCAACATCAGAATGTTTTTTTTTACAAACAAGTTATACTGAAATTCTAGTGTCGACATGTTAGATTTTGGCATTGTGACTGTGTCGACATTTTAACCATGTTGACTTGAAATACATACCGGTATATAAAATACTATAGTATTTATGTGAGAGGCAAAATGCCGACCAGAGATACTCAAAGAACAGCAAAATGTGTATCCTGTAAGTAAGTGAAGGAAAAGTGATAGTAAAAATCCTCCTCAATAACGCAATTAAGAAATAAAAAAATTTAAAATGTTGATTATATCTTTAGGGATAAACATCATAATAACACATCAACATTATTAACATGTTTGCTTATATGTGTAATTAATGTGAGGAATTCTTACAGTTAAAAATAACAACCTTATAAATGCAAAATATTATTTAAACTGTCAAAATAGGTCATGTACTATACAGTTCATGTCATTTTGTTATTTTTATTTCCTCTGTTAAATTCATCCTACAGTATGTGCATCGTGATGCAAATTGGAAGCACAAGCAGCGTATTGTAATTAAAATGATATATAGCATGCCTATATTCAGTATGTCATTTTCAGCCAAACAACTTTATATGTATAACTTGGTTTGCATATACTGTCGTAAGTACACAGAAAATATAGGAATGCTGCATATCATATGCTACTGTATGTGCATACCAAATAATGGTATACTGTTTGCCTTGGAAACACCGTAGCATCACATTTCTTTATGCTGATACAGTCACAATTACCTACAGAATATAAATTAAAACTAAAACGCTCAATACAAGAAGACTATTGTATGAAAAGGGTTAGTAAAAGCACCAGGAAAAGAAAGTGATTGTGGTTAACAAAAAAAAAAAACTATTAACTAGTGTGACAGCGAAAAAGATGGACTTTAGGAAATAATAATGACAAAGAGGTGTATCTTGCCAGATGGAAGTAGCCTAAGAAGGTGATCAAGCATGCAAAAGCAGAGGAAAAAATGGCCAAACCAGAGGATGAAGGGGGCAAAATAATAAATAAAATAAAAAAGTGAAATGAGAAGAGAAGAATTAATAGCACTTAAGACAGAGAGTAAGGGTGTGGTGGAGCGAGACACGGCAATAGCAGGTCACCTAAATAGTTATGTTTTGCTCAGTATTCGCTACAGAAGGAGAGGGGAAGGGGCCACAGAAAAGTTGCAAGGAGAATTATAAAAATAAGGTAGATGAAAGTATATTTACAGAGCAGAAGGTCCTAACAGAACTCTCAATTCTGAAACTGGATAAATATACGATGTCAGATGGGATACATCCAAAGATACCAACAGAGCTTAACGATGCGCTGATAGCACAATTAACAGAATTAATGAAACAGTCACTAGATACAGGTGCAATTCCAGAGGACTGGAAAAGAGCATATGTAGTTCCATTGCACAAAAGTAGAAGCAAGGACGAAGCATGTAACTACAGACCAGTTAGTCTTACATCAGTAGTATGGAAAGTAATGAAAACCATATTAACATAAAGAGCTGTAGAATATCTTAAATCAAGCAACAGAATCCCAAACAGCATGGATTGTATCAGGGAGACATCAGGCCAAACACATCTTATTTCCTATTTTGACTGCACAGCTGATCTAATAGATCAAGGGGGAGCCATAGATGTAGAATATGTAGACTTTAGTAAGGCATTTGACACTGTCCCACTGCGAAATAAACTCAAAAGCTTGAGATTGGATTATAAAACTGTTAAATGGATACGAATATGGTTGCCAATAGGAAACAGACAGTTGTAGTAAATGGAATTCATACTATGGATTGAAATTTTACCAGTGGGGTGCCAAAGGGATGTGTACACAGGTGCTATTTAATATCTTTGTTGATGACATTGCACATGGTATTAAAGTAAAAGTATGCCTTTTTTGCAGATGACACAAAGATAAATGAACAGGGTAGACCAGTGATTCTTTACCCTTTTACCTTGCGGCACACTAAAATTGATTTTAAAATAGCCAAGGCACACCATGTGATCCCCACAGGGCAAAACACATTGACTCCCACAGAGAAAAAAAAAAAAACCTATTGGCCCACATACTGTATAAAAAACAATCCCACTGGTCCCCACAGGTAACAAAAATAAAATACATTGGCCCTTTACATGAAAAGAAGAGACCAGGGTACTTGTGTAATATCTGGGCGCCCGATTTCTTTATTGTATTGCATCTCATCGCATCGCATGCAATATAGTGGCATACCATTCATGCAATGCAATTTTTCATTGTAAAGACCCGATTTTTAATTGTATAGTCACCCATTGGTGATTTCATACCCCCACTATCCAACTACGCATGGAGTTTATTTTATATAGTGTGGCTAGCGCAGCGAGCCACCGAGCCCGAAGCGTGGCGAGCGCACCGAGCCCCGCGAGGGGACGCAGAATACATGTAAAGTTATCCGCGTCCGCTCGCCACGCTTCGGGCTCGGTGGCTCGCTGCTCTCGCCACACTAAATAAAGTCAACTCCATGCGGAGTTGGATAGTGGGGGTATGAAATCACCCATGGGTGACTATACAATTAAAAATCGAGTGTTTACAATTAAAAATCACATCGCATGCCTTAAGTAGTGGCATGCGATGAAAAAATCGGGCGCCCAGATAATACACAAGTACTGAGACCAGTAAATAACAGTTAAACTGGTGGTGGCTGTAAACTGGTTTGGGCATCTCTAGATCTGGGGGCACACTTGAGAACAGCTCAAGGCACACTAGTGTGCCACGGAACAGTGGTTGAAAAACACTGGGGTATACACACCCGAAGGTGTAAAACAAATGATTAAGGAGCTACTGTAGGTAGATGTGAGGAATAGTCAAGAATGTGGTAACTACAGTTTGATGCTAAAGAATCAGCTGCAGAAAGAAGTAATAATGCCACTGTATAGGTCATTGGTACGACGTCACCTAGAGTACTGTGTCCAGTTCTGGAGGCCATATCTCCAGAAGGATATGAATACATTAGGGAGTGTACAAAAAGGGCAACTAAATGGTGCATGGCCTACATCACAAAACGTACCAGGAAAGACTAAAAGATCTTGGGCCAGATTCTCTAAGCTTCAATATTGATCAAATGGAGAGTAAATAGCCAGCCAATCAGCTTCTGTCTGACATTTTTCAAACACAGTCTGTGACATGGCAGGTAGTAGCTGATTGGCTGGCTGTTTATCACTCTCCATTTTGTCACTTTTGAAGCTTAGATAATCTGGCCCCTTATCAAGTATACTTTAGAGCAGAGAAGGGAAGGGTGACATGATAGAACTTTTCAAATATATCAAGGGTATGAATAAGGTTCAGGAGGGAAACATTCTTTAAAGGAAGAGATATGTTAGAACACGACACTGGGGGGAGGGAGGTCCGCGGGACATTTAAGTAAAAATGACTTTACAGAGAGATAAGTGGATCAATGGAACAGCCTCTCATCAGAGATGATGAAGGCAATGTAACATGCTTGGGACAGGCATATAAATAGCCTTACAAAGATCCTTACAGAGCTTAGACAGAGCTGCACGTATCTAGAAAGTGACGTTGTATACAGCTAGTAGTAATGCACAATTATGACACAACATGTACAGTGTATGAGGACACAGCTGTATCCTCCGAATGCTGTTTGCTATTTTTAGTTCCTTTTCTTTTTTATTACTTTAGTCAGACTCATTTATATTTTCTAAACATTTTCACTTTATTTGAATGGATATTACCTATAAGCACTGTTCTCCTTTCCTTGGCAGAGCACTAAGTAGCGCATGCAGAACGAATGCTACCCCAGTTTGCCAGTATCACCAGTAAGGTGGAAACAGGTGTGTAGAGAGCTGTGGTAGGCCCATCTAATTTTGAGGGTGTGGCCTAATTGAGGGAGGTAAGGCCACAACCCTTTATGCAAACAGAGTGATAAACCACAGATATTCGTAGGCCCCATAGCAAAGGTTCGTAAGGGCCCCCTATTTAACAACTGATGGTGACAAATGTATTATAAACATATTACTTAGACAGTAAAGATGGGCCCCCTTCAGCTCTGGGCCCCATAGCAGCTGCATCACTTGCACCTATGGTAGTTACGCAGTTGGGTAACATGACAGTTGGGAGCTGAATAGCTGACACATTATCACTCGTCATTTTATCACTTTTCAAGTTTAGTACATCTAGCCCTTTGGGTGACTAAGTAGGGCTTTTTGGTGTGATGAAGCCACAGTGTATGAGGACACTTTGGGCCTTAGTCTAGTTCACTCTGACAAAATCCTTCTTAGATGGACAAAACCATGTGCACTGCAGGGGGGCAGATGTAAAATGTGCAGAGATAATTAGATTTGGGTGAGTTATTTTTTTTCTGTGCAGGGTAAATACCGACTGCTTTATTTTTACCCTGCAATATAGATCTCACTTTGAAGTAAAACCCCACCCAAATCTAACTCTCTCTGCACAAGTAACATCTGCCCCACCTGCAGTGCACATGGTTTTGTCCATCTAAGAAGGAATTTGTCAGAAAGAGTGAACTAGAATAACCCCCTTAGTGTTGAGGAAGGGGTGTCACTAAGGGAATCACTAGAGCAGTAGTTCCCAAACTTTTTCAGTCCAAGGCACCCCTTTGGGTCTTTCGACTTTTTCAAGGCAACCTTAAGCCAACATAATTACCGATACAATAATACAACACTAACGGTGGGATGTACCAGCCAGTACATCCTACCGCTCAACGCATATGTACTGCCTGGCATATGCGACAAGCAGCGCAAAGCCTCTGCATGCAAAGCCATGCCAGGAGAGGCTTTAGTACATTTAAAAATGCAGTAAAAACCCAGAATCCAGAGTTTTTACTGCATTTTTTCTTTAGTACATCCTGCCCTATATGTTATTCCTCATACACCTGCTTCCCCAGGGAGCCGCGGTGAACAGTTTGGAAACCACTGCACTATACCATGCACAGGGCTGTCAAGTGGATACAGGCGACAGAGCACTTCCACTTCTGGGTACTGCCCGGGACAAGAAGTTGGAAGTCCTCTTGTAACAGCAGTGAATAGAGGCTGTGCGCATGGGCACTGCGTCTATTCACAGGATATGTAGGGGCATGGGGCATGGGCAGGAGCTCTCACACAGGAGCGTGGCTTCGAAATTGCAGACATTTCCATGAAGCCAAACCCCCTTTTCTGGAACGTGCACAGCTGCGCCAGCGTCCTTATTCCCGTTTAATCTAAGTCTGGAGCGATGATTATATTAATACAGTAGAAGCACAGAGTGAAATCCCTGTGTTACATATAGAAGATGATGACAGATAAGAACCACTTGAATCTAGTCTACACACACTTACACACTAGGGTTCATTTCTCTCAGGGGTCAGTTAACCTACCAGTACATTTTTAGATTGTGGGAGTACCCAGAGGAAAACCCACCAACGTATGGGGAGAATATACAAACTCTGCACAGTTAGGGCCATGGTGGGAATGGAACCCATGGCCTCAGCACTATGAGGCAGTAATGCTAAACACTACACCAGGGGTGGCCAACCGGTCAGAGATAAAGAGCCGAAAAGTATCGGTAGTCAAGCTAAAGAGCCGACATCATGCGCGCGCCGAAGGCGCATGCGCCAAAAAAAGGGGTGGTCTATTTTGACCCCTTGGGTGGGTGTGATACAAATATGCCTCCAATAATGCAGTGCCATATATACATATGCCCCCATGGTGCCAGGTATGCACCACACGGTGCCGGGTATGCCCCTACGGTGCCAGAAAGCTGGTATGCCCCCACAGTGCCACAAACTGCTATGCCCCCACAGTGCAAATATCCCAGCAGCAGCACTTACCATTGTTGCAGCTGCTGCCGGGCAGGGAGAGGACAGTCTGGCGTCCCCCTGCAGTCTGACTCCTGTCATGTCACCGAGGGGAGGGGAGGAGAGCACACAAGCACAGCACAGTGCACGTCTCCTTCCCTCCTCACTTCCCTGTGACTGGTCCGTCCACCAATCAAAGCTCGCTGGCCGGCTACTGATTGGCTGCTGGCCACGGCCCAGTCACAAGGATGCACAGTAAGGGGTAGGAGAGATGCGCAATGCGCGCTCTCCTCCCCTCAGAAGGAGAAGGGATTCAGGGAACCGGGAGCAGTGGGGACTGGGACGGACGGTTGGCGGCGGGCAGCAGTGGGAGCAGGAGCCGCACTTTACAAGGGGGAGAGCCGCATGAGGCTCGAGAGCCTCGGGTTGGCCACCACTGCACTACACCATCCGTACTGTACTTGTCCTGATATCAGCACAATCCTTTACCAGGGCAAACAGCTCGTTAGCAGCCATGTAACATATGGCAATGATACCGCTGTTATACATACATGCGTCCATTCTGCTAGCACTGTATATAAACACTATAAATACATAATAATACCACACTATACTCACATATCACCCTCACGCGCCCAGCACAGTGTATGTGGGATGGCAGCAGTCTCATCAGCTCTCATCTGCAGCTCTTCTGTTCATTTCCCTTTTTTCGTTTGCAAAAAAATGCATTGCAACATCACTTTCTCCTCTCACATGCGTGTCAGACTGATTACATACAGTAATGATATGTGTGTTAGCTGTTTGTATCCTCTGTAAACACGCTTGGTGTAGACGCTTGTTACTGATTCAGTGACAGACACATTAAGTGGCCCCGGTGCTTCTCTTGTGATCTTAGGTCACGCGCTACATACCTGTGATACTACCAATTCTAGCACCGGAGCCGCATCCCAAAGATCTTATCGGAAGAGCAGTCCTTTGCGTTAATAATCGCATACATTAGAGCAGGGGTGGCCAAAAGGTCGATCGCGATCTACCCGTCGATCGCGGTGGTCCCACGGGTAGATCGCAATCAAGTTCCCTGTGCACACAAACAAGTTGCTGAAGCCTCTGACATAGAACAGAGGCTTCAGCGTTCCCAGGGATGCAGTGCGCGGGTGCAAGTGTGACGTCACCCGCGCACTGCACGTGAGAAGCAGGAAGCCCATGTTTGAGCCGACTGGAAGCTTAGCTTCATTGGCTCGGCGGCGGTGTGACAGGGCTAGGAGCGCCGCGCGCATAGCTGCAGCAGGGACTGGTGCCTCAGCGTTTGCGGTGGGACAGGGCTGGGAGCGCAGAACACAATGGCAGCAGGGACTGGAGGCTCAGCAGCGGCAGGACTCGGAGCGCAGAACGCAGTGTCTGCAGAGAATCTGCACCCAAATCACAGTAAGTTAAGTGCACTGCAAGTGGGGGGATGCTTACAAATGTAAGTTCATCAGAGTTGCTGCCTGTGATGGAGTTGCGTGCTCCCTCAAAAAAAAAAAAAAATATATATATATATATATATATATATATAGCAGTTAGGTATGGCGGCACTCACAGGACGTCACAAGAGAAATAAATCCACACAGGGACCCGCTGACGTGGTTCAACGTTTCAGTCTATAATGACTTTTTTCAAGAACAGAGGCATACCTCGTATTCTTGAAAAAAGTCATTATAGACTGAAACGTTGAACCACGTCAGCGGGTCCCTGTGTGGATTTATTTCTCTTGTGACGTCCTGTGAGTGCCGCCATACCTAACTGCTATCTTCTGTTCCTCTGCTGAGCGAGCCAGGAAGGCACCCAGGCAAAGTAACCCCTGAACAGCCGGGCGGAGTGCCAGTCCTCACACAGATATATATATATATATATATATATATATATATATATTTTTTTTTTTAAGAGGGCACACAACTCCATCACAGGCAGCAACTCTGATGAACTTACATTTGTAAACAGAGCTCATCTTCCTCCGGCCACATAAAAGAATTTCGCGCCATTCCATGTTGCATATTGTGAAGTTTGCGCCATTCCTTGTCGCATAATTTGAAGTTTGTGCCATTCCCTGTGTCAGAATGATTTCCCCTCATTCCCTGTGTCGGAACGTGAATTTCTGCCTCATTCTCTGTGTCAGAATGTGAATTTCGGCCTCATAACCTGTGTCAGAATGTGAATTTCGGCCTCATAACCTGTGTCAGAATGTGAATTTCGGCCTCATTCCCGGTGTCAGAATGTGAATTTCGGCCTCATTCCCGGTGTCAGAATGTGAATTTCGGCCTCATTCCCGGTGTCAGAATGTGAATTTCGGCCTCATTCCCGGTGTCAGAATGTGAATTTCGGCCTCATTCCCTGTGTCAGAATGTGAATTTCGGCCTCATTCCCTGTGTCAGAATATGAATTTCGGCCTCATTCCCTGTGTCAGAATGTGAATTTCGGCCTCATTCCCTGTGTCAGAATGTGAATTTCGGCCTCATTCCCTGTGTCAGATAGGGAATTTCGTCTCATTCCCTGTGTCAGATAGGGAATTTCGTCTCATTCCCTGTGTCAGATAGGGAATTTTGGCCTCATTCCCTGTGTCAGATAGGGAATTTCGTCTCATTCCCTGTGTCAGAATGGGAATTTAGGCCTCATTCCCTGTGTCAGAATGGGAATTTCGGCCTCATTCCCTGTGTCAGATAGGGAATTTCGGCCTCATTCCCTGTGTCAGATAGGGAATTTCGTCTCATTCCCTGTGTCAGACAGGGAATTTCGGCCTCATTCCCTGTGTCAGATAGGGAATTTCGGCCTCATTCCCTGTGTCAGATAGGAAATTTCGTCTCATTCCCTGTGTCAGAATGGGAATTTCGGCCTCATTCCCTGTGTCAGAATGGGAATTTCGGCCTCATTCCCTGTGTCAGATAGGGAATTTCGGCCTCATTCCCTGTGTCAGATAGGGAATTTCGGCCTCATTCCCTGTGTCAGATAGGGAATTTCGGCCTCATTCCCTGTGTCAGATAGGGAATTTCGGCCTCATTCCCTGTGTCAGATAGGGAATTTCGGCCTCATTCCCTGTGTCAGATAGGGAATTTCGGCCTCATTCCCTGTGTCAGATAGGGAATTTCGTCTCATTCCCTATGTCAGAATGTGAATTTCGGCCTCATTCCCTGTGTCAGATAGGGAATTTCGGCCTCATTCCCTGTGTCAGAATGTGAATTTCGGCCTCATTCCCTGTGTCAGATAGGGAATTTGGGCCTCATTCCCTGTGTCAGAATGGGAATTTCGGCCTCATTCCATGTGTCAGAATGGGAATTTCGGCCTCATTCCCTGTGTCAGATAGGGAATTTCGGCCTCATTCCCTGTGTCAGAATGTGAATTTCGGCCTCATTCCCTGTGTCAGAATGTGAATTTTAGCTCATCATGTGTGGCATACTGTAATGTGAAGTTTGTCTCATTCCGTGTTGCATAATGTGTAAGGGACGTATTGCATTTGGAGGGGTATATTTTACACAGGGTTAGATGCCGGTAGATCCCCGGTAAGTAAGTGTAGAAAAAGTAGATCCCGGATTGTAAAAGTCCGGCCACCCCTGCATTAGAGCATATGCAGTTATTACATGCCCACACATTGGGACTCATCTGTACAGCTTAAACACGGATATAAAAATCTTTTAATTGTGCATTTAATAGATGCTATTTTATTTCAACTAGTTGTAGTTCATTTCCTTCTTTTTGTTGACTTTATGTTTATTTAAGGGGTGCAACACCCCTCTTTTGAATAACAGCTTTTGATAGCTCCTTTGACGTCTGTTTGATTAATTTGCATATTTCACCATATTTAAAAACGCATCAGTGGAAACGTTGGGGAAAAAAAATGTCGGCCATAGTTACGTCAACCTTTTGAGTTGACACTTTTAACCTGCTAACTTTAACCCTTTGAGTGTCAACATCTCTGTAAGAAAAGAAATCTGATAAAAATGCCATCGTCGCTCACATGTGTTATATAAATTCAAATAAACAAAGGTTAGGTTCATAAAGTTTTATTTCCTATATCAGGTAACATTACGGCTCATTATGATGAGTAACAAGGTTTGCTTGCCAATGTTCACACCTATTTTGACAAATTCACTTGGCACTCAAAGGGTTAAACACCGTTTCACCTTGACAACATTTTGCGTGTCGACTATTTGATGACGGCCTACTGACTGACTATCATTACTGTAGATCTATTAACCGGATATCTTGAAATTTAGCAATAAAGACATTGCTGGAGAAATAGGAAGCGAAAAGAAGGAGACAAAGAGCAGGAAATGATACAACTGTGTTACACTAGCAAAGGGGGGATATTGCTTCACAATCTGCAAACACTGTGTAAACTCATTATATCTCTCATACGCACAAATACGATTTTCTGAGTGTACTGGGTGAGAAATCGCTAGAAGCACACTGCAGCCCGGTAGTGTTTGCTGATCACCAAGCATGTTCTTGTGATTTGTGATGATGACTTTTTCATTTTGACTTTTGAAATAAAAAGGCTGGTCGCAGGTAGAAACGAGACACTTTATCGATACGGTGGCTGAGTGATAAATTGCTGAGCGATATTAAGCAAGAATCGCTCAGCGACCAAGCCACTCCATGCGTACACACCCCCAGTCCCTATCTGCTCCTACCTCCAGTCAAAATGATAAAATGGAGAGTGATAAACAGCCAGCCAATCAGCTCCTACCTGTCGTGTCACAGACTGTGTTTCAAAAATGTTAGGAGCTAATTGGTTGGTTGTTTATCACTCTCCATTTTATCACTTTTGAAGCTTTCTGGCCTTGTCATCACATCTCCCTTTCTGGGTGTGGGTAGAAAGGTCAACAGAAAATAGGTCAACACACGGAAAAGATCAACATGGTCGATACGGTCGGCACACTATTAGAATCTAACTACATCCACTTGGATGGTAAAGTATGAAAAAACACAACTCATGACAACATATTGTTTATGTAGACCTTTTAATCATTTCAACCTAAGGTATGTCAGCATCTTTCATGTGTCAACCTATGTCCGTTGACCAATAGAGGTCGACCTAATTACATACTGCTTGTGTCAACCTTTTAGCCATATCGATCTTAGGTATGTCAACCTTTTTGAGGTGTCCACCCATGGCCCATTGACCAATAGTGGTCAACCTAATTACTGATGATCTACCGACCACATGCCCTCCCATCTCTCAATATCCTGCAAGTTTGAAACAGATCATTTTGCTTTCTCATTCTGTTAAGGAATAATTTGGTCAGTCGAGTGGCCTCTAGTGGTCACTGGCAGTACTTCACCTCAGAGTTGAGGATTTAGCATTTAATATATAGAGATGCACTACATGTTATTTTAATTGTTCATATTATAAACATCATCAGGATGAACAGTTATGAATTGAAGTTCAATGAGTCGCTGTGATTTGTATTTAGTGAAATTGCAATTTCAGGCCTCAGCAGAGATTAAGCAAATTGTGGAAAGAGATAAAGTGGAGAGAGGTAAAGTCATAACCAATCCGCTTCTGATGGTAATTTTCATAAGCCTACAAAGTGACAGAATGTGATTGGTTGGCACTTTATCTCTCTCCACCGTATCTCTCTCCCCAAGGTTTGATAAATCTCTCCCTATATAAGGTGTTCAGGGATCACGGATTTGTAGATTTCCTAATGTCTAAAGCAGGGGTGTCAAACTCAAATTCATCGGGGGCCGCATCAGCAGTTTGGTCACCCTCAAAGGGCCGCTGTATAATAATAATGCAATGACACCACAGGCTGCTCTTGCTGTATAATAATAATGCAATGACAACACAGGCTGCTCCCGCTGTATAATAATAATGCAATGACAGCACAGGCTGCTCCCGCTGTATAATATAACAATAGTAATGCAATGACACAAATTATTATACAGGGGGAGCAGCCTGTGGTGTCATTGCATTATTATTATACAGAGGGAGCAGCCTGTGGTGTCATGGCATTACTTTTATATTATACAGGGGGAGCAGCCTGTGGTGTCATGGCATTATTATTATACATGTAAAGCGCAACGGAATATGCTGCGCTATATAAGAAACTGTTAATAAATAAATAAATATACAGGGGGAGCAGCCTGTGGTGTCATGGCATAATGCCATGACACCACAGGCTGCTCCCCCTGTACAATAATAATGACACCACAGGCTGCTCCCCCTGTATAATATAAAAGTAATGCCATGACACCACCATCAGATATATTGTTTTTTTATGTAACTTACTGTATTTTATCCCTCAGGCTCCTTTACTGCTGCTGCTGCTGCGGCTCCAGTAATTTCAATTCCACTCTCTGAGCCGCGGCCTGTCCTGCTGCGGCCCCCCGACTCGGCCTGCCTTCCTTCCTCTCTGCAGACGCATGGGTGGGAGGCGTCATCGTCATGACGTCCCCACCCAGCGTCTGCCACTGCCTCGATAAGAGGGAACAGGCTGCCAGGCCCTCCTCCACATAGCCGTGGAGGCCGGCGGCCATGTTCCTGTGGCCGCAGACATCTTAAAAGACCACAGGAACATGGCCGCCGGCAGTGCAAAAAAAACCTCTCAAAAAAGATCTAGGTACTTGTTTCCTAGCACGGCCACAATCGCATTGATCTTGTGCCCTTAATAGTGGTATGCGATGGCCCCCGACGCGATGGACCCGATTTCCCATTGAAATGCATTGAAAAGTAAAAAAATCGCGTCGGTTGCGTCGCATGGGGCTAAATAAGCATTAAATGGTCCCGACGCGATGGCCCCGATTTCCCATAGGGAACAATGTCAAATGGCTCAATTTACCCAAATCAACAGGGAACAATGTTAAATGGTCCAGAAACCCCCAAAAACACACCAGAACAGTGAAATGGCCCCCCAAAATTAGTTAACGCCACCCCACGATCAACGTGAACCCGAAACGTGGCGAGCGCAGCGAGCCCGCGTGGGGCGGCGGTACGCGTCCTCCGACCTTTTCATACCCCAAATATCCACGCCGGCGTGGAGTTGAGAATAGAATAGTGTGGCGAGCGCAGCGAGCCACCGAGCCCGAAGCGTGGCGAGCCCCGCGAGGGGACGCGGATACCTTTACAGGTAAACGCGTCCCCTCGCGGGCTTCACAGGTGTCCGCGTCGCCACAGACACCTGTGAAGCCCGCGAGGGGACGCGTATAACTGAAGGTATCCGCGTCCCCTCGCTGCGCTCGCCACACTATTCTATTCTCAACTCCACGCCGACGTGGATAGTGGGGGTATGAAAAGGTCGGAGGACGCGTACCGCTGCGCTCGCCACGCTTCGGGTTCACGTTGATCGTGGGGTGGCGTTAACTAATTTTGGGGGGCCATTTCACTGTTCTGGAGTGTTTTGGGGGGTTTCTGGACCATTTAACATTGTTCCCTGTTTATTTGGGTAAATTGAGGCATTTAACATTGTTCCCTATGGGAAATCGGGGGCATCGCGTCGGGACCATCGCATGCGATTTTTTAGCACGCATGCGATGCGACCGATGAGATTTTTTACCTGCGATGCCCCCGATTAGAATCGGTGTGGCCGTGCTAGGAAACAAGTACCAAGATCTAAAAAAAGAGAATAAAAGGTGAAGGCTGGCGGCGGCTGCGCGGGCCACATGACGAGGTCTGTCGGGCCGGATTTGGCCCGTGGGCCTTGTGTTTGACACCCGTGGTCTAAAGGATATAAATTCCATATATAATAACCAAACAAATGAAGAATAAATTAGAGTATAATGTGTGCTAATAAAAACATGTTCTGCATTAATCTTTAAGGAAAGCCGGGGATATATTTGTATATGAATAGTGTTAATTAAGAAGTCACCTGCTGTGTATAATAGTGTTTATACTATTATTCTGTATTCAATGATGCATCTTGAGGTATCTTGCATTTATGTGGTACAAACACATCAAACACGTGAAATACACACAAATATATTATAGATTTGTACATAAAACAAGGTTTTAAAACACATAAAGCAAAGTTTGTGTGCGATCTCAGACACTGAATATGCATGCTAATTAATCATCTTATTGCACATATTTGGTATCAGTTACATATCATGCCCCCAGTAGTGCCAGGTACATATCATGTCCCCAATAGGGCCAGTTACATATCATGTCCTCAGTAGTGCCAGGTACATATCATGTCCCCAACAGGGCCAGTAGTGCCAGTTACAAATCATGTCACCAGTAGTGCCAGTTACATATCATGTCACCAGTAATGGCAGTTACATATCATGTCCCCAGTAATGGCAGTTACATATCATGTCCCCAGTAGTGCCAGGTACATATCATGTCCCCAATAGGGCCAGTTACATATCATGTCACCAGTAGTGCCAGTTACATATCATGTCACCAGTAGTGCCAGTTACATATCATGCCCCCAGTAGTGCCAGGTACATATCATGTCCCCAATAAGGCCAGTTACATATCATGCCCTCAGTAGTGTCAGGTACATATCATGTCATTTTATTTACAGTTTCTTATATAGCACAGCAGATTCCGTTGCGCTTTACAATAGTCATCAGTAGTGCTGTTACAGATGTCCCCAGTAGTGCTGTTAGCAAGAATTTGATTTTTTTTTTCACTTTCTAGAATGTATGGTGTGTGGTATATATACATATATATACACACATATACACACACACGACCAGGAGGCGGCACTCGATCAAAGAAGCAGTCAGGGAGACAGATATCTCGTCATCAACGTTTCGAACTTTTAATATAGTTCTTCATCAGGATCCTGATGAAGAACTATATTAAAAGTTCGAAACGTTGATGACGAGATATCTGTCTCCCTGACTGCTTCTTTGATCGAGTGCCGCCTCCTGGTCGTATGTTTGGTGTCCCTGAGGGGAATTGGATGGCACCGGCTCTACAAAGTGCTGAGGTTGTGCTGTTCCCTCCTGGACTTTTTTTTATATATATATATATATATATATATATATATATATATATATATATATATATATATATATATATATCTCCCTCCGACTGCCATACAGAACCCATACTGCGGGTAATCCTATCCTTTCACCAGAGCAATGGAGAAGGTGCCCCTTTTGGTCTGATGCGTGCCGACGACAGACTCCATTGTCTCCGATACTTCCACCATTGTTTATCTACCTTATCTAGAGCACATGACCAAAGCTAAACTAATCTTAGCCTTGTATACCTGACCTGTGTCATACTGTGGCATTAAGGGCACACCAGGAAAATGTAGGGACACATTTTAATGACCAACCATTGGTTAGGCTTGGTCATTAAAAGGGAGTCATGTGGCAATGTCAGAAAGGGCATTCTATAATATTATGCAGTCTCAGATTCCCAGACACCGCATTGGGATCAATTTAGTCTAATGGATTTTATCTGTGCCTCCTTAAGGCCAATAATAATTTATAGCCTCTCTTTTTGGAGTGATTAATGAATTCTCATGCAGCATGCACTGACAGTATGATAAGGTGGTGTTGCTAGCACGTACTGAGAGACGTGGAGATCAGGGACACCACATGAAATATGCCATTACGGTAATCTAGTTATTCCTTAGCTCCTTCTCCTGACTTTATCATTACAACATTTTCTTCTTATTACCCTGCCAATCATCTCCCAGGCTGTAATGCATTCTCTTTGAGCACAGACTCCTCATTGCAATGCAGCCAGTAATACTGCATGGAAGCCGTGATAACCCCCTGGAAGGAGGAGGAGCTGCACTGAGAAGGTGGGATCAGAGAGGGAGGACTGACTCATTTAACAGGTCAGTGTGTAACAGCTCCTTCCCAGCATGCTCTGAGGCTGCATCTCTAACCCTCAGCTGTCCATGGTGCTGAATTGGGTTGCTAGGCCAGGTTCTGGAATGCTGGGCCAAATCAAATAGGGTGAGAGTTTCAGAAAGTGAGAGATTTTGGTAGAGTTTTCCCATGTTTTTTAAAGCAGCAATCGATTACATGGCAAAATCAACCTGGTTTTGCAGTGTAATTGATTGCTGCTTTAAAAAACATGGGAAAACTCTCCCAAAATCTCTCACTTTCTCAAACTCTCACCCTTTTACATTTGGCCCGCTGTTTGGAAACGTTCCAGCGTTCTACTAGTTTTTAAAAGTACTCTTCTCATGGAATACAAAGTTTGCAATTTGAGATTTTAATGGTTCCTTGAGAAATACACACGAGCTTCAGTGTTATAGAAATATTGTATTGCATTGTTTTCAACTGTATAGGATTTTATTTGTATACAGCCTTCCACGTTGCATGTAATAAGCCAAGTTTACGAGTCTACAATTATGTTCTGTAGAGAAAATATATTTCCAACAAATCAAGTTCTTCTTTGCTCCAGCAAAACCACACAAAAAACACTATATACATTAGGACACGGGTGGAAAACCTATATAAAGGATCATTTTGGGCAAGGCAAACAGCATATGATAGCTACAGTAATATAATCACAAAGTCCAGGGAAATGATCCAAAAATGGTCATACAAATAAATCCCTGTACAGAATGTAATAATTCTGGACCAAATACCCAAAGGTTTGGCCAGTCTGTTTGGTTTGCACCATTTCTCCAGTGTTCCAAAGGTGTAAGACAAAGAACTTCTCTCTACAACCACACTTTCTTTTTTATGCAATTCCACCCCTAAAGTCACCATGCAGAATATGAGTGAGGCACACAAATCAATCCTCATGTATCACCTTCAGGACAAAATAGGGAAAACATTGGTGTGAAATAAGCAGCAAAGAAAATTAATCATGGCTTCATTAATGAGGTTGACCTGTGAATGTCAATATAGTCATTACAGCATGGTCACAAAGGTCAAAATTGACCTGCTCCAGCGGCCGTTGTTACCTTGTGCTGGCCCTTCCCTGGGGTTTCTGTGCCGGCTGCCTTGTAGTCCGGAATGGTCAGGTGAGTGCTGCGGAGCCAGGGAAATGCTGGCTTGGACCGTGCATTGTTGTGGCCTACCCTCCGGTTGGAGGCCGGGACCTGGATTTCGGCCAGATGAAAGACAAAAGATCAGGTCTTCCAAGCTCGCCGTTCCCCGATATTTCTTTTGATGGGTCACATGCAGTGTTCCCTCTAAGCTGTGCGTGCGCACACAACTCGACAAGGGTGCTCACAGACATTACAACAGAGCGCACAAAGCAGCAGTGGTCCCTTTTTGCAGTTGCGGACTCAATTAATGAGTGTTTCACCCATTAACTACATTGTGTGCTGTGTTTTGAATGTTTAATTGTTTAATATAATTTTGAAGTAAAGTTAACACAAATGCTGAATGTCATTTTCCAGTTATATATAAGTGACGCACAAAAATTTTAATTTCCTTCCAAAGTTGCACAGCCAAAATCTTTTGCCGCACACAGCCTTCGTAAAATTAGAGGGAACATTGCACATGGGGTTTTCCATTCAGTCTGCCGGTGAAGGTGGATAGCAAAATCCTCAGCACGTTCTCCAGATGAGGCTCTTCATCACATTACTCAACCACATCTGCTGACCCCTCAACCACGTACATAGCTGCATCCACCTAATACCCAAACTGCCCCCTTCCCCAAAGAGCCTCCAGGAAGGAATGGCAAACATTCAGTTTCTGCCCCACTTCACATGCAGTGACATGAGCCTCCCCTAGGCTCTGTATGTCTTCATCTGTCCACTTGGTATGGATCATGACTTGATCCCAGTGTGGTAAACAGGGGTAATAAGACACTATTTTATGCTTATTGTTATAGTATATTTTAATACCCTGAGCTTATCTAGCATATGTTATGGTGATCTATCATGGTATTAATGCCAAGAGGTTCAATTAAAGTGACTGTAAGACACACAGTGAACATTCGCACGGCTGATGGTGCTGGCACCTGCTTCGCTGTTTACCGCTTCTTCAGGGTAGTCTACATCATCCTTGATTGTGTACAGTATCATACCAGAAAGTCATAAGGGAAGTTTTTTTTTTTTTTTTATTTTAATTTGGTGCGCTGGTGAAGGGTCCTCAACCTGTGTAATAAACTATTTTCCTGTCCTATTCAATATTTTTTCACAACCCTAACCCTCACCATAATGATAACCCCAGCTCTAAATTTTAACCCTACTCTAACCCTGGAATTAATGCTATCCCAAACCCTAACAGGACCCCTAAACTTAATGGTAACTTTAACACCAACATAACCATGTAGGTAATCTTAGCACTTGCACTAACAGTAAACTGTAATGCTAATACTAACGTTAACAACCCTAGTTTTAACCCTAACCCCAACAGTAACCTTACCCTTAACAGTCACTCTAAACCCAACAGTAAGCATAGTGGAAAGGTCTATATTATATGCATGGATAGCATTTTCTCTGTTGACATTCCATCAATATTACCATTTTGAGGATATTGACATACATGAAGTCATCATTATAACCATGTCCCTGTTATGAATACTGAATGAAGCCATTGTGACTGCATATGAGAATGTAAATAGAACAAACCCATAGTTCTACTAAATATTAATATATTCCTATACTTTGCTTTTTAGTGATGAGAGTCACAGACATATTTGTAAGATATTATTTAATAAGTTATTTGTAAGAGGATTAGAGGGTGTAACGAAGTTATGACTGCACATGGCCAAACCTCGGATATTAGCTGACTTGCTTGTGTCACAATGTGTCATCTTATGTAGAACATTACAGCATACAGACAGCTTAGTGGCCCAGTCATACAGTATTTACTGCAGTTTCCATATAAAAATACAAACATCTTGTTATAGAGATCTGCTTTCATCGCATGTGAATAATGGTGTAGATATCGTTTTTCTGTCCACTTAGTTCCTTCAATTAAAGGAAAAAAAAGTATTTAATGTACAAGCAAACAAAAACATGTTAATGTATAATAATAGTGTAGTATTAATACTCAGTTTAATGTGTCCTGATAATATCGAGAGGAGCCTTGTTTTAGAAACATCACATGTATATGAATTATTGGGTTTCAACCACAATTAAAAAAATCAAATAGATTATCCTTAGATTCTGTTGAGGATGGATAACGTTTTATGGATTTGGATGTGTAATAAAGCATAAGATAGCATTCACTGATGATATTGTACAGTACAATAGGATATCCCAAAAAGGGATGCGGTCAAAATCCCGACGGTCGAAATACCGATGCCGGAATCCCGACCTCTGCAATGCCGGCACTTTGGCCCTTTTTGGGTGTCCACGACACTCATAGAGGGAGAATAAAATAGTGTGGGGAGGGTAGCGAGGCACCGGGCCCGCTGCGTGGCGAGCGCAACATGCCCACAAAGTTGGCAATCCACGGCCCCCCCATGTCAGCATTGCTGCCGTCAGGAATCCGGCGTCAGTATTTCAACCATTGGGATTTCATACTGATTCCCCCAAACGGCTTGGCAGCTATGAAAGTGAATGAGAGACTGATAGGGGTGTCACCATCTTATGGCTAGCAAAGATAATTGAGGAATACAAGGGAAACCTCTTTATTTTAACATTTAAAAATGTTTTTGAAATTAATTGAAAATTAAACAGAATGATTCATCTCCATTATAGGAATCAACAGATGAATATTTTTACATACAGCACATGACGACAATAATTTACATTGTGCTTTTTAATTTCATTAGAATAATTTGCATTTGTACACTGATATAGTATAATAATTTGTTCTATTAAGCTATATATAGTATAAAAACGTCATCATTCATTAGGAGTTGGATAATACTTTGTATGGTTTAATTATCACTTTATGCTCCTCTATATAGGAACTAACGTATTTAATGTAACCAGTACATTTCTCTTCCCCAGGGTCAATTTTCCAAATCATCTAGAGTTTTTTTTTTTTTAAAGAATTTTCACATTTTTACAGATATGTTGTCGTCTTCTCCATAAATACAGTATGTAAATATAACCAAACACTAAATCAAGTATTTGGTACATACCAAATACAGTATGCATACAGTATACACAGCCAGGGGCGTAACTACCTATTTATCGCCCCCCCCGCCGCACGTTTATTCGGCGCCCCCCATCTAACCTGCCCCCCCTTCTTACCTGCGGTCTGCATCTCGCCCGGCTCTCTGTCGGGACCTTCCTGATGTCACGGTCCCGGCCGGCTCCTGCTGCTACAATGAAAACGGACTCTTAGAAAACTGTCTGCAGTATGGGGGCAGCCATTTTCTAATTGTCAGTTTTCATTGCAGCAGGAGCCGGCTGGGACCGTGACGTCAGGAAGGTCCCGACAGAGAGCCGGGCGAGAAAAAAAAAATCTCCCTAAAACATTTTTTTTCATGATGTAATTATTGGGTTACAAGTGTAGAATTTTGAGGGTAAAAAATATTTATTCAATTCTGTAATAATGCTGTTGCATACCAAAATGTGGAAAAAGTGAAGTGCTGTGTACAGTGGCGTAACTATAGCCCAGCAGCCCCCCCGGCGGCGCCCCCAATTTCTCTGCGCCCCCCCGCCACCGCGGGGGCTGCGGAGCTATAGTTACGCCACTGTACACAGCACTTCACTTTTTCCACATTTTGGTATCCAACAGCATTATTACAGAATTGAATAAATATTTTTTACCCTCAAAATTCTACACTTGTAACCCAATAATTACATCATGAAAAAAAATGTTTTAGGGAGATTTTTTTTCAATTTATAAAAAAAATAAAAAGAAAGAAAGAAGGAAGAATGGGGGCTTCATCAACAGGAGAAGAGAAGAGAAAAGAACTCCATGAAATCAGACAAATCAGACAAAAAAAGATGTTTCCAGCTAAAATTCTGCAGTAAAATGTTTTTTTTTTTTTTTTTTTTTTACAGAATGTTTACAACATACAACCCAATAAGTGAGCAAGTCATGTACAGATGCATACACCTTGGGTGCTTTTGGCCAGGAGCAATGTTATGAAAATGACTGGCCGTTAAATGACTCAGTGCATACACACTGAGCAATTTTCACCAAGCCCGGTGATCTTCGTGGGGTCAACCACTTTTCATAGCAGGAGCAACTGGCGGTGGCAGCCGTCGATGATGCAGGAGCGTGTATCATTGCTTGCCTATAAGTACTAGATAATTCAAAACAGGAAAAGGGAGCTACTGTACTTCAAGCTCAAAATTGCCTAGCGTGTATGGGCCCATAGTGTCAGGTCTCATCTTACACAGTTTGTGCTAGGAACATAACTGAATTATAACTAAAATAGACAACAAAGAATGGATCTTACTGTAGCAAAAGCTGTGATATCTCTACATTAGATCACAACATTTTTATTGTAATGCAGTCTGAGATGTTGCTTGTAAACATTCCTTCCAACTCTCCCATTACAGCGGGACAGTTCTCCTACTTGGAAACTGTCCCACCTGCGGGTCACAGTAATCCGCAGGTGGGGGACAGTTGAGGGAGCTGGTAATAACTGAATATATGCCATGTGCATGACATCTGTCAGTGCAGGAAGGAGAAATGGGGGCTGCCCAGGGAGTGCTGGGCACGTCCCAAATGATGAAAATGGAGAGTCGTAGTGCTAGGCCTATCATCCACCCAATGTCACTCCCACCACCCTCCCATGGCTCCAGCCTTTTTCAGGCTACCTTTGATGCAGCAGGTCCCAATTGGAAGACATAAATTTGATAGTTATGCTGTAAATAGGAGTATACACATAATGTATTAAAAAATTGGGTAATGTTGTAGTAACGTGAAATTTATACAGTACTGATTTAATACAGCTACAGTATAATCATACCTGATAAGTAGGTTCTGTTCCTTCATGATTATCGCTCCCAGGTCCTGGAAAATAGCACATTACCTGATAACTATAGATCATTTTTAAATGTAAAGTTTGTGTAATACAGTTGTGAACTGATAATTACTGTTAGTCTTAATTAGAGATGCAAGGTTTGTTTGCAGTCCAAAATTGTATATATCCAACAAACACCTGTCTGGACCTCCTGAGGAGATCCTATCCACACTGTTTCAGACCTTACAGATTTTAAAACCAAAATTTCAGGTTTTGTATTCCAAAATATACATGATTTTAGCAGTTTTTATTGATTTTTATTAATGATATTTTTTATAGATTTAAAATCAAACTGAAATCCGAACCAAAACATATAAAAGGTGGTTTGGCAAAAAAAAAAAATACACAAAGAGGAATCCAGAACAAAAACAAGGGAGTTTGCACTCGTCTCTAGTACTAATATATACAAATGTTTATTTTATTTTAAGAGTATATAGCTCGGAATACATACATACATACATAATTTAGCAAGAATTACATTGGAAAAAAGTTAATGGAGAAAATTGTAATTAATGCAAATAAAAGATAAAATGCATTGTCATTTACCCAATAGTCTTTTCTCCAAGTATCGCTTAAGAACACAGAACAGTCCCAGAGAAACCAGGGTCAGGATAATGATGTTACAGGCTACAATCCCAGCAATGACTGTAGAATCCACATACCTGCAATCTAATGTTAAAAAAAGTGCTCTGAGTCATATATAGAATGTGCCCACTATAGGATTATACTGCAGCAGAGAGGCTTCTTACATATGATTATCTTATCCCCCCCATGTATGGTTTAACTTTCACATTGTAACCTAGGTAGCGTGTCCAAGATGGCTGCCTCGCATAGTAAGTGTGTGCGTAATGAAACATACTTGTAACATACTATTTTGCAAGGCCTCTGCCTCTAGCTGTAGTACACTGCAACTTCCCCACTTTGTGCAACATCTTCTAGGCATTGCCTATTACAGTACACCAAGGGAAACCCATGTAGCATGCCCAAAATGGCTGCCTTGATCGGTACTTTATATGGGTGAATTATGTAACCTTTGGAACTTACTCAAAATGGCTGCACTCACTGTACCCATTGTTCATTACTTTTCAGCACCGGTAGCTGTGCGTGCCCAAATAAATTGCTTCATCGGCCATCTAGTGGCTGTCAGAGTGCACAACAATTGATTTCTACCCCATAGATGGGAGGAACAGCATTAACCTTGTATTATGTATGATTTAGGACTATTACAGATTTAGGTACTTGTGTATTATCATGGCGCCCCCGTTTCCATCGCCTGCCATTGTACAACCAAAAAATCGCATTGTATGCGATATGATCGCATGCGATGCGATGAGACGCGATTTTACCCGATTTTAAATTGTACACGCAACCAGACCCGATTTTACATTGTACACCCACCCTGATGGGTACTGACAATGATAAATGCCCCCCCATTGTTAAAGCCACCCACTATCAACGCCAACCTGAAGCGTGGCGAGCGCAGCAAGCCCGCGAGGCAGTACGCGTCCTCCGACCTTTTCATACCCCCACTATCCACGTCGGCGTGGAGTTGATGTCATATAGTGTGTCGAGCGCAGCGAGCCACCGAGCCCGAAGCGTGGCGAGCACAGCGAGCCCCGCGAGTAGACACGTAATACTTGTGAAGTAATGCGCGTCCCCTCGCTGCGCTCGCCACGCTTCGGGCTCGGTGGCTCACTGCGCTCGCCACACTATATAAAATCGACGCCGACGTGGATAGTGGGGTATGAAAAGGTCGGAAGACGCGTACCGCCGCCCCTCGCCACGCTTCGTGTTGGCGTTAATAGAGGGTGGCGTTAACAATGGGGGGACATTTAACATACTTATTACCCATCAGGGTGGGGATACAATAAAAAAAATCGGGTCTGCCTGGGCATTTAACATTGAAATCGCGTCGCAACACATGCTATTATAATGGCATGCGATGCAACGCGATATTAAAATTGTACACACTTCCCGGGAAAAGCCTCAAATTGGGTCCATCGCATACCTTAATTAGTGGTATGCGATGCGACGCGACGGGCGCCGTGATACTACATAAGTACCCAGATTTTTAGTCATGTAGTACAGGTCGGTTCTCCCATTTTTTGGGGGGGGGGGGGTGACTTCACCGGCGCGCCCATGCACACGCACAATGCTCCCCTGGGCCCGAAGAATCAGCTGAAGAGGATCCTGAAGGCCGCTGTGGAACCAGTTAAGTATGGGGGGGGGGGGGGGGGTCCAATATCCGGAAAAGTCCTTATCCAAAAATGCTTGTGGTCCCCAGCATTTCGGATAAGAGATACTCAACCTGTAATAATAATCCTCATTGCTATTTTTTATGCTTAAGAAGAAGTTGGGTGGGAGGAGCCTGCACTAAGAATTGGGAATAATAAGTTTGAAGAGATAGGAAAATTGGGGAAAAAACTGACTATAATTGACGATAAATAATCTTATTCTGAACCTTCTGAAGGTCAGCCTTACATAGCATTGGTGCATAGGTGTACTATATGTATAGGCACACACATGGGATTTCATTGCACCAATCCTTTATACCAGCCCCATTATAATTGTTTACAAATAATTCGCAAATAGAGGCAATATTACCAGTATTTTATATACATAAAAAAATAAAAATAATCCTATAGGAATAATTTGCATAATAAAAATATAAAAAATTATTTTTCTTTAAATCACTTCATTAAATCTTTTGTGCAGCATAAATTAAATTAATATACTCATTAATTTGTTATATATTTATAATAAAAAAAAAAAATTGTATCATAGGACTTCAAAGCACATAACATAAAATAAATAAAAATCAAAAAACTTTTTTCACTTGGCATAGAAAAATATGTAAAAAAACTTTATTCGAGCAGCTGAGCAATTGTAGATTGGGGATTAAGAGTGCACCCCACCCGAGTTTCTTTTTTCTTCTTTTGTTTATAATTAAACCTATTTTTTATGCTTGTAAAGTGCTATATAAATAAAGTTGTGGTGCACCAGTTTTTCTCTGTGATGATCACTTACAGCACCACATCATTCTTTATGTATACATTACCTGTAGCAGGGACTCCGGAGGGTTTATCTGAAAGACAAAGCACATCAAATATCAATGGAATGAGTTTTTAAAGCATTGATACAATACAGGGGGGGGGGGGGGGGGTCACAAGCCATGTCAGACTGGTTAAAGGGATGTGCCCATTCTCCAGAAACTAAAACATGGAGAGAAAAACCCCACACAGATAATGCCCTGGCCGTAACCTTGATCCTAGTGCCACAAGCATACCTCCCAACATTCAAAAAACACAATATTGAGACATGACAATGCCTCTAAACCAGGGCTGGGCAATTGCGGCCCTTCAGATGTTGATGAACTAAACATCCCAGCATGCCTTGCATTAGTTTCAGCATGGCCACATAGCAAAACTAATGCAAAGCAACCTGGGATGTGTAGTTCATCAACATCTGGAGGGCCGCAATTGCCCAGCCCTGATCTAAACCCTGACTCTATAGTATCAGAAATGTCCATTCTTAGGCCACCAGGGGGACTCTTGGGCCGTATGCAGTAATGCCGCAATACTAATGATATTTTTGACCTTGTTCAGTTAGTAAAGTAGGAGTCTATATGCTGCACATATTTCTATTGCTTTCCATTGTAATTGCATCTTCTGTAGGACCATGAAACTTACCATCCACACTCAGACGAATACTCTTGTTGGAGATTCCGCCATCTACAAAAGCCACTTTACATGTCAGTAACGACTGATCATCTTCGATGGATGGGATAAATGTGATATCGGAATGATAGGTCCTGGTACCGTCTTCATAGTGTTTTGTATAATTGTGGATGTTTCTTGTGTTCAGGTCTCCTTCCCACGTGATGACTGGAGACTTCCCAGAACATCTTCCAGGACTTGTACAGGTCAAGGTCACCTTCTCACCAGCAGGAAACTGCCCCACCGGAGAGAGGTCTGGTATGTCCGTTAGCTCTAGAAATAGGAAAAAAATAAAAAAAATAAGATGACAACTGTATAGAAATATTCATGTGAAAGAATAGGCTTCTATTATTATATATCCAGTTTCCACAACCACAGAAATGGCCTATTTACTACAGTATGTCAATGTAAGTTCATAAAATTAGAGATGGTTAACAAAAGAAAAAAATACATACATTACTCTCCTGAGACCCTACATCCCCTGCTCCCACACACACATTGTTAGTGCGAGGGGTGGGGCTTGATGATACTATTGTATGCAGGAAGAGGGCTTTCTTGCCTCGCCCCATACAGGGTTATGGCAGCGGTACCTCTACTATACATTACTGGATAGCAACAACAGATGAAAACCTATTTTTTTGTATTTGCAGAGGTGAAATACCAAATCTGGGCATGTTTTACTGCGCATGGGCAATCCAAGCTAATTATCTTATGCATGCATGCTTCAAAGGAATAGGGCCGGTGAGAGAAGTGGGGAGTAGTGTGCGGCTGTCCAGGTGATATTTTTGTGATACATTGATGCAATAAGGGAGTGTCTGTATTCTATCAGGGCTGCCATCAGGAATTTTGAGGCCCAAGACTCATTTCCAGTCCGGACTACAGGCCCCCCCCTCCTCAACTGATGTACCGTAACCCAGCTCCTGCTCCTCCGTCTCCTCTTCCGCTGAGCTGCAGCCCGGAGATCCCGGAGTACAGGCTTCTTCAAATCAGGATGCCGGCGACCAATTGAAGTGCAGCACCAGCTGGTGAGCCAATCAGAGCTCACGTACTGGCAGCTGATCCGATTGGCTGCCGGTAGGCGAGCTCTGATCGGCTCAAAAAGCCAGTGCAACATTTAAGTTGGCCGCCGGCGTCCTGGGTTGAATAAGCCTGCACTCCGGGACCTGCTTTGTTCAGCGCAATGAGCGCAGCGGCGGCAGTCAGGGGGGTTGCGGTGTGAAAAAATAGCTGCCCACGCCCTTCCACAGTAATTCCTATATGTGAACTAAGAAAAGGTAATTATTGATTTTGCAGTTGCTAGCGCCCAAGGGGTCGATCGTAGGGTAGTATGCAGTGGCAGACAGAGTCATGAAGGGCCCACCAGGGAACGCCATGGCCAGTTTCCATGAGGCAAGACCAGCCCCCACTGAGGTCTTCACATCCCATCTGAGACCATGTAACTGACCCATATAGAAGAAGTTTAAATTCATTGAAGAATAAGGAGGGATTTGGCCCAAATGACAGTTTATCCCACTGGGCATTTTCTCTTTTCCTATGAGGGCCAGTCTGATCTGGGAGCGGGAGATGTGTATCTGTACTGTGGTGACTGTAGCCAACAGTGACAGAGTTACAGTGCACTTAATGAACATTTCCCCTCTACTGCAAAGTGAACCTACTTCTCTGCTGAGAACAAAATTTAAAATAAAATGTGAACGGATGAAGTTCAAATAATTTGCTACAGTTGGAAATATATCAAACAAGATTTGGGTGGCGTGAGTGGAAATCCCGGTAAGTGGGCGTGGTCTATTTGAAAGTGGCGTGGCTTCACATGCTCCTATGAGGCCATGCTCTTGTTTCCCCACCTTGGGGTTATGGCTAGAGCTCTGAGCTGCTGGCCATACCCCCTGCCATGAATAAACGCTGTGGGAATGCACATAGCGTCTATTCCCCGTATGCAGGAATGACACCCAACTGCCCCCCCCCCCCCCCCCCCCGGGATGGGACTGTCCCCCCCAAAAAATAAAGTGTTAAAGTGTAAAGTCATACAGGAAGTTGATTATGCACCAGCCAATCAACTCCTAAAGGTCATTTACCAATTACAGCTGATTGGTTGGTGCATTATCATTGTCACAAAATAACTTCGTTCATCAGGAACAAGTAGGCTTTATTTTACTTACTTGTCACCTCTACATAGAGCGTGGCACTAGCGAAGGAATATGCAATGACCGTGTCTTCAAGTCTGAATAAGTAACGCTCAGAATCTTCTGGTCTTGCGTCATTGATCCTCAGAGAGCAATCTCCCCTCCATACTGCTCCAGTAAGCATGAATCGCTTACTTGCAAAATCATCATGGATAGGAGTGACATGGGCTATTGGGGTGCCTGCTATGTACCAGATTCCTTTGGCTTTCTGGGACAACGTAAATACTGATGGTATGGTAAAGGTGCAAGGGATGTGTACACAGAGTCCAACTTGGACCGTCACCTTCCTAGGAACCTGTATTTGATATCCTGGCGCAAACTGAGAGTTGGAGTCTGTGAAAGGGTGAGAAAAGCACAAATATCATCAGCTACACCTGTTTACACTGCAAGGGATATATTTACTAAGGTGCGGGTTTATAGAAATGGTGATAAATACCGTGGCTACCAATTCTACAGATTCTAGCTATTATCTTCTAGAAGGTGCTAGAAAAAATAGAGTAGAATCTGATTGGTCTGCACTTCTATAAATATGCATCTTCATAAATATATGGAGTGGGGGAGATCTATCAAAGCTGAGAACGATGTACTAGGGCGGGATGTACAAAGCAGCGGCGGTACATCCCCAGGGCCCATCGCGCCAATGCTCATCTCATATGTATATGCGATGAGCAACATAAAGAGCAGCTCTCCCGATAATAGCTGCCCTTTGCGGTCTCAACCGCTGCCTGGACTTCCTCGTTTCTTACAGGCAAGTCCGACTGTGCATGTGCAGAGACACTGGTGGCCACGCTGCATGCTGGGAGGGATCCATGTCTGATCCCTCTCACAGCAGCGCTGCAAAGACAAGCCCATAACCAGGGCAGCCGAGAGGTATGCCAGACCCCAGTAAAATTGTGTGTGGTCTATTTATGGAAGGCGTGGCCACCTTCCGCAATTAGGCCACACCCCCAAAATGTTTAGAAGGGTTTGAAAGTGAGATGCTGTAGAGGTGTTGCAGCTGCTGCCGCCACCCGGGAGGGACAGAGGGGGAATGTGGGATGGGGTGGTCGGACCAGGGCCCCCTTCAGGCCCCTCCAGCAAGACCGGGCTTGGGTAATTAGTAGCGAAGTGAAGCCCCAACGGGAGTGTCTTTAGTGCATTCAAAAATGCGTTAAATATCCAGAAAACACTGGTCAAAGAGATTTTTTACAGCTCCTAAAAATACATTTTTGGGAATAAATGATTTGCCATAGGGCCTCAAATTAGTCTGCGGTATATTACCATGGCTAACAGAATTCACCCCAAACCTAAAATGCAACATATAAAAATGTATATAACGAATGCACAATGAATTTGCATATAAGTGCCTGTTCGTTTGTGTGGAGGTGCCTCCCTTGAGAGTAATCAGAATTATAACAGAGAAAGAGAATGCCCTCCCTTTTGTTTGGGGGCAGACTTGATTTTTAAAACATAGGGGCACTATTGTGGCTTCACTGTGGCAACTCCACCGCTGTTTTGAAAATAACCCTGCATTCAATTTCATTTTATTTAACACACATCAGAATTAAATATTACAGACACCATCGGTCAGTGAAGCCGATGTGCATTTCGCTGGCAGTCCGGCTTCATCAGGGAAAAAAAAAAAAGTTTATACCCTGATATAAGCGAATTTTAAGGAACTAGAATAAAAGTTACGTTTTAGACTATATTTTTTCTCTTCATGAGAGCCTTAAAAACATATTCCTAAGAGTGCACCAGTACAAGCCTCTTCCTTTAATTATGCTCTAACTACAGTAGGTATATTCTCATTCATCTCGCATGTACAGATGATGGCGGACAATCATTAAGAACCATACAACATACAAAATTGGGAATTTCCAAGTCTCTGGCGCAAAGGTTTGAAAACGATGGATCTAGAGGTTTTCAGGGATCTCCACAGTTCTCAAGGGAATTTCTCGAAAAACAAAGAAAAAGAATATCAGTAATGATACTGACTATTTAAAAACCAGGTATGGATCACAGGGAGGAGATGAATAGATGGGCGTACCCCACTCACGGTAAGTAGCTCTATGTACAGGCACGTAGCGGTTTCTTGCCTTTGTCTCTTCTTCTTTCTTCTTTTCTCTCCTTTTTTTCTTCTTTTATTTTCTTTGTTTTCTTGAACCGGATATGTTTCACTCAGTGGTTCATGTAAAAATGTGGAAGTAGAGAATCAGGGTTAGTGCATTCGGTCAAAATTTCTCTAAACACCCCGTGCAGGTAGGAAGTGGTGATGCTCGTACCTTACTCACCCGAGAGAAGAGTAAGATACTTGTATAAAGGTATCTTTGTAAGTGTATTTAACCAAGGGAAGAATAAAAGTGCGTACCGCACTTACGTGTCTTTATGGTAAGTATCCACCCGTAGCGTGTACTTGGTTTGAAATATAGGTTCCGATGTCACCGTCGGGACCAGTTTTTCTCAATTGAAGTGTACATAGGTAGGTAAAAATAGTAATACAATATTAGTGAGTGAACTAAATATTAAATGACCTCTATATAGAGAGGGTAAGTGATAGAAGGATGGTGCCTTCAAGATAGAAAGAGGTACTGGTAGCGTACCGTGACTCACACTGTGGTGTGTGGAAAAGTTCCCATAAAGGTTTCTTTTGAAGGAGGGGTTTCACCGCTTATAGTGTTTATATAAATCACATATGTACCCCAGAGATTTTCAATGAGTAGAAGATATGCGTACCAGAACTTACAATGGAGTAAGTATATTACCACCTATAGTGGTTTCTTTTGCTCACGATGGAGACCCCAAAGATATTCTTAGCCGAAAAGAATGTTCTCTTTTTTTAAAAAAGGTTCTTTATTGTACAAAAAGCGAAAAAAGACAAAATGATATTAACTTATGAGCTGAATATTAATATCATTTTGTCTTTTTTCGCTTTTTGTATATATCATGCTAATGGTTACATCTAGAAATTGTAGATGATATTTGATTATTAATGTTTCTCTCCCCTTTTTTTGGTAGATGGACGCGTCGCCATGACAACAAATTCAGAAACACGTTAGTGTCTACATATCACGTTATGCGGCTCAAACCCCGGAAGTGGGAACTTCTCTATTATACGTCTGACCCCTCTCGGCCTCCGTAGTCTGCGGTCCAGCGACCGGAAGCCGGAGGGACAGCGTCATATTCTCCGCTTGGCAAGATAACTCCCCGGGATATCCGCCCAACTCCTGTGCGTTCCAAATTGCCGGAAGTCGATGTCTGCGTCTCAGCGCGGCTTCCGGAATCTGCGGTTCAACACAGAGAACCCGGTAGTAACGTACATCGGCACTGTGCAACCTATGAGGTGATAATCGCCTGTCTGTTATGAAGGGATCTTTCAGGTTGGATTCATTACTTCTTCCAGCAAGTCCGGATCCTCTCCCTTAGTATGGAAATAAAGTAGATCAACATCTGATCCCGGAAGTTATTCTTATGTTGTCATGGCGACCGTTCTGATTATATCTCCATCGGAGTTGCATATATGGAACAAATGTGTATCTTTAAACTATGGACTATATTTCTATCACATATGTATATTGTTATATATGTTTTGTTAATTTTTCCTAAACTGTTGGAATGTGATTAGATACAAACAGGAAATACGTCATGAAATTTCACTTCCTGTGGTATCTGATAGGCTGCTCCTGGTATAAAAGATGGGCTCTCACCCTCCACAGATATGTCTTGAAAAAGGTGCTCTTGGACACCGAAACGCGTCGACTATTTCTGTGGAGTGTGAGCAGCCATCACTACCTTCATCTATCTTCGGACATTTTTAAGCTTTCTGTATGTATTTTTAACTTTTTAAATTTTTTTATTTTTTTCGGTATTCTTCTGGGATTATTGTGTGCCTCTTGCTGCTATATTTGGGACTTGTACCGGATCCTTCCATTGTTGGGATGGAGGATTTTTTATGAATTTTTCTATGTACAATAAAGAACCTTTTTAAAAAAAGAGAACATTCTTTTCGGCTAAGAAAATCTTTGGGGTCTCCATCGTGAGCAAAAGAAACCACTCTAGGTGGTAATATACTTACTCCATTGTAAGTTCTGGTACGCATATCTTCTACTCATTGAAAATCTCTGGGGTACATATGTGATTTATATAAACACTATAAGCGGTGAAACCCCTCCTTCAAAAGAAACCTTTATGGGAACTTTTCCACACACCACAGTGTGAGTCACGGTACGCTACCAGTACCTCTTTCTATCTTGAAGGCACCATCCTTCTATCACTTACCCTCTCTATATAGAGGTCATTTAATATTTAGTTCACTCACTAATATTGTATTACTATTTTTACCTACCTATGTACACTTCAATTTGAGAAAAACTGGTCCCGACGGTGACATCGGAACCTATATTTCAAACCAAGTACACGCTACGGGTGGATACTTACCATAAAGACACGTAAGTGCGGTACGCACTTTTATTCTTCCCTTGGTTAAATACACTTACAAAGATACCTTTATACAAGTATCTTACTCTTCTCTCGGGTGAGTAAGGTACGAGCATCACCACTTCCTACCTGCACGGGGTGTTTAGAGAAATTTTTGACCGAATGCACTAACCCTGATTCTCTACTTCCACATTTTTACATGAACCACTGAGTGAAACATATCCGGTTCAAGAAAACAAAGAAAAAAAAGAAGAAAAAAAGAAGGAGAGAAAAGAAGAAAGAAGAAGAAGAGACAAAGGCAAGAAACCGCTACGTGCCTGTACATAGAGCTACTTACCGTGAGTGGGGTACGCCCATCTATTCATCTCCTCCCTGTGATCCATACATGGTTTTTGAATAGTCAATATCATTACTGATATTCTTTTTCTTTGTTTTCGAGAAATTCCCTTGAGAACTGTGGAGATCCCTGAAAACCTCTAGATCCATCGTTTTCAAACCTTTGCGCCAGAGACTTGGAAATTCCCAATTTTGTATGTTGTATATTCTCGTTGGTTATTTGGTGATAACCGGGTAAAGTACATATTCTCAGGCAGCATTGCGCCTTTATAGGTCTTATCCTAAACCTTGCTTGTCAATCATTAAGAACCAGAATCGTTATTATTAACGGATATAGTTCATACACACTAGATATGCATAAAAATATCTGTAACGATGGTTAACATGCATATCATTTATATCTTGTCTAGTGTGTATGCACCTCACATATTGCTTTGCATGCATAAGATTTTCTGAGCAGCACAAGTTATTTGTACATTAGCAAGTTACTGAGAATTGATTTTCAAAATACTCCATGTCACATTTCTTTTCAATAGGCACAATCATTAGCTCTGTAGCAGGAGAAGATACTACACATATTTGATCATTTCATTTCAGATGCTTGACTTACTTTGCCACAGTATAGGAAGAACCAGCACTATTGCTGTGTAGCATTCCTGTAGAAAGCAGGTACCCGTCGGCTGCATCTTGGAACTACTGCAGATGAACTCAAATATGTACCTAGAATATATTTATAGCATGAATGTGGTGCAAATACTTTGATTTAAATAAAGCAAATCAATGCATGAGTTTAATAGTTTATACAAAAATCCTAATCGAAATCAATGAAAGTTAATTGAGTATATTGATCCCGGTCGAGATCAGTGGTAGATTTTACCTATTCGCTGCAGGGCTACAGCTTCCCTCAGTAAAAGCCACTACCTCAGTGAGCCAGCTGTAGTCCATGACGGTACAATGTAGCTGGCAGTGGCTTTTCATTGGAAGTGTAGCCTGCCAATCACACACAGGACATGCAGTCCTAGGAAAAAGTATATTTTTGAAAAAAAAATTACTTATGAATGACTAGCGGTCAGAATACCAACCCGATATCCCAAACGCGGCAGCCGAGAGGAATGCCGGGCCCCGGTAAAATTATGGGGGTGTGGCCTAAATGTGGGGGGTGGGCACCCCCGCACTTAGGCCACGCCCCCAAAATGTTTAGAGGAGGGTGAAAGAAAACTCTAAAAACTGTAATCTAATTAGTACCCCCCCCCCCCACCCCTCGGCCTGCCCTGATCCCAAAGGAGGAAAGATGCAGATATAATTACACCCCCCCATCCCCAACCCTCCCTTCTAGCAGCCTTAAGGTGCGTACACATGGGGGGAGATATATTGTTAGCAATATATTGCTTGCAATATATTGCTGAGCAATATATTGCTCAGTGTCTCCTTTTCAACAAGCGACCAGAGATGGTCGCTGTTGAAACGAACCTCTGCTGGGGGTGCCGCAGAGGTAATTAGCTGGTCGCAGGAGCAAGCTCCTGCGACCAGCGATTACAATGGGGCAGAAAACGGGAGCGTGCGGGCACACTCCCAATCACTGGCAATATGGTCGCCTGCGACCATATTCCCAGCGATTATAGCCCCTATCTCCCGCCTGGTGTGTACACAGCATAACCCTCTCCACCACACACACCTAACCTCCGTTCGAAGTTACTAAACGTAACCCTAAGTCCCCAACACTAGTGCCTAAACCTTAGCCCCCCTTCCTTAGCCTGACCCTAACCACCCTGTATATTCACAGATCAGGATGCTGGCATCTGCATCCTAATACGTTTAGGGTTTCTGACATCTGTATACCAAATGCCGGCATCCTGACCGTATCACCCCGTGTGTGACCCAGACCCAGCCACCATTGCCACTTTTTTAGGGGAGGGCGGGGCACTAAATACCAACTTACCTCTAGGCGACTGGGATGAACAATGACACACCAACATAGACACTTAAAAGGGCAACTAATTCAGGGCTGCCTACTTGACCCTCTCCTTCAGGGAGAAAATGCTCTGTTCCTGGACTTCCCTGGTCATGTATGATTGCCATCACCTGTGGGGAGCTACAGATTCAATCCCGGCACCCGCCAGATCCCTTTCACTGGCGAGCGCTGGCGTCCCAGTATCACAGCGGCTGGGCAGCGTCTCCCTTCAGGGGAGGGGTCGGGGCGGCCAAGGGGAGGTGGCGGGACCGGCGGCAGGCTTCGTTACCAAGGGGCGCGCAAGTCACCTGCGCATGCCCCTGGCGGTAGCCAGCCACTGGTGATAGAACCGCTAGCCCCTGCAAAGATGACCCCCACTACATCTGTAGTTAAATGATAAGAAAGGTGTTTCACCACAGGTGATGGCAATCATACATTACCAGGGAAGTCCAGGAACAGAGCATTTTCACCCTGAATGAGAGGGTCAGGAAGGCAACCCTGAACAAATTTAACTTTAAAGGGATCCTGACAACACCAATTTCGGGGTATGGGTAAAAATCCATACAAGACCCCGGACCACCTGACCGGACATCAAAATCTGCAGTCCGGGGGGGGGGGGGGGGGGGGGGGGGGTTGCTTCACGTGACAGTTGTCACCAGGGAGAGGAGGAGAATAAAGCCTCTCTGTATGGGATGGATGTAATCTCCCCTTCCCTTGTCCCTGGTGACAGCTATCACAGGCATCCCTCTGGAGAAGACACCCCCAGGATGTGACACACACATCCCTGGACCGGACTCTACAAGCTCCGGACTGCAGATTTTAAAGTCCGGTCGGCTGGGGTCGTGTCCGGATCCGGTTTTCCCCTGGCTCAGGCTTAAGAAACTGCTTACAAACTTTCATGCTACATGTAGTTTCATAATAAAAGAAATGTAGATTATTACTTTAAAAATATATACTGTAGATCTGTAACAATAGTACTTTAGTTAAAGTATGTGTCACTGCAGTGCGGGGGGGAGGGGTCTCTGTTCCTGAACTGTACCAGGTACTAGCATGTGATCTGCCTGAGCACTGCTACTGCTCAGACAACACAGGAGCAACTATCAGCAGTGATTTCAATGTAGCGCCTAGTGTTGTCATCCCAGGGCCAACTTTACACCGCTGTTCCCAGCACTGGGATTACTAGCGACAGCCAATGATAATGTCTGGTTTGTATTCCAAGTCCAGCTGGGCCACAAAAGCAGCCCAAACCGGTAGGCAAGGTAAGCCAGCCTGGAAAAAGGGGTATAAAACCGGCCCACCAGCAAACCTTCTCAGTAACCTGGTGCCCCAGTCCAGCCTCTATTGCAAAACACAACGTAAAAGCAGAAGCAAACTTCCAGGAACTTTGATGGAATAATGAACTTCTCTATATTATGTCGGTGTACGTGAAATAAAAAATAAAAAGATATTATTAGATTTAGATTATTTAAAATGTTATATACAAAGCCAAATATAGATATTTTTTAAATAAACTGAAAAATAACTATTCTACCAACATTAATCTACCCTCGCACCTACTATACTAAAGGTGGCCATACACTAGTACGATTTGCCTTTTTCCAGATGACTTTGACGCATCAAACTGATAAAATGTGTGATAAGTGTCAAATCATATTTCCATAACTTACGATTCCGCTCTGCCTGTATCTTACCGTATTCAATATAAAAACCCTTCTGCTACCATATAAAGCTATTAACCATACTGCACCAGCATATATCTCCTTACTTATCACAAAATATCTCCCATCTCGACCACTTCGCTCTGCACAAGATCTGCGTCTCTCTTCTGCACGGATCACCAGCTCCCATTCACTATTACAGGACTTTCATCGGGCTGCTCCCATCCTATGGAATGCCCTTCCACGCACAATAAGACTCTCCACTAGCCTCCAAACATTCAAGCGTTCCCTGAAAACTCACCTCTTCAGGCAAGCCTATCATATTTAAGTTCTACACGCATAACCCTCTAATGCACTTATGTATTATATAGCTTCCCTTCTGGACTTGTAACTTGGTGGGACTGCTGTGCTATTACTGGTGCCTGTCCTTGTGTTTCCCTCCTATATCCCTATGGATTGTAAGCTTGCAGCAGGTCTCTCCTACCTCCAGGTCTGTCTGATGTTACATCACTATCTACTATTGTAAAGCGAAATATATTTATTTATTTTTTTCTTTCTTAGGGGCAAAAAAACTCCAGGCAGCAACTGGGATGAACTTATATTTGTAAAGAGAGCCCCTCCCCCAGCATAAAATCATTTTGTATCATTCAGTGTAAAATTTGGAGTGTGGCACAATGTGTGGCACAATGTGATTTTTAGCTAATTCTGTGTGGTGCAATGTGAAGTTTGCATCATTCTGTGTAGCGCACTGAAGTTTGTGCCTCATTCTCCATGTCAGAATGTGAGTTTCGTGCCCATTCCCGGTGTCAGAATGTGAGTTTCGTGCCCATTCCCGGTGTCAGAATGTGAATTTCGTGCCCATTCCCGGTGTCAGAATGTGAATTTCGTGCCCATTCCCGGTGTCAGAATGTGAGTTTCGTGCCCATTCCCGGTGTCAGAATGTGAGTTTCGTGCCCATTCCCGGTGTCAGAATGTGAATTTCGTGCCCATTCCCGGTGTCAGAATGTGAATTTCGTGCCCATTCCCGGTGTCAGAATGTGAATTTCGTGCCCATTCCCGGTGTCAGAATGTGAGTTTCGTGCCCATTCCCGGTGTCAGCATGTGAATTTCGCGCCCATTCCCGGTGTCAGCATGTGAATTTTGTGCCCATTCCCGGTGTCAGCATGTGAATTTTGTGCCCATTCCCGGTGTCATGTGTGGCATACTGTAATGTGCGGTTTCTCTCATTCCGTGGTGCATAAGTTGTAAATAACGTATTGCATTTGGAGGCGTATACTTTACACAGGGGGAGATGCCGGTAGATCCCCGGTAAGTAAATGTATAAAAAGTAGATCCCGGGTTGTAAAAGTCCGACCACCCCTGATTTAGACTTAACCCAGTTATGCAGACAGAAGTGAGCCTGGGTAATGCTGTTCCAGCATATTTTATAATTGGGGCAGATCACATTTCCCTTTACAATTATGAGCAATGAGATCTGCTTTCAGAAAAATTGTGATAAAAGATTTGAAGGAGAAATTTGGGAAACTCTCCTCCAATTCCTGTTTAGTACATTTAGGTGCAAGAGTGTGTGGACACCAATTTTCAAAGTATTTTAGTAAAAAGTAAAGTGAATCAGCCTCTATACATTACATAAATATATTTGTAAAATCAGTTTGTCTTTCTTACCGGTGTGTTATGTTCGAATTTCCTTATCATGTATTGTTTCCTCTGTCGATCTGTTGATGTTTTCTCTTCGTCTATTTCTTGATGTAGACCTCGGTTTATTCCACTATTGCATTTTAATTCTACAGTCCTCCTCTTCAGCGGCCGTCATACTCTATATCCCGTCTTACTTTAGATATGACTATGGTTTCAAAATGTAAATAAAACATTGTGTAAAGCAGAAGTTGCTGTACCCAATAAATTGGGTAACTGTAGGAAAAGCCAATATTGCTTATATCCTGTGATTCATGCAGTGAACGGGTGAGTTTTTCTACATCACCAAAATAAAAATCTACACTAATGATAATGTTAATGTGGACACCATGGTCATGGATGAAAGGCTTTCAGTAACAATTTGGACTTATTAGGTGGGTGTTAAGATTTGTAATAGGAGTCACAAGGTAGTGTATTATGCTAAATAACCTCACCTAGTGGGTTTAGTAGGATTTATGGTACTTCTAGTTCTATTCCAGTGTGGGATTATTAACAGAAACGGTCAGACCAGTTATGGGATTGGTAACACATATTGATTCATAATAAGCACTTGTTCTTCCTTTAAAATAATGTTAACATTTTCTATCCAACACCATTATTATGTATGTGAGATATAAAGACCTCAGAAATAAATTAGATATAAAGTAGTATCCATACACCAGGAAGAAGCGCTTCTATAGAACACACAAATAATTTAGGATGCCAAATATCAGAATACAGACGGAAGCATCCCAATTAAGCAAATCCCAACAGGGGTCAGGTAATTACACCCAACGCTCCACCCATACAAGTTAACCCTCACTCTCAGGTATGATGGGGAACATAGGTTATAGAACAGATGCCGTCTCGTTGTGGAGATGAACGGATTTCATGTAACACATAGAAGCAGATTGCATGTGTGGCTCACAGAGTAAAGCCGGATACGCACCGGAGCAATTTCCACCGCCGCCAAAGTACATTAGTTAATTTTATAGTGCATACACTAACCAATATCATTCACAATACGAGTCAGTTTCATCCACCCATCCTGCCATACATATTGTCAGATTAACCTGCATGTACTGACAACAGGGGGGAGCAGGGAAGCCAATTCCGGGGCATTTTTTCGATCCCGGGATTCGGGATTGAAAAATGCTCGATCCCGGGATTGGCTTTCCTAATAGAAAAACACCCTAGCTGCCCCGCATTTACTTACATGCAGATGCAGCTGGGTTGCCGGGTGCACGGACAGATGGGTTGCCAGGTGGATGGGCGGTCAGCTTCAGGAGACGGGTCATGGTGTGGGGGCGGCTGGCTGGCGCGCTGGCTAGTTGGGAGAGCGGAACGGCTTCTTCATACTGCCGGCCGTGACCTGCCGGTCTCTGATCTCATCACGCTGAGAGGTCACGCTGCGCAGTGATGCTCTGCCTGGGAGAAGCCAGGCAGCGTCTGAGCGGGTGCTCAGACGCTGCCCAGCATTAGACTGCACATGCGCAGTCTAATCCCAAAATCCCGGGATTGGAAACTCCAATCCCGGGATTGAAATCCCGGCCTTTTGGGGACCAAATCCCGGGATCCCACCAATCCCGATCCCGGGATTGGCCACCCTAGCGGCGAGCACAGACTGCCCTGGTCTGTCACGGTATATGGTTAATAGTTTGACAAGGGGAAGTTCAACATGCATTGGGTCGACATGCATGACGATCATCATGACTGAAGGTCAACATGGTTTTAGGTTGACACAAGCATTAGGTCGACATGGGGAAAGTCAAAAGGTTGACATGGGGATTTACACCTTGTTTTTATAGCAGACATGTGGTTTTTCATGCCCTACCATCCACTAGGGCCTTGATGGCTAACCTTGACACTCCAGCTGTTGTTGAACTACACATCCCAGCATGCTCTGAATCAGATTTAGCATGGCCAAAATAGCAAAACTAAAGCACAGCATGCTGGGATGTGTTGTTTAACATCTGGAGTGTCAAGGTTAGCCATCAAGGCACTAGGGCAGGCTTTCCCAACCACGGTCCTCAAGGCACACCAACAGTGCAGGTTGTAAGGTGCCCATATATGTTACAATTATTGTATACAATATCGCATCTCATCCGATCTCGGTTTTGCGATGAGATCTAGTACAAAAAGTATGTGCAGCACTCATCTCATCTGATCTTATCGCAAAACCGATATGGAATGAGATGCGATATTGTATACAATATTGTATACAATAATTGTAACGTGTATGGGCACCTTAAGTGATATCCAGGCTTGAGCACAGGTAACTTACCATATATACTCGAGTATAAGCCTACGTTTTCAGAACATTTTTTATGCTAAAAAAGCCCCCCTCGGCTTATACTCGAATGAGCGTCCCACTTGAATCAATGAGTTTTCCCAGTTTTTTTGTTGTAAAATTAGGTGCCTCGGCTTATATTCGGGTCGACTTATACTCGAGTATATACGGTAATTAGTACCTGAGGGATACTGATTAAACCATCTGTGCTGCAGCCTGGATATCACTAAAACCTGCACTGTTGGTGTGCCTTGAGGACCGTGGTTAGGAAAGCCTGCACTAGGGTGTGGAGGGAGAACATATTAGTGTGCCAAGCCCGAAGAATGGGGATTGCAGTCAGCCATGCGAGGGGACACTGTGCTCCTTTTTAGTGCCCATGTCGACCGTGTTGACATTTGGGTAAAAAAATAAATAAAAAAAAAAAAGTGAAAATCTCCCTGTTGACCTTCCCCATGTCAAACGTATGCGTGTGTCGACCTAATGATCCAATCCACCTAACCCCATGTTGGAATTACTGCTCAGGGCTGTGGTAGAGGTACAACTCAGGGGCAGATTTATTAAGCTTGGCGAAGTGATAAAATATCTGGTTTTTATCACCGGCCAATCAGCTCCTACCTGCAAAGTTACAGGCTTGGATTGAAAAATTACAGGTAGGAGCTGATTGGCCGGTGATAAAAACCAGACACTTTATCACTTCAAGTAGCTTAATAAATCTACCCCACAGTTCTCTCTACCATTAGAGATGGTGGAACTCAGTTCCACCCCATTCCCGCCTCACTTTAACCTGGAGGAGACCATTATATCATATGACAGGGACAGAGAGCAGCCAACACCAATGAGAGAAGGTCAGAGAGAATGTCTACCTGCATAGCCTGGGATACCAGATAACCGGATGTGTGTAGAAGATTTGTGGTGGAAGGTCAGGTCTCTCAGCCTCCTGTGGGCACAGGACCACTATGGATAATGTATTACACCCCAGAGAGCTTGTTCACATCTATACCAACAACAGGAAGCCAAATGGCCCCACCTGTCCCCAATCAGTGAGATCAGGACCAGCCAATCCTAGATTAGCCTGTACTCCCCAGGTAGCTGACCATTCAAATGAGAGACACCAGGCGTCATTAGCAGGCCTGCTGGTTTCTCATTGTGGAAAGGAACACCAATATGTACAGGCCCAAAACCAGAGAGGAATCAAAGTTATAGGGCTAGAGATCCATCTAGGCCCTAGGGGTACATTTACTAACGCTTCCAAAAATGAATAGAGGGGATGTTGCCTATAGCAACCAATGAAATGCTTTCTATCAGATTTTTATTGCGTCTTAGAAAATGATAGAAGAATCTTATTGGTTGCTAAGGGCAACCTCTATCCATTTTTAGGAGCTTTAGTGAATGTACTCCCTCGTTTTAGCTGCAGATCAAATCATTGTGGAAATGATCATCAGATTTCAATCAGTATACAGTCATAAGGTGGACACATACAAGGTCGACATGGTCAACACATTAAATAGGTCGACATGCTTAAGGATCAACATGCTTGGAAGGTCGACAGTCAAAAGGTCAAAATGAGTTTTTCTCATTTTTTTTTTCAGCCGACATGTGCCGACAGGCAGTATTTCGGTCAAGGTCGATCACGTCAACATTCGGGACAAAAAGTGAAAAATGTATGTCGACCTTTTGACTGTCAACCTTGCCATTGTCATCCTAATGCTTGTGTCAACCTTCCAACCATGTCAACCTATTTCACGCCATGTCGACCTTTAGTGTCAACCTGTTGCAATCTGCTTCTACTTGATCCAGTACATGAAAAATGTTCATCTATGCCCAACAATTTGCCGTATTTGTGATATGTGACCATTACCCCTTCACATCACAAAATAACCCGGGTCACTGTGCGGTGTGAAAGGGCCTGTTAAAAAATCCCGGGTCCAATACCCCGGCAATCTGACCTGGGTTAAAAGAAGGGTTAATCTCAAATCAGACCCGGGTTGCTGTGCAATGTGAACGAATAACCCGTGTCATAGCGTGCACACTATCGGGAGGAGGAAGCATCGACTCCAAGCGCTGCCTCCTCCACCAACCCCCGGTAACGTGCTGCAGCTCTGCCCCTTACGGACATCAGTGACCCGGGTTACGGTTGGTCACTGTGGGGTGCTCATCCCGCAAATGCCGGGTCACTCCCAGGACGGACCCATGTCCAAATACTGAGCTCAACGTGGTATTTGTGATGTGAAAGGGGTAATTGATGGCAAATTCTCATTTTTGTTCCAATAAGACATGCCAGTACCGCCCATGCAAACTGACACTAGGCGGGATGTACCAAGCAGTAGTGGTACATCCGCCCATTGTGCAGATGCTCAGCGCACATGTACTAACATATGCAATGAGCAAAGCAAAGGGCGGCTCTCCCGATAAGAGTTGCCCTTTACAATCCCCGCGGCCAACTGGACATGCTGGGAGGGATCTGTGTCTGATCCCTCACACAGCAGCGCTACTAGGAGAGCCCAGCTAGAGCTGATGTAACCCCCCGCAGCAAAGCCCTGTCGGAAGGGGCTTTAGTGAATTTTAAAATGTGGTAAAAACCCAGCTAAGGAGAGCTGCAGTCAGGAACGGGCAGTGACATGCAGCGCCGCAAGGAGAGCTGCAGTCAGGGCCAGGCAGTGACATGCAATGCCGCGAATAGCTGAGGAGAGCTGTAGTCATGAACGGGCAGTGACATGCAGCACCGCAAGGAGAGCTGCCGTCAGGGCCAGGCAGTGACATGCAGCGCTGCGATGAGCTAAGGAGAGCTGTAGTCAGAGCCAGGCAGGGACATGCAGCACCACGAGGATCTGAGAAGCGCTGCAGTCAGGACCGGGCAGTGACATGCAGCACCACAAGGAGCTGAGGAGCGCTGCAGTCAGGACCAGGCAGTGACATGCAGCACTGCAAAGAGCTGAGGAGAGCTGAAGTCAGGACCAGGCAGTGACATGCAGTGCCGCGAGGAGCTAAGGAGAGCTGCAGTCAGGACCGGGCAGTGACTAGCAGCACCGCGAGGAGCTGAGTAGAGCTGCCACTAGGACCGGGCAGTGACATGCAGCGCTGCGAAGAGCCGAGGAGAGCTGCCGCCAGGACCGGGCAGTGAAATGCAGCACTGCAAAGAACTGAGGAGTGCTGAAGTCAGGACCGGGCAGTGACATGCAGCGCCGCGAGGAGCTAAGGAGAGCTGCAGTCAGGACCGGGCAGTGACTAGCAGCACCGCGAGGAGCTGAGAAGAGCTGCCACTAGGACCGGGCAGTGACATGCAGCGCTGCGAAGAGCCGAGGAGAGCTGCCGCCAGGACCGGGCAGTGAAATGCAGCACTGCAAAGAACTGAGGAGTGCTGAAGTCAGGACCGGGCAGTGACATGCAGCGCCGCGAGGAGCTAAGGAGAGCTGCAGTCAGGACCGGGCAGTGACTAGCAGCACCGCGAGGAGCTGAGTAGAGCTGCCACTAGGACCGGGCAGTGACATGCAGCGCTGCGAAGAGCCGAGGAGAGCTGCCGCCAGAAATGCAGCACTGCAAAGAACTGAGGAGTGCTGAAGTCAGGACTGGGCAGTGACATGCAGCGCCGCAAGGAGCTGAGGAGAGCTGGATGCAGGAACTTATCAGTGGCGGCCATCCGGTGGCAGTGCCATGACTGGCGGTAGATGCAGGAAGGCTCCTGGTACATACACACACACACATATATATATATATATATATATATATATATATATATATATTTTACAGTCAGATCAGAACAGCTGCACACACACACACACACACACACAGTTTAGGAATGGTATATAGTCCCTGGGTCTACAATGTTTAGGTAGACCACTAATGGTCGACACCGGTAAATGTAGACATACCACAGGTTGGCACAGTGGCGGATCCACCAAGGGGCGACTAGGGGCGGTCGCCCGGGGGCCCCCACACATCAGGGCCCCCACACTCCAGGTGGGTGGTGGGTGGGAGGCAGGTAGCAGGGTCCAGGCAGCGCTTTCTTGGGGTCTGGGCAGCGCGGGGTGGGCAGGAGGTCCCTGCGTCAGCTATACAGTCAGCAGTGGCGGGGTCCCTGGATGGTCAGTGGCGGGGTCCCTGCGGCGGATAGGAACTAGTTCCCATCTACTGCAGGGACTCCGCCACTGCCCATCCACCGCAGCTTGGGTCCCTGGATGGGCAGTGGCAGTGGCGGGGTCCTTGAGAGGAGAGGAGGGGGAGGTGAGAGGGGGGCCCCAACAATTTTGTTGTCCAGGGCCCCCACAGACCTTATTGCGGCCCCGGATAGGCATTGACCGAAGGTTAACATGGACATGGTTGTCACTCTAAGGTCGACACAAGTTTTTAAAATTTTTATGGTGTAGACGGACTTTACTGTCCAAGAGAGTCTAGAGAGAGAATTTCCAGGTTTCAACCTAGTGACCCACTATACTGTAACGACCTTTAAGAATTGCGTACCACATACAGCGGTTAAACCCCCGCAAATATAGTGCGCATAAGCAATAACATAACGGACTTCACTGCATCCAGATGAGTGTCTCGCCGGCGTTCACCGTCCCTGCACTACGCAATGTACCTACACATTTGGTCAGGTTGGACTTCGTCAGAGGGCTGGCAGACTATATTGTGCTGCAGGTGGGGTAGATGTTACATGTGCAGATAGATTTGTGATCCGATCAATTACCCCCTATATCAGGCATGTCCAAACTATTGCTCTACACGTCCCATCATGCTTTGTCACAATTTTGCTATTAGGGAATACTAAAACTATGGCAAGGATGCTGGGATATGTAGTTTCACTGGAGGGCCACAGTTTGGACATGCCTGCCCTATATCATTTGTGAGGGAATTCCATCCTATCATTTGCAGTGTTGTCTAGCTTGACTCTGGGCAGCGCCAGCCAGCCAGCCAATCAGCTCCTACCTGCCATGGCACAGACTGTGTTTGAAAAATGTCAGGCACAAGCTAATTGGCTGGCTGTTTATCACTCTCCATTTTGTCACTTTTGAAGCTTAGAGAATCTGGCCCTGGATCTGATGTCAAATACCTCAGATTTGGTCACTTTTCATCCGATCCGTCAGAATTGGATGAAAATAAGGTTTGCTAGAAGGAGGAAATTATTTTATTGTAGAATAGTGATATGAATACGGGGCTACGAAGTGGGGAATGAAGGAGGAGGAATGCTAGGAGAAACCTTGCACCGGTCCTGACTACATTAAGGGGGTCATTCTGGTCCCAGTCCCGACTACATTAAGGGGGTCATGCTGATCTTCAAGCTATATAGCGAGTTTGTCCCCTTCCTGATGTTTACAGGACTGCGCATGCCCGTGGTGTATTATGTGCAGGCCTCCTTAGCGGATGGCTTTGGCGACTTGCATAGTCTCCGAAGCCATTCGCATACATCGGGGAGGGTCGAGGACACACGTTGGCACAGATGGGGACCACCAATGGGAACGCCCAGCGTTTTATCGGCATCCCCATAAAAACACTGGGCGTTCCCATTCACAGGACATCACAAACAGGTAAAGTCAGTTCAGACTCGGCAACCATCGAATGATTCTCTTGCAGTGGAGACATGCGAGGGGATTCCTCTGTGGGGGGGTTGGGTAATCGGCGGGATGGTGTTAGGTTAGCTGCCGACCATCGAAACATGTGGAAGGTGCACGCCTATGTAAGGTTGCTCTGAATAACCTTACATAGGCGTGTACGCTCGGGGGGGGGGGGGGGGGCGGAGTTTGCGGGCAGCTGACATCCGGTGATGTCAGTTGCCCACCCCACGTTCTAATATGCTTATTGGGCAGCCCACCACCACATGCCCACTCCCACCCTATGATAAGGAATACATGTTTACAACATAGCGTCATAGAGTTCACATGATAATGATAAATAGTTCTCGGTGTAAATATAAACCTCAGATGTTCTTGCAAAATAGGGTAATAATTTATTCTATATATATTCAACACAATGAGACCAAACAAAATAATCTGCAATTTTTTTTTTTTACAAAATACATTTTCAAGGCAAAAGTTTATAGTCACAAATTAGTTAACAGTAAATTGAACTGTACTGTTGTAAGTGAATGTATTTACAGTATGTGCACATAGGTTTACTAAAACATCTAAAAATGGAGGTTTTGTTGCCGTAGCAACCAACCAGATCTGATTGGTTGCTATGGGCAATATCACTGCTTTATAATTTGCCCCAAAGAGTACATATAAAATATTTTTGAGCGGAAAATATATATATATATATATATATATATATATATATATATATATATATTTTACTGTATAACAGTATGATAAAGAGATATAAAGGTGTTTATTTTGTACACCTTTTAGCTGATCACTAAACCCATTGGAAGTTCATTAAGCCCAATTCAGACCCGACCGCAAGGCTGCGAATTCGCTGCGGCCAGCGTTCATTTTAAGCCACCTCCCGCTAGACTGAAACACCGCCTTGTGAATCAATGCGCTCACATTCAGCTACACATCCATTTGCAGCCGTGCAAATATGTCCGAAACCCATCGTTCCAGGCTCGCCATCGGATGATTTTTACACTAGGCTTCAGTCATCGCAGGCGCCGGGTAGCCCTGAACTTACTCTCGGTGGTGCGATGGAATAAGACACATACAGCCGGAGCTGACGTCACACGTCCTCCACTAACACGCTCAGGCATGCCTGCACCACCCCGGACACTCCCAGCGCCTGCGTTTTCTTAGCACTCCCACTAAGCGTCCGGTTTCCAATCTGTGATGCCAACTTCCTGTTAATCACATTGCGGATGGTGCCCATATTGGCGTCCAGTTGCAGGACTTCATCCCAGGATGGCATAGAGCATGCATACCCAGGGACGGTGCACCCCAGGCAGAGGGGGGCGCCTGGGGGGGGGATGTGTTTGCGGGGGATGCGATGGCCGAGTCGCTCCGGGGATGGGGAGGAGAGTTGCACCGCTGACCTCGATCCAGGGAGCACCGTGTGCTGAGCTGGGCAGAGTGGCTGTGCTGCGGCGGCAGCCTGTCATCTCTTTCCCCACTGCCCAGCTCACTGCTACGGGAGAGCGGGACATGGGCCCGAGTAAGAAAATCCCACCCTCGCCCGACACCACCGTGCATACCACGGGCCGTACGCAAAGGCAGTGTATCAATAATCTCCCACTGTGCAAATTTGCAGCCGTGCGATCAAGTCTGAATCGTGCCCATTGTACTTCCATTAGAATTCCAGCTCTTGATATTGGATGAGCTACTGCCGTTTGATCACCGCATACTCAGTCTCAGGCTCTCCGCCATCAGGTTTGGCTTTCATCTTAGAGAAGTTAATGGTGGCGTACTCCACATCATCACAGTTCATGTACACCGCTGACCTTTCGTCTTGGGATGGAAGCGGCTGCGGTGCTTGGGTTCCCTAAGGAGGAAGCAAAGACCTCAGTAAGTAAAAAGCAATCAAACTCATGTTTATTTGCTTGGTTTTTTATTTTTTATATTTTATCTTTATTAACAGTATAAAAGGGCAGACAAAAGACAATTTGCAGTGGGCTTTTTCATTCATGGGGTAAACCTAGTAAGATGGGAGTTCTATTGAAGATGATGTGTTGCTATGGGCAACCAATGAGAGTATATCTATTATCTTCGAAGGTGCTAAATAAATAATTACATAGAAACTGATTGGTTGCTATGGGCAACATTCCATCTTCAATAGAACGCTCATCTTAGTAAATTTACCCCATAATGCAGGAATATTGCCATCTATAACAACATAAACCTTAATGTTACAGCAGTATGCATGGAAGCTTCGTACTATCTCTGGGTGCATCCAAGGTAGATCCGCCCCCTCCCCTCCCTTCCTCAGAAATGGCATTGCACCACTCTTTAAAGTTGCTTCTTAACTTTACAGCCAAGTACCAGACTCTCAGACCATTAGGGCCCCCATACACACGCAGATTTATCTTCAGATCTGGCTGGTTGGAACAAAAACATGGTTATGGATGAGTGACAGTTTGTCAGTTTTCCAGCATTTCCAAGCAAATGGTCAACTGTCATTTGCTCTCATCCATCACCATGTTTTTGTTCCAACCAGACAGATCTGCAGATAAATCTGCGTGTGTATGGCCACCTTTACATTGCCAAATCTATAAGTATAGAAGATCTACAGTGACTAGGTGGAACGTGAACCCCATATGCTCAACATGTAAAATGTAGACAGTGAGTAAGGTCGACAGGTACAATGGACAACAGGGTTAAAAGGTCAACATGAAAAATGGTGGATACAAAAAAAATGGTTGACACTTTTTGGGGGGTTATTTTGGGTGTCATTCATTATCGTATGTAATCACAATCAGAGGAAACGTACTGTCGCATGCTCTTCATTAGCCATATTTCGGAGAGGGAATTATTCCTACGTGTAGTCCACATGGATAGTAAATCAAGCAAAAGTTGCGAAAACATGTAACAAAAACACCCCCAAATTATTATGAACTATTTGTGTGCCAACCACATTCATGTTGACCCAAGGGGCGGGATGTAAGGAACTCCGAGTCCAGCAGTCGTGCGAGTTGCTTGCCGAACTCTGATATTTTTTTTTAAAGGGGTAATCACAAGGCAAAACCATAACTTATAAATGATTGCCGCTTTAAAAAAAAGTCCAAGTTCTACCAAGGCATCAGCTAATGAGGCTGTAATACTTCTACTATGCTTACAGTGGGTGGGATGTATTAACATACATCGCCGCCCTTTGCACTGCAGCCGCCGCGATGCTGCCGCATATGTACTAACATATGCGACCAGCATCGGGTTGCGGTGACGGAGCCCCCCGCGATACCTGTGATGTGGGCTGCGGGGGTCTGCGTCACCTCCCTGCGGCTGGCAGCGTCCCCCTGCGTCTCCTCCCGGCTGTCACACCAGGGGGAGGAGGAGATTTTGGAGGACGGGAGGGGGGGACGCACACGGACGTCGTACGGCAGGAGGCGAAAGAAGCCCATAGGCTTCTATAGGGTATCGCCACCCAGGGGGTGGCGATACCCAGCCTTGCGAAAACGGGGCGGACGGGGATTGATACATAGGAAAATGCCGTAAAACTGGGGTTTTACGGCATTTTCCCTTTAGTAAATCTCGCCCATTGTATTTAATGCATTGATAGCGCCGCCATTTCCATTTTTCACATTTCTTATGGTCATTATCGGCAGAGCGACTTACATTACGATATTCTTCCACGTTACTGTAAATGACATTACTGTCACTAGTGTTTAACTCCTTCTTGTCTTCAAACTTCGGTAGTAATGTTTTCCTGAAAACACAAAGTTAAATGACAAGTTCAGTGCAGAGTAGAAAGATTTTGGAAGCAATGCTAATGTTTGCGATTTGCAGTTGCCGCAGAGTTTCAGCATCAGCACCCAAATTTGCACCCTTCGTGGGCTGAATTTGTACAAAATTGCCTGGACCTTGTGGGATAGCAAGCGCATTTGTGAGGGTTCGGGCCGCAGCAAACTGCGACCCTTCCTGCAATAACATCATCGTAGATCTAGAACTGAATTTTAAAGTCACTGGCATGTTTTTCCTTAACCCTTTGAGTGCCAAGCGAATTTGTCAAAATAGGTGTGAACTTTACCAAGCAAACATTTTATTCATCATAGCGACCAGTAATGTTTTACTGTATACAAGAAACAGATTCTTTTTTTTTACACATTTTTTTTATTTGAATTTATATAACAAATGTGAATGACGCTGTTATTTATAAAGGATATTTTCCATATCTCTCACAGAGATGGCACTCAAAGGGTTAAATGCTCAGATTGTATTATATGTCCCGGTTTTTAGGGGATCACGTGACTCTAAAATGCAGAACTCGTGTCTGTGCTCTGATTGTGTAGAAAAGTGTAGTATTCTCATGTTGACACCCAACTACTGCCAATGGAAAAAGACACAGAGCCAGATGCACTAAGCTTCAAAAGTGATCAAATGGAGAGTGATAAACAACCAACCATGGACGCTGACAGGGGGGTGCCAGGGGTACAGCTGTCCCAGGCCCCGGCCTCTGGAGGGGCCCGGTCAGCTGCCCACAGTGGCACGGCACCACCCCCCCCCCCCCCGCGCACCCGCACAATGCATCCCCCACCCGGCGCCGGCGGACAGGCACGCACAATACACAGTGCAGCCTGCAGAGCGCCGAGCCTAGGATACAGAGGGGCTAGGCGCTTTGCAGGCTGCACTGTGCAATGAGTGCTCCGAGTCCCGACTCCCGATAAGAATGAGGGAGAAGATGCTGCGCTGCTTGAGCCTGGGCCGTCGCCACTGCTGGTAAGTAATAATAATTTGGGTTTTAGGGGGAGGCGGGGTGCCGGCGCGTGAAGGGGAGGGTTGCTGGTGCGCGTGAGGTGTGTGGGGGGGGGGGGTGCCGCTGGGCCCCAACATTACTAGTGGCGGCCCTGCAACCAACCAATCAGCTCCTTCCTGACATTTTTCAAACACAAAAGGGGGGGGTGTAGATCCGCACAGACTATGGATTTCTTATTTATTAGATTATTGGAACCAACTAATATAAACTACTTTGGAAAAAGATTTTTTGGTAGTTGTGAGGTTGGCGGTGCGCCCGGCGTTAAAGATCAATGACTGTACACTGGGTTTTTTTGTCAGAAGAGGACTGACAAAGAAAGAAAAAAACGCTTTGTGGGCGCACTCCTTGTTAAATTTAAATGCAGTAAGTGATAGTTTTTTAAAACGTAACTTTTATTGAAGACTCATTGTTAAAATAAATGGCACATTGTGGTAGAAAAAATAAATTTTTATTAAGAAATGGTTTAGAATGTAGTGTGAACCTTGAACTAAAATTGTCAAGGAATATTTGTATCACACGTTAATTTATCATTCATGCACTGATTTGTCAAAGGTACGGTTTACCAGTGATCATAGGCAGGTAAATGATTCAGTTCCCTATAGGGATAATATGGGATCTTGTGCTGGGATTGCACACTGGGTATACCATGGATGGTTTACCCAAAAAAAGCCTCAAAAATTGCTTTGTATATAATTAATGAAACTCTCTGGTAGCCATATATACAGAGATAGATTTGAAGTAGTGATTCACCTCCCTTTTATTTATATTGCCACACCTGGTCTTCCCCAGGGGTCTCCCACCTGGGTACTGTCCTGGCCCTCCACTGCTTGGCTTCCAAGTTCGGAGAGGGTTTGGGCAGTCCAGTGGGGTATGGTGGCAATATGTTGGGTTAATTCGGTGCACTTCAATCAATTGAACTCTTAGACTACAGATAGATATGGCGCATCACTTGTGACCCATGGAGTTGGGGAAGGCAGACTTTAGAAAAAAAGGGGGGGGGGGGAAATGGGGAAAAAAAGGAATTCTGTAGGGATTTATTTTTATATTGCGTTACTGCATGGTAGAACAGTGGTGCCTATTCAATTGTGTGACTGAGACAATTGTAGTCTACACAGGTTGGAATGTGGACCCAAAAGGTTAGGAAAGGCAGACTGAAAGAAAAAGGAAGGGGAAAGAGGAATTGTAATACATACACAAAACCGTATATATGTGATTAGGAGTTGTGGGCAAATTATCAAATTATCCTATACGGTCAATTAGGTATGCTGGATGACACTCGGCTCTTGTGGCACAAGACAAATAATTGTTGCTGCAAAGTAGAATGATGGTACTAATTCTGTTTTGTGACTGCAAATTTTTTATCTACACAGGCTGAAATGTTGACACAGAGGGACAATCCAAGGGTATAAGATTAGTGAACTCGTGGATTGATTGATCCTGGGTGTTGGAGAGACTGTCATCCAATGTAATCACTTTTAGGCTGGCTTGCTAGCAGCAGATGAGATAAAGATTATAGCAAAGAGTATAGATGTTGATTTGACACAATGTTGCTTAATTGCTGGGAAGTCCAAATACTGTGTCTATTTAGGTACACCGGTAGATGTGGATACAAAATTGCACATTGACTAGATATCAGATAGTATGACACATATTAGATACAATATAAATGAGGTTTACTTTTCACTCAGTAGGTATGAATAATCAGCGCTGTATCACATTATAGGTTTGAAAAGTCAGCACTGTTGGTGCTAATTGACACGGTTAATGTAGACACAGGCGTTTGTAGTGTTACACGGGTGTTACAGTCTGGTTGAACACTGAACAGCGGTGAGCCCAGGTATTTAGAAAAAATGGGGGGTCAAGGTGAATTAGTTGTGGGAAAATGTCACAGTTGGAACACAGCCCCAATGCCGAGTGGCAGTGGGGGATGTGTCCGTGTACCTGTTGCCGCTGCCTGTGTTAGCGGCTGACGGGGATAGGTGGTGTGCCACACGATGCCGGGAGGGTCGGAGACCGGACCTGTGGATGCCGCCCGCCTGCGTTGTAGATAGCCCGGGGAGAGGCGGAGTAGCGGGAACCTGACCCGCTGTTGTCTGGTGATCAGACGCCGGCCGGCTGTCCGGGAATGAGTGAGGCGGCGGTGGGGGTGAAATTGCTGCCGATGCGCGTCTGAGGAGTGAGGCTGAAGGGAGACTGACAGCTGGACACGTGTTTCGCCTATGGGGCTTCTTCCTGCAGTGCCATTTTGGGTGAGGGCAAACTGTTATACTTGAAATTGGTGCTGGTACTTTAAAGTCTGATAGCACGTAAATATCGGGTGCATTGGGTAACATTCCCAATCGACTGTTTGATGATATGATAATTGGGAATGTTACCCAATGCACCCGATATTTACGTGCTATCAGACTTTAAAGTACCAGCACCAATTTCAAGTATAACGAACTTATGCTAGTAATCACATAAGTAACCAACAATACACACCGGATTGGCCAGAACATCTGTCAATCACCACAGGAGAGAATAAAGTCAGGGCAGTTTGCCCTCACCCAAAATGGCACTGCAGGAAGAAGCCCCATAGGCGAAACACGTGTCCAGCTGTCAGTCTCCCTTCAGCCTCACTCCTCAGACGCGCATCGGCAGCAATTTCACCCCCACCGCCGCCTCACTCATTCCCAGACAGCCGGCCGGCGTCTGATCACCAGACAACAGCGGGTCAGGTTCCCGCTACTCCGCCTCTCCCCGGGCTATCTACAACGCAGGCGGGCGGCATCCACAGGTCCGGTCTCCGACCCTCCCGGCATCGTGTGGCACACCACCTATCCCCGTCAGCCGCTAACACAGGCAGCGGCAACAGGTACACGGACACATCCCCCACTGCCACTCGGCATTGGGGCTGTGTTCCAACTGTGACATTTTCCCACAACTAATTCACCTTGACCCCCCATTTTTTCTAAATACCTGGGCTCACCGCTGTTCAGTGTTCAACCAGACTGTAACACCCGTGTAACACTACAAACGCCTGTGTCTACATTAACCGTGTCAATTAGCACCAACAGTGCTGACTTTTCAAACCTATAATGTGATACAGCGCTGATTATTCATACCTACTGAGTGAAAAGTAAACCTCATTTATATTGTATCTAATATGTGTCATACTATCTGATATCTAGTCAATGTGCAATTTTGTATCCACATCTACCGGTGTACCTAAATAGACACAGTATTTGGACTTCCCAGCAATTAAGCAACATTGTGTCAAATCAACATCTATACTCTTTGCTATAATCTTTATCTCATCTGCTGCTAGCAAGCCAGCCTAAAAGTGATTACATTGGATCTCCAACACCCAGGATCAATCAATCCACGAGTTCACTAATCTTATACCCTTGGATTGTCCCTCTGTGTCAACATTTCAGCCTGTGTAGATAAAAAATTTGCAGTCACAAAACAGAATTAGTACCATCATTCTGCTTTGCAGCAACAATTATTTGTCTTGTGCCACAAGAGCCGAGTGTCATCCAGCATACCTAATTGACTGTATAGGATAATTTGATAATTTGCCCACAACTCCTAATCACATATATACGGTTTTGTGTATGTATTACAATTCCTCTTTCCCCTTCCTTTTTCTTTCAGTCTGCCTTTCCTAACCTTTTGGGTCCACATTCCAACCTGTGTAGACTACAATTGTCTCAGTCACACAATTGAATAGGCACCACTGTTCTACCATGCAGTAACGCAATATAAAAATAAATCCCTACAGAATTCCTTTTTTTCCCCATTTCCCCCCCCCCCCCCCTTTTTTTCTAAAGTCTGCCTTCCCCAACTCCATGGGTCACAAGTGATGCGCCATATCTATCTGTAGTCTAAGAGTTCAATTGATTAAAGTGCACCGAATTAACCCAACATATTGCCACCATACCCCACTGGACTGCCCAAACCCTCTCCGAACTTGGAAGCCAAGCAGTGGAGGGCCAGGACAGTACCCAGGTGGGAGACCCCTGGGGAAGACCAGGTGTGGCAATATAAATAAAAGGGAGGTGAATCACTACTTCAAATCTATCTCTGTATATATGGCTACCAGAGAGAGTTTCATTAATTATATACAAAGCAATTTTTGAGGCTTTTTTTGGGTAAACCATCCGTGGTATACCCAGTGTGCAATCCCAGCACAAGATCCCATATTATCCCTATAGGGAACTGAATCATTTACCTGCCTATGATCACTGGTAAACCGTACCTTTGACAAATCAGTGCATGAATGATAAATTAACGTGTGATACAAATATTCCTTGACAATTTTAGTTCAAGGTTCACACTACATTCTAAACCATTTCTTAATAAAAATTTATTTTTTCTACCACAATGTGCCATTTATTTTAACAATGAGTCTTCAATAAAAGTTACGTTTTAAAAAACTATCACTTACTGCATTTAAATTTAACAAGGAGTGCGCCCACAAAGCGTTTTTTTCTTTCTTTGTCAGTCCTCTTCTGACAAAAAAACCCAGTGTACAGTCATTTTTCAAACACAGTCTGTGACATGGCAGGTAGGAGCTGATTGGCTGTTTATCACTCTTCATTTATCACTTTTGAAGCTTAGTGCATCTGGCCCACAATATTTACCGCATAAGAATTCTGAAGTACTAGTGTGAGTGAAACGTAATTTCCCAATTGCATTTTTTCTTGTTATTTTAGCGGACAACACTGGCCCTGACACATCTCTCAGTACAGAGTGCTGACACCGGGTGAGATTCTCTAAACTAAAAATGCGGTAAAAACCCCGCACCGACCCCGCCGCCCCGCACCGACCCCCCCTCACCTGTGTCCGGGCAGCACAGAGCTGTGCTGCCCGGACCTGTGACCTCCTCCTCCCTGCACTATGAACCTCTTCTGGGTGCAGGGAGGAGGAGAGCCCGGCGCAGCAGCAGCAGCGCCGGGTAAGGGAGGGAGGGGGGAGCCGCCGGGTCCCTGTGGGACCCGCTGTCTCCCACCGCAAAAGACAGCTCTTAACGCCATAATTAATAATGTAAGTGCATATGCGATAATTATGAATGCGAAAGGTAGCGAAAGGGGGGGGCGGAGCTGGGGTGCGGATGTTAGAACATCCCCCTCAAAGTCTCAGCACATTTCTCCTTGTGGGTGGGATTCTCTAAAATCCGCAGCCCAGTATCCCCGGCCACCTCATTTATAATGACCGCATATTCTCTAAAATATGCGGTCATTAACGCAAGGGACAGCTCTTGCGGTAAGAGCTGTCCCTTGCGATGCGGCGCATGCGCAGACTGACGCGCCGGCCGCAGGGCATGCTGGGAGGGATCCGTGACGTATCCCTCACATACCGCTGCGGTAAGAAGCCCATAGGCTTCTGCAGGGAACCGCCAGCTTTTGCTAGCGATTCCCTCCGCAGCGGTGACACTGCGGAGGGAGGTTAGAGAATACAGAAATGCGGTAAAAACCCCGATAACGCATTTTTACCGCATTTCTGTAATAGAGAATCTCGCCCTGTATAAGACCCATAACTCTCTGTAAATATTACATCTGCCCCACCTGCAGTGATTACTTCATCCTAAGCGCTAACGGATATCAAATAATGAAATACAGTAGAAATAGGGGAAACTTACTTTCTAATGTGCGTTAGTAATAGGGTGCCTGCTACTAACAGCACAACAATGAAAATGACTCCACAAGCTGCAGCGATGGCCATGGTATTCGAGGCTGCCGGAGCTGCTAAAGATGAAAATAAAAAGTGTTGTATAGTAACGGGCTGATTTGAAGGTGGACGCTATCAGGATTATCACGCATTTCTCTGATGCTTTTGGAACTGCACATGCACAGGGTTAAGCCTGGTAAAGTGGTGATAAAGTGGATTGGGTGGTGCATTGTCACCGTCCACTTTATCACTCTACAAGGCTTAACCCTTTGAGTGCCAAGTCACATTGTCAACAAATAGGTGTGAAAATTGCCAAGCAAACATTGTTATTCATCATAATGACCTGTAATGTGACCTTATACGGGAAATATCATCTATTTTTTACACAACTATTTTTATTTGAATTTATGTAACAAATGTGAGCGACGCCGGCATATTTAACGGATATTTTGCACATCTCTCACAGAGATGTTGGCACTCAAATGGTTAATACATCTGCTCCAATGCCTCCAGCCTATACTGTATATCATTCTAGAAACATAGAAACATAGAATTTGACGGCAGATAAGAACCACTTGGCCCATCTAGTCTGCCCCTTTTTTTAAACATGTTACCTCAAACCATATTTGATCCTTATTTTTTTTGTAAGGATATCAATATGCTTATCCCAAGCATGTTTAAATTGTACTACTGTATTTGCGTCTACCACCTCTGATGGGAGGCTATTCCACTTATCTACTACTCTTTCTGTGAAGTAATTCTTCCTCAGATTTCCCCTGAATCTTCCTCCCTCTAGTGTCAGTGCATGTCCTCGTGTTCTGCTGCTCCTCTTCCTGTGAAGAATGTCTCCCACCTGTACCTTGTTAAAGCCCTTGATATATTTGAAAGTTTCTATCATGTCCCCCCTTTCCCTTCTCTGCTCTAAAGTATACATATTAAGATCTTTTAGTCTTTCCTGGTACGTTTTGTGATGTAGGCCATGCACCATTTTAGTTGCTCTTCTTTGTACAGTCTCTAATGTATTTATATCCAGGGCTTAAAGTGGTTTGGGAGAGGTGGCGGAACTCATTTCTCATGTCCCTCCATCTCCCCATTAGATGGATCCCAGTGCCAGGGTTTTTGGCACCCCTGCAAGCTACAAAATTTGTGCCCTACCTTCTATACTTTATAAAGGGACAGTGGTCTCACAATAGTATCCCCAATTCTAATTATACCACACAGTAGCACAAATCATATTCACATTACACTGCATGTAGTCACCCTGATTCATATTACAACACAAAGTAGTGCCCCTTATTCACATTATGATACACATTAATGCCCCTTATTAAAGTTACGCTACCCAGTAGTACTCTTTATACATGTATGCCACGCAGTAGTGTCTCTTACACATAATTGCTTATACACATAATACCAACAGCAGTAGTACCAGTTACACATATCGGTCTCTGTTCCTCCAGCAGCTTCCTCTCCTCTCTTCCTCACTTCAGGGGTGGGAATGGCATGACATAAAAGGGGGTTGCTGGAACAGAATTTTCTCTTGGAATTATTGTGCATGGCTGTGGAGGAGGTGGAACTGAGTTCCCCCTACCATTAGAGGTGGTGGAACTCAGTTCCACCCAGTTCCCCCTTACTTTAACCACTGTTTATATCCTTCTGGAGATTCTGCCTAATCTGAGACGCTGGGGCCTATTTACTAAGACATACACAGAGATAAATTGGACATAGATCAAGTCCCAGCCAATCATCTCCTAGATGTCATGTTCCAGGCTACGGCTCTGTTCATGAAATCGTGAAAAGAGAGGAGAAGTGTGCCAGTGGAGAAGTTGCCCTTGGCAACCAATAAGCATTGAGGTAACATTTATCAAGTGCATTCTATAAAATTCTACGTAGCAGCTGATTGGTTGTCATGGGCAACTGCTCACTTCACTATTTTCACTACTGCATGACTGGGTATGGGTCATACAGGGGCCACAAGGGCTTAGGTCAACACCTGCATTAGGTCGACATGGGCTAAGTCAACATGGTGTTTTTCGCCGATTGTTGACATGGACACTAAAAAGGACACTAAAAAATGCACCACATTCTCTCGCATGGCTTGCTGTGGTCACCATGATTCGGCCAAGGTGCCTTGTTCTGCTTGGGACAATATTATACTCTCTCACCATGCCCTAGTGGATGGTAGGGCATGAAATACCGCCTATGGGCGCATGTCGGCTTAGTAAAAGGTGAAAAACCCCATGTTGATCTTTTGACTGTCGACCTTGCCCATATTGACCTAATGCTTGTGTCGACCTAGTGGCACGTCGACCTAAGCTCATGTCGACATTCCGCTGTGTCGACATGGATGCAAGTCGACATTCAGTGGTCGACCAAATGCATGTCAACCTTCCCCTTGTCGACCTAGTGACTGTATACCTCATGACTAGGCCCCCTTTGTTTAATAAAATGACAGTTAGGAGCTGGTTGACTGGTACATTATCTATGTCCAAAGCTTAGTAAGTAGATCCCTTTCCATACCTCCCAACTTTTGAAGTTGGGAAGTCGTGACGTTCGTGCTCCCGAAAAGGGGGCGAGGCCTCAAGAAAAGGGGGCGTGGGGGCGAATATCGGGATGTTCCCGCAGTAAGCGGGACAATTGGGAGGTATGCCTTTCTGTTAAATCCTTTGCAACTGAATTATAAATCTAGTGTCCCTGGTACTCTGTGAGTGACTTTCTATGCAGCTATGATGTGAGGAAACGTGTCTTTGCCACACCAAGCATCTCATGCCATGTGGGGAATGAGGGCACATCTGTAGCTGTAGGGGGAGGCGGCATGTGTATGGTCCGACACTTGCTTGGAGAAGGTGACTCTTAATGAATCATTGCCATGGAGCACTGAATGTTTGAGGGGAGTTACAGAGTAGACCATAGGGGGATTTTGAGAAGGGTAGTGGAAGTGGGAGGAGTAAACTGATGGGGGCTCAGATAAACCTTCACAATTAAATAAAAAAAATTGTACCTGGTGTCAATTTATTAAAATAGTTCGGGCAAAAATATCATTCAGCGTTTCCACATGCACGATCACCAAATGTCAGAATGGGGTTGCTATGACCCCTTCTGCCCTTATACCCATTAAAGGGGGTATTTGGGGCCTGATTCTAGTTTGCTCGATCACCGGAGTCGGAGCGATTTTAATCAATTACTCAGAAATGCCTGAAAACGCATGTAAATTGCTGTGTGTGTAGACCACAAAGTGATTGAAATGCGCAGCCCCGCCGTTCTGAATCTGCCCAATAATGCAGTGCGGTCGCTCAGAAGCTCCTGGTCATCTCCGGCATGTGTGAGCAGGGCCATCTGAGCGACTGTCACTGAAGACTCCGGAGAAGTCCTGCTGAAGCTGCCGCCGAGAAGACCGCTGAGAAGCCCCGCCGCTGAGAAGCCCCGCTGAAGATGTTGCCGGGACGGCCCGCTGTGCCGGACATGCACGCCCGCCTCACTCTGTGGAAGCTGCAGGACTGAGAGGACGCGACGCTGGATTCCGGACTTGCTAAGTATTTTTTCTGTCCCCACTGTGCCATCAATGATTAAAGGTTTGCGGGGGGGGGGGGGGGGGGGGGGTCCGCTAGCCACCAATGATTTAAAAGTTTTTTTTGGGGGGGGCACTGGCCACCAATGACTAAATATTTTGGTTTTTTTTTGCCACTAATGTTTATTTGCTTGGGGGAGGGAAGGGGGGGGGGGTGACACTATGCCACCAACGTTTCTTTATAAGGCCACTGGCCACCGATGATTTATTAATGATCAGCCTGGGGCCCACTGCCCTGGGGTGCCAGGGACAGCCTCAGGCTTTAGCACGCAGAAGTGGCACCCTGGAGGGGAGACCCCATATTGGGGGGTCTCTACTCCCCCAGGGGCCTGGCCAGGGCTGACCAGCCACAGAGGTAATGCTTTGGCTGCGGGACCTTATATAATAAGTGTCCCCTGGCTGTGGCATTACCCTGTTAGCTGATGGTTTCCAAAATACAGGGGACCCCTACTCCTTTTGTCCCCCATATTTTGGGAACCAGGACCGGTCCAAGAGCCCAGTGCTGGTTTCCAAAATACAGGGGACCCTACTCCTTTTGTCCCCCTGTATTTTGGGAACCAACAGCGGTATAAGAAAATATTCCCCTAAAGTTATCTAAACACTTTCTGTGAGAGATTTAAAATCTCTCATGCTGAATCTCCCATTATGAATCTCTGGCACAAATCTCTCCGTGTGTAAGGCCCTTTAGAGTTGAGTGGGGTGTGTTCAAACTGAAATCTAAATTGCGTAAAATAAATTAGCCAATATATACCCTGCACAGAAACAAAATAACTCCCCAAATCTAACTCTCTGCACATGTTACATCTGCCCCACCTGCACTGCAGCATGTTTTTGTCCATTTCCTAAAATAAAATGTGCTTTGCAATCAGGTCTGAATAACCCCTAACATTGCAATCAATACTTACTGTTACTTAGCAGAAGAAGACTGAGTTCCCCATATCTATTGGAGGCCAGGCAGTGTATCTGCAGAACATTCTTAGCGCTTGAGCTCAGGACCAGAGTGCTATTCATCACTGAGTTTACTATCACGGTGGAGATATTAAGGTCTTTATCACTGTAGGAAGATGTGTATGATTTCTCATTAATCTTCCATTGCACGTCTGCCAGTGGAAAAGACTGGACTCTACATGTACACTCAATGTGGTCAGTGACCTGCAGGCAAGTGGAGTTTTGCCCTGGAACTGTTTTTGGTTTATCTGTAACAACAAAAGGAGATTTTATGATAGCAACAGACATGTCAATGCATGAATAGAAAATACGGCTCATTTTGACATAAAACTTAAATGACTTAAATAACCAGCAATTTATATTGCAACCAGCGATGGATGCTGCTCCTGGGCTGCAGTGCCGACCAAAGACTGCAGGGGGAGCCGACCTGCATAAATCAAGGCAAAGTTGTATGTAAGATGTGTGCTGGACGCCTTATGCGGGGATCGGCAACCGCTGCAACACAAGACACAGCTCTCGGCCTATCATCAATAAGCCCATCCCCCTGACTCCTGTGAAACTAGCCAATGAGAGTCAGGCGGTGGGCTTTAACACTTTATCACATCCATATTTCCTATCAATAATACCTGCAATAGATAAATGCCCAACCGTGTTCTTCATCAATCATTAATGAGATCTTAAATCAATAATTTATTGATAGAACCCGTGCTGCGAGAAAGGTGCAAAATATCCTGAGTTCACCATTGTATAATAGTTATTTACTTACATGTGACTTTGATGATGACTGTAGCATTGGACATCCCATAAGTGTTGTTCGCTTGGCAGGAATACATTCCTTCCTCACTGAGGGCTATATTAGGGACGTGGAGTTGGCCTGAAGAAGGACTTGGATTATTGTGATGATCGGGCTTTATCCAGAACAATGTAGCGGCTGGAGAACTTTCTGCAGAGCAGAGTAGAGACAGACTGGATCCCTCGAGAGCGAATGTGACATTAGCGTCTTCCATGATGCAGCCTGCAGGAAGAGGAACAACGAATTACATTTCTTTTCATTTTATGATGAAAATGTGGTTTTAATTCTCAGATGTAGAGGTCTATGTACTAAACCTTGGAGATAAATAAAGTGGGTGGTGATAAGGTACCAGCCAATCAGCTTCTTTCATTTTTCAAACACCGCCACATAGCAGTTATGAGCTGATTCTCTCTCTCTCTCTCTCTCTCTCTCTCTCTCATCTGGAAAAATATTACTGGATTCCGAAGGCAAAATCTGATTTATTTAAAATAAATTCTTAAACTGTTTCATGGGGATATCTAACATCATTCATCTGGTGGATCTTTCTGTTATCATACCTCCCAACATTGTAGGGGGCGGGGCCAGAGAAGGGACACCTGCTTTCTGAAACGGGGAGTGGCTGGTGCAAAGGGTTGTGGCTTCCTGGAATGTTCATGGCTGTTAAGTCACGACCTGTTTTGACGCTGTGGGGGGCCTGTCCTGATAGGCAGAGCTGCGACTGACAGAGGGGACTCTCAACTACCCCCCCCCCCCTACCGTGGGACACTGCTGGCCTCAGATGGGGTGCGGGACAGTCCCATAAAAAAATGGACTGTTCCATGAAAATCAGGACAGTAATTGTAAAATACCTTAATGGGGAGTTTCCCAAACCTTTTCCAATCACGGCGCCCTACAGTATCACAGGTTTTTTCGCGGCACTTCTAGCCCAAAATATTCTTGTAGATAAGTTCAGAAAAAAATATATAAAATGAAGAAACCTGTGTTTATATGTCAACCTTAGGTTCAGTTATATTGCGAGGGACAGGATTCGCTTCTTCTTGTCAGCATATGTTATGATGGGAAGCCCCTAGTTTTGCTTATTATATTTATTTTGCTTTTTACTTTTTGACTATAATTGATGTGAATTGCTTCTGCGCCGTAAACCCAGGGGAACCCGTGCAAATGCCCTGAGGCGCCCCATTATGGAAACCACTGCTGGGATGTGGATGATAGGTCAACAGTGTCTAGGTCAAACGTCAATAGGTTAATACCATATGATTGACAAGCACCAGTTCGACATAGACAAAAGGTTGACACAAGCAAAATGCAAGCATGGCAATGGTTGACACGTGAATAGTTGGACATGAGTTTTTCACAATTTTTTTCATCTTTTCAACTTTATCATCCATGTGAACTACCACTGGGAATGTCTGAGTGCAGCGAGCCATGGAAGGGTATATGGAAAACTAATTGGCTGTCCACCAGCTCAGGTGTCAAAATTGATGCCCCAAAAATATATAATATCAATAATTCTACATGTTACAGTGTCGATGAGTTATTTCCTGAACCTGAAGGAAATCCAGTATCAAATGTGGATTATTATAAACACTATCAAGTTTTTTAAGTAAACCGAGACTACTTTTACTTGTGCTCTTGGCCACGGAACAGATGATCTTCGGTGTTCGTGGGGGATCTAGAACGACAGAAAAGAATTCAGACATTTTTATTATTCTCTTTTAATTCCAAGAACCTTAGTGGTTTTAGAACACGATGGGTATCATTTATGAGAGTATTAACATTTTAATCTATTCATTTTTATGAATGGATGGCAGAGCATGTGTAGTAATTACTGGTAATATATAAATAATCTCACCACTCTTACGAATCTCCTGTATTTTGCGCATATTGTTGAACCAAAATAATATGCAGAAATTTGGATATACAGTAGCAAAATCCCTCTCTACTTTGTACAGTAGTTTATGGTCTAATATCATCTCAGTATGGTGCTAGCCACACATGCAAGATCTGGTAAATCTCTCTTTGCAGATCATGTTACATACTGTCCACATATAAAAATTGGGGGATAACTTTCTTTCATGTTTCCAGCGGTGAAACTCCCAGAGACATTGGAGGCACTGGTGGTCTGGCTCCAGCTGTCAGAGGGGCACTAAGAAAGATAGTTCAAGGGGGCTTCTGATTGCTGAACTAGGAGTTGGCGGCCCATCATCTTGTCACTGCCATTTTGCACTGCACTATTGCACTTTATTTCATCCGGACCAGTCGCTGCTGTGGGGACTAGTCACAATCATCTGAATACCATCAAGTGGGACTCTGTTTACTTCACCATCACCCAGGAGGATACAGCTGCAATGCCATCCTAAAATTGGATCAATTCCCCAGGTGGACGCTATTGGTAACTATACCATCTTTATACAGCTCAACAGAGACTGTGCATACTTTAAAAGAATTCTCCCTATCATTACAGGCGACATAAATAGGAACGGATGACTTTTCAGCTATCAGCATTTACTGGTGCCAGTGGCCTCATATTGTTGATTTTAAATTAAAATTGTTTTGTTTCAATTGCACAAAAAAATGTTTATTATTTAATTACTCATTGGTATATTAGCGCTACTTTATTTTCCTTTTATCTTTAACTCGTTTAGGGATTTAATCCCTGCCGATTGTAGCTGCTTGACAAACCACCCCTTGCCAGCGCCCTTTTTTTTTGCTACCTACAGCAGGTAGCAATTTTGTTGTTGATTGCTGAACTAGGACAGATCTTTCACCACTCATTTCAGAGAGTCACTGCTGACTTAAGGTGCGTACACACGGGGGGAGATATATTGCTAGCAATATATTGCTTGCAATATATTGCTGAGCAATATATTGCTCAGTGTCTCTTTTTCAACAAGCGACCAGAGATGGTCGCTGTTGAAAAGGACCTCTGCTGGGGGAGCCGCAGAGGTAATTAGCTGGTCGCAGGAGCAAGCTCCTGCGACCAGCGATTACAGTGGGGCAGAAAACGGGAGCGCGCACCCGGCGATTTATTGCTGGGGCACACTCCCAATCACTGGCAATATGGTCGCCTGCGACCATATGGCCAGCGATTATAGCACCTATCTCCCCCGTGTGTACACAGCATCACAGGGTATGGATCATTTGTTAGACAGTCATTAGGTCAACCAGCATTGGGTCGACACCACTAGGACGACATGCTGAAAGGTCGACATTGGGTCTAGGTTGACAGTCAAAAGGTCGACAAGGGATTTTTCACAGTTTTTTTTACCCGAATGTTGACACAGTCGACATGGACACAGGAAAAAGTGCACCGCTTCCCCAAGCATGGCTCGCTTTGCTCGGCACACTAATTGTAATCATACCCTTGACCTAGTGCAGGGCTGGGCAATAGCGGCCCTCCAGATGTTGATGAACTACACATACCAGCATGCCTTGAATTAGTTTCAGCATGGCCACATAGCAAAACTAATGCAAAGCATCCTGGGATGTGTAGTTCATCAACAGCTGGAGGGCCACTGTTGCCCAGCCCTGACCTAGTGGATGGTAGGGCATGAAATTCTGCCTGTCGGCACTTGTCATCTCAAAAAAACAGTGAAAAGCCCCATGTCGACCTTTTGACTGTTGACCTTGCCCATATCGACCTAATGCTGGTGTCGACCTAATGACCTGTCAATCTAAATCCATGTCGACCTTTCAGCATGTTGATCTGATGGTGTTGACAAATGCTTGTCGACCTAATAATGGTTTCCCGACTCACAAACCCCCTTTGCAGCCCCCTTGAGTAGAAGAGTCTTGGAATGTGAGATAACAGATGAAAGTATCTCTGTAGTTAGCTGCAGTTCTGCATTACAAAGGAAAGGAGTTGTTTTAAGGAAATGCGCTAATTATCATAATAAAACTTTTAAGTGTTTTTTTTTTTTTTGTAATCAAAGCTTGCAAACAGCTTTCTATCTCTTTCCAAGTTTTGATTTTAAAAAAATCTCTCAAGGCTTTATTTATTATTATAAAGCCAACACCTAAATATAAAGATTGCCACAATTAGCTGGAATAAGGAATCTCTGCCGCTGGTGAGTCAATGGGATCTTAGCACATGTGCAAGCTGGAGCCACTGGGGGGCACCACTTTCTATTTTGACTCTGGGCTCTTAGGATGAACTCACGTCCCTGCATGTTACAGGACTTCCCAGCAAATCCTAATTCTGCCATTAAACTGCTTTTTCCATATACTGTATGTTTTAAAGGCAAGCATGCTTGTTAAATAGGCCTCCAATTCTCTATACAGTTGGTGGAAATGTCTCCTACTGCTCATGGTAAGCAAATTGTTTTGTTCAATCCAATTATATATCAGGCTAAATGGTACAGTACAGTGTTTTAAGAGAAACATCAAGATTTTTTTTATGTTAAAGTGGTTGTAAAGTACAGTTGTCCTTGGTACTATGCATGCACCTTTATTTATTATCAGTTATTTATATAGCGCACACATATTCCGCAGCACTTTACAGAGATATGCCCTTAGCTTCTATGGGCCGCTTCTGCAGTAGCCCATAAATGCAATATCACGGTCCTGGCAACTGTACACTGCAGATGACAGGCACCGGGACTGATGCATGGGGAGTATCAGCTTTGGTACTACACATGCGCTTACCCCAGATTCTTAGGGCTGCAGCCGCCCATAGAGGCATCCCGGAGGGAGGGAACACCTCCTAAGGGTACTGCCTTGGGTGACTGGCAGGTCGGACTAGGCAGAGCTCGGTGGCGGATTTTACCTGGGGGGCAGCCCATAGGTAAAAACCGCCACAGCCTGTGTCTCATAGAAATACATTGAGTGGCGATATATATATAAACAAAGAATATACCCAGCGCAAAAAGTCCTCAGTGTTAAGTGTCAATAATTCCACATCAACTCCCAGTGTGTGCAGGGACGTATTTCAGTGTCATACAGCCCATAGGCACCAAATTTTTTGCCACCCCCCCTCCCAAACGAGAGAGAAAGAGAAGAGAAAAAGAAGAGAGAGAGAGATACCTTCAGCAGCGCGTTCCCGGGTGTTCAGCCCCCACTGCAGCATCTCCCCGGCGCCGGTTGTTCAGCTCCCACTGCAGCATCTCCCCGATCCGGGTGTTCAGCCCCCTCTCCAGCATCTCCCCGGCGCCGGGTGTTCAGCCCCCACTGCAGCATCTCCCCGGCGCCGGGTGTTCAGCCCCCACTGCAGCATCTCCCCGGCGCCGGGTGTTCAGCCCCCTCTCCAGCATCTCCCCGGTGCCGGGTGTTCAGCAGCAGCACTCACTCCCCAGCGCCGGAAGCGTTACGCTTCTGTCATGTCACTGACAGGGCTGCCTCTTTCCGGTGCTGGGTGATCCCCGGCGCCGGTTCACAGAACAGACGCTGCAGGCACAGCTGGGGGAGGGGGTGGCACTTCCCGCACGGCGGAAAAGTATATATTTTGCCAAAAAAAAAATCACGCCACTGCTTGCCGCCCACAGCAGGTGACGCCCATAGGCCCGTGCCTCACCGCTTCATAGCTTCAGCCGCAGAGACCTCAGACCAAGACACCGCACCACTCACACAGGACCAGAGGGGAACGCCGGCTGGAACACAGGTGGAAGAAGGACGTCTCCAACGTCGGACCATAGAACTTTGTCAGGGGGTCCTTCTGTGTGACGAAACTAGTTGGGTGTGACTTCTATGGTCCGACGTTGGAGACGTCCTTCTTCCACCTGTGTTCCAGCCGGCGTTCCCCTTGGTCCTGTGTGAGTGGTGCGGTGTCTTGGTCTGAGGTCTCTGCGGCTGAAGCTGAGCAGCGGTGACCCCCACAGGAGTATTCGGGCTGTGATGGTGTTATGATCTGGCTGGCAAGCATTACACTTTTAACCCCTGTGTACGTGAGCTTTATTTGATGAGCTTTACTTTGTGCTCATTGGTGCGTCTTTTCTACTCTTTTTGCATATATATATATATATATATATATATATATATATATATATATATATATATATATATATATATATATATATATATATATATCTTATATATTTGGCTACATCTGTCACTCAAAGTGTGTGAGTGTGTCTCTAACACTGGGTGGAGCCTCTGACTCACATGACAGAGAACCAGGCCAGTGAGCCCACAGTGCCAGACACCCTCTGCCTCCCCATGCTGCCCAGGAACCTACTCCACAGCCACCAGGTGAGCGCCCCCCCGCTGTCCCCCCTCCCGCGATTCGCGGCAAAACACATACCCCCGCGACCCCCCCTCCCACGATTCGCGGCAACCCCCCGGCCCCCTGACCCCCCTCCAACAATTCGGGACAACCCCCCCGCCCCCGGGACCCACCCTCCCGTGATTTGCTGCAAACCCCCATGCCCCCTCCCACGATTCGCGGCACCCACACAACCCCCCCTCACGCAATTCGCTGCAACCCCCCCCCCACGACCCCCCCTCCCGCGATTCGCGGACAACTCCCCCCCCCCCCGTACGATTCACGGCAACCCCAGGATTGCACAAGCAAAACACTGACATGGCTATGGTCGACAATGAAAAAGGTTGACATGAGTTTTTGAAGATTTATTTTCCATTTTTTTTTAATGTTTTCATATTCATTCTCATGTGTCGACATGGACACCAATAAAGTGCCACACTTGTGTCAACATTTACATGTGTTGATCTTTCTGTGTTGATTTTTTCTTTTGGCAATTTGCAGCACACCCCCCCCCCCCCGCAACCCCCCCTCCAGCAATTCGCGGCACACTCCCCCGCGATTTGCGTCCCCCCCTCCCGCGATTTGCGACCCCCCCCGCGACCCCCCCTCCCACGATGCGCGGCAACCCCCGCCCCGCGATTTGCTGCAAACCCACGCGCCCCCCCCCTCCCGAGATTCGCTGCAAACCCCCGCACCCCCCTCCCGCAATTCGCGGCACACCCCGCGACCCCCCCCTCCCACGATTCGCGGCACCCCCGCGACCCCCCCTCCCACGATTCGCGGGAACCCCCGCCCCTGATTCGCTGCTAACCACCGCGCCCCCCCTCCCGCGATTCGCTGCAAACCCCCGCCCCCCCCCCTCCCGCGATTCGCGGCATCCACCCCCCGCGACCCACCCTCCCGCAATTCGCTGCACACAACCCCCCGCGACCCCCTCCTGCGATTGGCGGACCCCCCCTACTCCCCCACCTCCCGCGATTCACGGCACCCACCCCCCCATCCCCCGTTACTCCCCTCCCGCAATTCGCTGCACCACCGCCCCCCCCCCCCCCCCGACCCACCCTCCCGCAATTCGCGGACCCCCCCAACTCCCCCCCGCGCGATTCACGGCAACCCCAGGATTAAATGGCACAAGCAAAACACTGTGTCGACATGGACACCAATGAAGTGCCAAACTTATGTCGACATTTACATGTGTTGACCTTTCTGTGTTTATTTTTTCTTGTGGCGATTCGGGGCACCCCCCTCCCCCTCGACCCCCCCACCCGCAATTCGCAGCAACCCCCCACCCCGTGACCACCCCTCCCGCAATTTGCGGAACCCCACCCCCGCGACCTCCCACGATTCGTGACAACCCCCGCGACCCCCCCACCCGGCGATTCGCGGCAACCCACCGCGCCCCCCCTCCCGTGATTTCCGGCACCCCCCCTTCCCCGCATGCCCACACACCCCTATCACTACCCAGCTTCCTGCTCTCCTGAACCGTAACTTCCACCACTGGGGAGTCGCTGATGCTATGTTGCCCACATTCCCCTATCATGCCTCATAGCCCATCCTCCTGCTCTCATGCACCCTAACTCCCACCCAGTAGGAGGAGACAATGACTCAGGGCCACCATCCTGTACTCCTGTGCTGCCACGCTGGACCCCCACCCACTGGCAGAAGCTGCACAGTATCTCCCACCCTCCTCTTTAGTCATCCTTACGCCCACACATCCCTATTACTACCCAGCAGGGCTGCCTACCCTCCCGGAATGGCCGGGAGGGTCCCGGAAATCGGGTCCCCTTCCCGGCCCCCTGGCAATCTTCCTGCATATCCCCCCCAGCTCCCGCAATGTGTCCCCGGGCGGGTGGGTCCGTGGGTAAAATGCCACGAGGCTGTAGGCACGCCCCCCCAACAGGGCAGCATCTGTGTGGCCACGCCTCTTTTCACTCCCGGATGTGGCCCCGCCCCCCTGCCTACCAGAGCTGGCTGCCCTCTCCCAGAGAGGGCAGCTGAAAAGTCGGCAAGTATCCTACCCAGCCTCCTGTTTTCCTGTGTCATGACCTCCGCCAGTGGGGAGCCGCTGACTCAAAAACACCCTACTATACTATTGCACGCACACACACCTAAACAACATGCACACACAGCCCCCCCCCCCCACACCCACAAATGTCACTGTACCATCCACACTATCAATGTACATCTTACTCTGTAACCGCTTTTTAATTAAACAAAACAATACACCCCCCCTTCCAAATCATATGCTCTCTATTTAACACATTTCACCTATAACTCAAGTTGCAATACAGGCATCTTTCATACAATTCTAACCATATTTCTCATATACAAATGTTCACAAATTAAGGGGGCGCAGCCCCTTACGACGGTGTGAAGAGCGCCCGTAGGGTGCGATGAATCACCTAGTATATATATATTATACACACATATATATCATATATATTATTTTTCTTACATTGTACAATGATTTCAGTGCCTCTGCTAGCATCCCCACGCGCATTCCTTGCTGAGCACGAGTATGTTCCAGCATTACTGAGTCCAATGTTCTTCAGTTCCAAGGTCAATTCACTTGCATTTGATGCACTATTTTGTTGTTGCCCTCTGATGAACCAGGTGATTGCAGCCTTTGGATTACTGTCCACTGTGCAGCGCATGCTTATGTCTTTTCCTTCTTCGACAATAAAAGGTTTGCTTTCATTTATCGCCATCTCTAAAAAGAATTATGCAAATGTTAATGAATTCGGTTAAGGTGAAATGAGATGAGATGAGATTCACTTTATTATCATTACCCCACGATAGGGCAACAAAATTAAGTTTAACATCTTCCGTAAATCAATGTATGGCGGCGACAAACTTAATCACAGTACAAAAAACAAACAATAATACGATCAACACAAACACTACATAGAATTTAAAGCTATAACTGCTGTAGAAAAAAAACTATTCCTCAGTCTGCTTGTCCTATTTTTAAAACACCTGAAACGCCTACCAGAAGGCAGAAGTGTGAATAGACCCTGCGCTGGGTGAGTCAAATCCTTTATAATATTATTTGCCCGGCGCTTACAGCGTTTCCGCTGAATAGCTTCCACCGTTGGAAGTGAGGTCCCTACAATCCACTGGGCCGTTTCAACAACCCTCTGAAGCATCTTTCGCTCTGCGACTGTGCAATTTCCGTACCATACTGTAACACAGTTGGTCAGAATACTCTCTATGGCACATCGATAAAAATTCACCAGAATACTTGATGACAACTGATGTCTTTTTAACACAAATGTGATGTAGAGTAAGATAATGCGATGCTATCCAAAACAAGAACAACAGGGAGATAGTATATACAACAGGGAAATAGTATATACAACAGGGAAATAGTATATACAACAGGGAAATATTAAATATTTGTAATACAATGCACATGTCACACCAGGGGGCTTAGTCGACGAGACTGAGACCTCTGGTGGGGACCTGGACCGGTACCTGAACCGGGAAGGTTGGAGAGGACCCTTGCGCATGGAGTGCGCGACAGTGCACCCCGAGCCAATAAGCAGTCAGAGGTAAAATACAGCAAATGTGTATATACAGGATAGATTAAGTGCGCTGCAGCAGCTAGTTGTGTCCACACTACCCAAAAAAAGGTTCTCCTTTAAAACCTCCACCACAATCAGATATTTATCAAGGTGATAAAGTCCCCAGAAGGGGAGGAAACGCGTTGGTGGTGAAGCCCGCACCTGAATACCCGCTGCACGGTGGAATAAGAGGGACCGACCCAGGGACCTGAAACAGCGCGCTGGGAGAAAAGGAGTAACCGGTATCCTGACTCCTGTGGACTGTACTTTAACACGCTTGATTGAACTGTCTTTCAAACAGCTCCCCTGGACTCGGTAATTACCCCCTTTACATACTAGCAACGGAGGATATGCTTTTTAACTGTTGAATGTGAAAAGTCTCTTCATTGTACTCACTGGCTGTGACAGTGAAGAATATATGTTTTTAAATGTCTTGTATGTAATAAACTAACAGTGTTACACTATGAGATATTTCCTTTGATATTCCCTACATGTGGAGTACACACTGAGACGGAGGATCTCTCAGGAGGGATTGATACATAGCGCTGGACAAGTCCACTACCATATTGTATAGAGGTAAAATACAACCTGAGTTTATTTGCAGATGGTTGTAATATTAACAGACAGTAAAGTATGCAGGAGAAATGACAGTTCATGCAGATTGCAATACTTTACAGATGTGATGATATGTGGGATCGATGGTGGAACATCGGATGTGGAGACTGTGGGTCCGGAGTGACGGACGGAAGACTTGAGCTTGACTGTGGGTCCGGAATGACGGACGGAAGCTTGGTTTGGAGATCCGGAATATCGGACTATCGATGATGATGTGGGAACATCGGATTCGGGTATCGGATATGGAAGATGACTGTGGGTCCGGAATGACGGACGGGAGATTAGACTGTGGGTCCGGAATGACGGACGGAAGCAGGAGATCCGGAATATCGGACTAGCGATGAAACATCGATGGTGGATGATGCTGGAGCATCGGAAGGACCAGAGTCCCGGAGCTAGGCTTGGTCGCTGGGCTGTAGAGGCAGGATCACAGGCGGTGGAATAACCTGGACTTCACAGGAGATGGTACAACCTGGAACACACTGCAGCATGGAAGACAACACCAGCAGAGAAATACACTTGCACGGAGACAAGGACAGCTGACCATACACTGGAGACAACTGAAGCACTAGCAATGGTTCTGAGAGCTCCCAGCATACTTATCCCCACTGGGTGGCCAGGATTGGCCGAGGAAGTATGACAGGGAGATCAGAACCAACAGGATTGGACAGCACAGACATGTGACTGGAAAGAACATGGCAGCCCCCATGTCTGCTATGGCGGGAAAGTGTGTTTGTGCACACCATGCTGGATACTGGGAGCAATGGCGGCCTACAGGTGGATTGCCATGCACTGGGGACTGTCACTGGGAGACAGGACGCCGGCAGAGATGACGTCTGGACCGCAAGCTGAACCTGCGGAGGCACTTAGCCGGTAAGAAAGTCTGTCTGACAGCTCGGATCGTGACAGCACCCCCCCTTTAAGGGTGGCCCCAGGACACCTTTTAGGCTTGCGGGGAAACTTGGAGTGGAACGCCCGGATGAGTCTGGGAGCATGGACATCGATGGCATTGGTCCATGATCGCTCTTCGGGGCCGTAGCCCTTCCAATCGATCAGATATTGCAGACGACCATATCGGATGCGAGAGTCCAAGATTTTACTGACCTCATATTCTGTTCCACGCTGGGTGCAAACCTTAGGAGCCTTGGGGAGCTTGGAATGAAAGCGATTCAGAACCAGCGGCTTGAGCAGCGAAATGTGGAATGTAGCTGGCACTTTCAAATAGGGCGGCAACTTGAGCTTGTAAGCTACTGGATTGACGACTCGCTCAACTGGAAAAGGACCAATATATCGGGGAGCGAACTTCATCGATGGCACTCTCAATCGAAGATTCTTAGTTGACAACCAGACACGATCTCCTGGACGGAGGGCTGGCACAGCTCTGCGTTTCCTGTCGGCAAATTTTTTGTACCTGCTTGAAGCCTTCAGAAGTGAAGAACGAATGAGCTTCCAGGATTTGACGAATTGCCGGATGGTCGTGTCGACCGCTGGAACAGAGGACACAGGTTGCAGAGTGAAGTCAGGAACTCGAGGATGAAACCCATAATTGGCAAGGAATGGAGTGACATTTGATGAAGAATGATATTGGTTATTATGGCAGAACTCTGCCCATGGAAGGAGTTGAGCCCAGTCATCTTGGGAAGAAGAGACATATGTGTGGAGAAATGCTTCAAGGTCCTGATTCACCCTCTCCGTTTGGCCATTGGATTGAGGGTGGTAGGCTGTGGAAAACTTTAACTTGATTTGAAGCAGGGAGCACAGGCTTCGCCAGAACTTGGCTACGAATTGGACTCCTCTATCGGAGATGATTTCAAGAGGCAGCCCATGAAGCTTGAATATCTCTTTGATGAAGAGCTGGGACAGCTTGGAAGCTGACGGAAGACCGGTGAGGGGAACGAAGTGAGCCATCTTGGTGAACCGATCAACAATCACCCAGATGGTGGTGAACTTGTCAGACCCTGGAAGATCAGTTACAAAGTCCATAGAGATATGCGTCCAAGGACGATGTGGCACTGACAGTGGCATCAATTGCCCAGGAGGAGACTGACGACTGGTCTTGTGCTGAGCACATTTAGCACAAGAGGAGACAAAGTCCTGTACATCCTGTTTGAGGGACGGCCACCAGTAGGACCTGGTGATAAACTCGTAAGTTTTCTGAATGCCTGCATGGCCAGCGAATTTTGAAGAATGCGCCCAACAGAGCAACTTCTTTCTTAGAGCTGGCTTTACATATCTTTTCCCTGTAGGGGGCATGAGATTTGAAACTCTCGTTGCGGAGAATGCCACTGGATCAATAATAAAGTGTTGATGTGTGGACTTAGACTCACTTTCTTGCTCCCATGAGCGGGAAAGGGCATCAGCTTTTCGGTTTTGTGTCCCTGGACAGAACGACAGCTTGAAACGGAACCTGGAAAAGAAAAGTGTCCATCTGGCTTGACGGGGATTTAAACATTGAGCAGACTTGAGATACAGAAGATTCTTGTGGTCTGTGATAATTGTGATCTCATGAACAGCACCCTCTAGAAGATATCTCCATTCTTCTAATGCCAACTTGATGGCGAGGAGCTCTTGGTCACCGATGGCATAGTTACGCTCTGCAGGCAGGAACTTACGGGAGTAGAACCCACAGGGATGAAGACGACCATCGGGCGCTTTCTGCGAGAGGACTGCCCCAACACCCACGGAGGAGGCATCAACCTTGAGAATAAAGGGCAAGGTGGTATCAGGTTGTCTTAAAACAGGAGCGGAAGTGAACCTCTGTTTCAACAGATGGAAGGCTTTGATGGCTTCTGCCGGCCACTTCGCTGGATTAGATCCCTTTTTAGTTAAGGCAGTGATGGGAGCCACAATAGAAGAGAAGTTACGAATGAATTTTCTGTAATAATTGGCAAAACCCAGGAAACGTTGAATACCTTTCAGCGAAGAGGGAATTGGCCAATCTTGGATGGCCTGCAGTTTTCCTGGATCCATTTGAAGACCAGAACCGGAGACAATGTACCCTAGGAAGGGTATAGACTTCACCTCGAAGACACACTTCTCCAGTTTACAGTAGAGATGATTAGCTTGCAGCCGGGACAGAACCTCTTTGACCCAATAACGATGTTCTGTGATGTTATTGGCGTAGATTAAAATGTCATCGAGATATACAACTACATGACGATACAGAATGTCCCAAAAAATCTCATTGACATAGTGCTGGAACACGGCTGGGGCATTGCTGAGCCCAAAGGGCATGACGAGGTACTCATAGTGGCCGTCTCTGGTATTAAACGCCGTCTTCCACTCGTCGCCCTCTCGTATGCGGATGAGATTGTATGCACCCCTCAGATCGAGTTTCGTAAAGATGGTTGCACCGCTGACACTGTCAAACAGCTCGGTGATGAGGGGCAACGGATATCGGTTCTTTACTGTAATGTCATTGAGGCCGCGATAATCAATGCAGGGACGTAGGCCTCCATCCTTCTTCTTGACGAAGAAGAATCCTACGCCAGCAGGAGAAGTTGAAGGACGGATGAATCCCTTTGCCAGATTTTCCTTGATGTAATTGGTCATGGCTTGAGTCTCTGGAAGAGAGAGAGGATAGGTTCTACCTCTGGGTGGTTCTTTGCCTGGGATAAGTTCGATAGGGCAATCCCACGGTCTGTGAGGAGGTAGGACATCAGCGCCAGACTTGCTGAATACATCTGAGTACTCTTGGTAGGGAAGAGGCGGAAGGTCTGCTGCATCGGCTGAAGAATGACGAGCTGGGAGTACCTTTTGGAGACAGGTACCGGAGCAGGAAGGATCCCAGGAAAGGATTTCCGATGTCTTCCAATCAAGACGAGTATTGTGAAGACGGAGCCAGGGTAAACCCAGAACCAGAGCATGAGTGGCTCGGGGTAAAACCAGGAAGGACAAAAGTTCAGTGTGCAGGACTCCCACTTTTACTGTAAGTGGCAAAGTTCTGCGGGAGACTGTCGCATCAGGAATCCTACTGCCATCCACAGCAGTAAGGAAGACAGTCTTGGAAAGACTTTCAGTGGGTAACCCCCACTTGCGGACCAGTTCTGCAGAAACGAAGTTGCCAGCGGCACCGGAATCAAGAAGTGCGGAGACAGTCTTGAAATGCTGACCAACTTGTAGGGAAACTGGAAGGACACAATCAGTTGCTGATGGAGAGGACTTAATTACTCCTAGCCTTCCCTCTCCTTGACGGGCTAGGAGGAGGAGTTCTCCTTGACGCTTTGGGCATGCAGAAATTTGATGTGCAGGATCGGCACAATACAGGCAGAGCTGTGCCAACCGTCGACGTCGACGTTCTCCTGGAGACAAACGGAAACGGTTTATCTCCATTGGTTCTTCTTTGGAATGGACCGCAGGAGCAGTGGGTAAAGAAGGCGGAGGAGTTGGCACTTTAACTGGAGCGCTCTTGTGACGTTCTACAGCCCTTTCTCGGAAGCGTAGGTCTACTTTGATACACAATGAAATAAGGTCACTTAGACCTGAGGGTAAGTCTCTGGTAGCGAGTTCATCCTTAATACGATCGGATAGGCCATGCCAGAAAGCTGCGTATAAGGCCCCATCACACCAGGAGAGTTCAGACGCCAGAATCTGGAACTGGACCAGATATTGCCCGACGGAGCGGGATCCCTGTCTGAGACGGAGGAGTTCAGTGGAGGCAGATGCTGATCGCCCAGGCTCATCGAAGATACGCCGGAATGTTGACACGAAGTCCTTGTAATTGGACAGGATGGCATCAGATCTTTCCCATAAGGGAGACGCCCATTCTAACGCTGCTCCACACAGGAGGGAGATGATGTAGGCGATCTTGACCCTTTCAGTAGGGAAGTTGCTGGGTTGCAGCTCGAAGTGAATCTCACACTGATTGAGAAAACCTCGACAGGTCTTGGGGTTCCCATCATACTTGGTGGGGACAGACAGATGAAGGCGAGGTGCAGCAGCCATTACAGGAGGATGAACGGGACTTGGAAGTTCTCTGACAGGCTCAGGGCCACTGAGAGTGGTCTGTAGCTTATCCAGCCGGGAAGACAGATCTTGCAGACAATGAATCACTTGGCTCTGCGCAGCCTCTTGCTGATCCAAGCGAACAGCCAGTTGCTGTACAGGGCTGGGTGGAGAAGCTTGGTTTGGGGCTGGATCCATTTGGCTAGTGCTTACTGTCACACCAGGGGGCTTAGTCGACAAGACTGAGACCTCTGGTGGGGACCTGGACCGGTACCTGAACCGGGAAGGTTGGAGAGGACCCTTGCGCATGGAGTGCGCGACAGTGCACCCCGAGCCAATAAGCAGTCAGAGGTAAAATACAACCTGAGTTTATTTGCAGATGGTTGTAATATAAACAGACAGTAAAGTATGCAGGATAAATGACAGTTCATGCAGATTGCAATACTTTACAGATGTGATGATATGTGGGATAGATGGTGGAACATCGGATGTGAAGACTGTGGGTCGGAATGACGGACGGAAGACTTGAGCTTGACTGTGGGTCCGGAATGACGGATGGATGATTGGTTTGGAGATCCGGAATATCGGACTATCGATGATGATGTGGGAACATCGGATTCGGGTATCGGATATGGAAGATGACTGTGGGTCCGGAATGACGGACGGGAGATGAGACTGTGGGTCCGGAATGACGGACGGAAGCAGGAGATCCGGAATATCGGACTAGCGATGAAACATCGATGGTGGATGATGCTGGAGCATCGAAAGGACCAGAGTCCCGGAGCTAGGCTTGGTCGCTGGGCTGTAGAGGCAGGATCACAGGCGGTGGAATTAACCTGGACTTCACAGGAGATGGTACAACCTGGAACACACTGCAGCATGGAAGACAACACCAGCAGAGAAATACACTTGCACGGAGACAAGGACAGCTGACCATACACTGGAGACAACTGAAGCACTAGCAATGGTTCTGAGAGCTCCCAGCATACTTATCCCCACTGGGTGGCCAGGATTGGCCGAGGAAGTATGACAGGGAGATCAGAACCAACAGGATTGGACAGCACAGACATGTGACTGGAAAGAACATGGCAGCCCCCATGTCTGCTATGGCGGGAAAGTGTGTTTGTGCACACCATGCTGGATACTGGGAGCAATGGCGGCGGACAGGTGGATTGCCGTGCACTGGGGACTGTCACTGGGAGACAGGACGCCGGCAGAGATGACGTCTGGACCGCAAGCTGAACCTGCGGAGGCACTTAGCCGGTAAGAAAGTCTGTCTGACAGCTCGGATCGTGACAGCACAGTACAAACAATCTGGCCTAAATCATTCGCAAAACAATAGATTTCTAGCCAAAACTGTACATTTTAGGATGTTTTATCAAACGTGGGGCCTGATTCAGACCTGTTTGCTAGGATGCGTATGTTCACAGCCTAGCAAACCGTTTAAACACCACCCGCCGCCATTTCCCCGGGTTAGGGCAGAAGTCAACGTATCAGTAGTGGATTGGCCACTGTCCTTAAAGGGAAGATTTCTGGTAGGTAACACAGCTGTGAGGCCGCCTATCAACCAGTGACTTTTTTTAAAGGTCTGGCCCTGCCCAGAATAATAGCTCCGCCCCCTCCTTTCTCTGACACAAACAGCCTTTGCCTATTCATGGAGCATAGTATATTATGCTGCAAACACTCATCTAAGACGGGTTTCCACCTATATTCAAAGGTGTAACTACCATAGGTGCAAGGGGTGCAGCTGCTATGGGGCCCAGAGCTGAAGGGGGACCATCTTTCCTGTGTAAGTAATATGTTTTACATACATTTATCACCATCAGTTGCTAAATAGGGGCCCTTACAAACTTTTGCTATGGGGCCTACGAATATCTAGGTACGCCTCTGCCTATATTCATTGTTACATTTATTAAAGGAACAAGTGGGCGCTAGCTAGGGGTGCAACCATTAGTTAGTAGCTGACTCATTACTTTGGACAACTTGTCTACTTTACCTCTTTCCAAGGCTTGTTATGACATTGGTCTTTTTTTACAAGTATTTGTTTTTTCATCTGCTATAATTATTAAAGGTTACACCAGAGGTTCCCAAACACGGTCCTCGATGCACCCCCAACAGTCCTGGTTTTGTGTATATCCATGACAATCCATTTGATTTCTCCATTGGTTCTAAGCCATGGATTTACTTCAAACCTGAACCTTTAGTTTGCCTTGAGGACCACATTTGGGAACTTCTAAATAATCACCAAGCCACTGAAAAACCACCAGCTTAGAAAACAATTCAAGACATACAGTATTACCAATTTTTACAATGTCCTGTATACCCTCATACGTGTCATCCTCTTCATAATGATCATCATCATCCTCATGATCATCATCATCAGTTTAAAATTTGCGTCAGCGGTCAAAGCATCTGCATCATACTTACATACTTTTTCTTGTGGTCATGAGATCTGGAGCGGTCCAGATGGAAGGGGCAGCAGAATGGTGCCACAAAGAACATTATCACAGCCATGCCCAACACAACTTAATGTCCTTGATTTACTGCATTACTTTACCGGTGTAGAGGGCGGAATGTAGGAGGTTTGTCTAATTTGAAAGGACTAACCCAAATTTGCCAATACCAGAGAGTTGCCAAATGTGACTGGCATCTTTCCTGTGGTCAGAATGGAATACCTCCACTGCATTTTGGCCTATTTTTATGCCCCATTTATCCTTTCCCATTAGAGAAAGACGTAATCAGATTAAAATGCATCTCAGCCAACATGGGTACAAATCTTTGGTGCACATACATTCTGTGGGAAAATCTAAATGAGCCCTTCAGTTTGTATAACTCCAAATTTACCATAGTGCGTAAAGAATTCACCAATTGTGACATCAATCCACCATGTAGAAAGAGACGTCAGGGGAATATAGACTTACTCTGGCAGAGGGGAAATTCAGACCCAACACCCTTCGGTACACTATAAAGGATTAACTAAGTTTGTTTGTAATTTAAGACAATTTGAGTAAGATTAGAGCTTTTACCTCCAGCGGTGATAGTTATTGAAGGAGGATCTGAAAAACACACAGAACATATTACACACTCATACGTATGTCTACAAATTGTATATACTGACTGTACATATTAAGAAGACTGGAAACAACAAGGTCACTGTTACTGGGTTGCAGAACATTGGCATCACTTTACCACTCCACAGTGACATCACATACTGTATAATAATAATGCTGCATGGAATTCCCAGTAGCAAGTGGTACACAATGAACTACAACTGAACTTCCCTCCACTAGCTTGGTCACCCCTCACTTGAGGCAATGACAACCTTTCTGCAGCAGCTCCATGGAAATACCAATGAGTCTGCATGGGGCCATTGAAAGAAAATGGAAACATTGGAAGCATGCATTTCCTTTACACTTTAACCCATGACATGGCTACTGAGAATAAAAGCAGCTAGGGCACTGTGATCTGGGCAGGGGGGAACTGCCATACTAGGGGTGGTACTACACATACCAGCAAGCCCTGCTATAGGCCTATGTGCAGTGGCGGCAGGTCAGGTTTGTAGGGTGGTGATGCAATGATGTCATGATGGAATTTATGTATTTTGAACAAGTTACAGGACATTGTCGACAGTCACTTGGTTGACAAGTAATGGTCGACAGTGAGTAGGTTGCCACTTGAAAATGGTTGGCATTCCATAGGTTGACATTGCCAGAAGGTGGACACAAGCTTAAGGTTGACATGGACATGGTTGACACTCAATAGGTCAACACAAGTTTTTCACGTTTTTTTGTGTCTATATCGACATATGTCGAGAACAAGAAAAAAAGGAGAAGGAGAAGAAATTGCATGCAATGCATCACATTTAGACAACAGAGCTGACTTGCATTAAAGTCACTATTAGAGATGTTGGGCCCCTGCTATAGATGAAGTATGGCTATGTGTGAGGAGCTACTTTGAGAAGATTGGGCCCCATCTGCCCAGGCCACTGCTGATGTTGGTGCACTTCTATGGCAAGCCTTTGTGTAGGCCTGGGCCCATGTACTTTGCCTCTGCACCCCCCCCCCCCCCCTCTTTTTTGGCAGCCCTTATCTCCACAGTAGCATAATGTTTTGTCACAGTGAGGAGGCACTGGCATATATATATATATATATATATATATATATATATATATATATATATATATATATTCCCAGCGAGGGTGCTGCACTCCAACAAAATACTTCAGTTAGTCCATATAAAATGAAACTTCATTTTATATGGACTAACTGAAGTATTTTGTTGGAGTGCAGCACCCTCGCTGGGAATATACATACATTTGTTTGGTGCGAGCACCCAGACAGTAACCGACTTAGGAGGTAGTGCCTGGCCACCCTGGGACTATATATATATATATATATATATATATATATATATATATATATATATATATTGGGTGCTGGAAGGAGGTGCACATGGGCCGTTAAGTCAGGGGAACCCATACCATACACCCTGGACCTATTGACTTGCAGCTGTAGGTGCTATTGTTTGCTGCTGTCTTTAGAAATATGGAGATATTGTATATGAGCAGTAGTATATAGCATGGTGCTAGGGTCTTCACTTGTGTTGGCGGAATGTCTACCAGGTGGAGGGGCCCTCAGAAAGTGCACATGGGCCCCATCCCCTAATAATATGCCCCTAGAATAGTGGTTCCCAACCTCGGTCTTGAAGTACCCCCAACAGTTGACGTTTTCCAGATCATCAGGTGCACAGGTGTTGGTAAATATTTCAATTGCAATTCTGTGTGGAGACCTGGAAAATGTGAACTGTTGGGGTTTTTGAGGGATGAGGTTGGGAGCCAATTCCCTAGGTGAAAGGTATAGGTAAAACGAACACTACTTGCAGTATTAATTAACATTAATGTCACTGCCATACATGTTCACACTAGCTCTAATTTTCCAGGTAAGTCCCCTACCGACAGAGGAGGATTTTCTACTGCACAACCTGGGTGCCTGCCTAGAGTCCGGCAGGTCCAAGGTGCCCCATAAAGTTACACTGGCCATCCAAAATGTCCCAGAGGAGCATTGTGTGACTACCGTGTGATGTCATGACAACACACAGACCCACCCACAATCCCAAAGTACCTGTGATGTTCTTTGATAGCATAAAACGTGTTTGGACATAGAGAATGGTCTCATCCGCTGTATGTGGTCAGGTTACTGTACATGTGACACAGGTAATAAGCTACTGCCAAAAGACCTACAGTAGGGTCTGATTCACATTTATACACAATGCCGATGTTCATGCAGCTGAGCATTTATCAGTAACTGTGCATGTGCCAGGGTTCTCTATCAATGCCTCCTGCAATCAGCAGCAATGGTATAGTGGTATGGATTGTTTGAGGAGGGCCCCAAACCGGAATCTTACCTAGGGCCCCATGAGGTCTAAATCCACCTCTGCCTATGGATGATGATGAATTGCGACTGAGAGAAGGGATACACTCATAGGAAAGAGAGCAGATCTACCAGTCTGTCTTCTATATAGTGCATAAGCTTAGTATGTAATACTTGACATGTAGACAAATGGACTTACATTCTACATTTAATATAATCTGCTTGCTGGTTGTCGCCATGCTGGGTGGGAATGTCACAGTGCAGGTTAGTGGTGATTGGTTGTCTCTCTGCGATGCTGTGAATGTGACATTGGAGAAGTATGTCCTGTTACCATCTGTATAATTAGACTGGAAATTCGTATGAATCCCCTGTACTCCTGTCCATGTGATACTTGGAGGATATCCGGCGCATTGTCCAGGACTTGTGCAGGTAAGTGTCACCTCTTCACCGGCAACCAAGGTCTTCACCGGAGAGATCACAGGTTGATCAGTTAGCGCTATAAACAAATAAAGAACATACTTACACCAATTACTACAGTACTTGTTATATTCCAGCATTACTCTGCACATAGGGGAGCATTTACTGAAGCTTCTACAAGTGATAAAGAGGTGATGTTGCCCATAACAACCAATCAGATTCCTATAATTTCTCTGTTTTATCCTAGATAATGTTACAGAATTGGATTGGTTGTTATTGGTCACCTATTTTCATTTTTAGAAGCCTTAATAAAGTTACCCGTTAGGGTCATTTGCATAAATAAAGATGCTGCTACTGTATGCTTAGTAGGATGCTGCGGTCCAGTGGTTGGACTTCCCCATTGCCGTAAACGGGAGAAGGGTTGGATGTCCCATGATACCCGTTTACACTGCCCATGGCACTACCCAGTTCCTGCCCATGTTCTACCCTGGTCAAGACCTGGGTAGAAGTCCCATGTAAAGAGACACGGGTTAACCCCTTTTACACCAGCACTGACCCGGGGTCCAGGTACCTCATTATATGCTGGCGAGGTGGCTTTCCGCTGGTGAGATGGTAGGAGGCTGTGTGGTGGCAGCAGGCTGGATATACCTATCTCCCTTGGCACCAGTAGTTAACTGGACGTAGATCCTGGATAAAGTTAACGCACTGGTACCACAATGGCGGACAATGGCAGGACAGTCAGTGGTGGGTTGGAGTGAACGGGTGAAGGAAAAAGTAGCAGGTAGCACCTCTTAACCTATGCGTTTCACTGTCATCCATACAGTTTTTTCAAGGTTCCCCAGCCATTGGTAGGGAGGGCCACTGATGTCATCAGCTGCCTCGTTCTCCCTGCGGCCTTCGCAGTGCAGGGAAAGTCTAGACTTACGCTGCGCTGCAACAAGAAGGGAAAACCATTCCATGGTGAGATATTTTTAATTGGTTTTCCCCTTATGTGCACGGCTGCAATCACATTCATCGCTGCGGCGGCTGTTACCTGATCACTCGGCTCTGAAATATCGCAGCTCAGCAATCAGGTCTGAATCGGGCCCTATGTACCAAGCCTTGGAGAGAGACAAAGTGGATGGAGATATAATACCAACTGTTATTTGAAAGGCTGTGTTTGAAAAATGGCAGGAGTTTACTGATTGGTACTTTATCTCTCCCCAAATGATCTCTCTCTCTAAGGCTACTGTATGTACTAAGCCATGGAGAGATGAAAAAAAATTCTGACTCTTAACTGTTATGTTTCAAATGCAGCCTGTAACATGACAGTTAGGAGCTCGTTGGCTGGTACTTTATCCCTGAGCACATTTGGGGAGAATTCTAGTTCACTCTTAGTGAGCCAAATTTGGCCCCTGCCTTTCTGCACCTGTGTAAACCCTGATTGGGAACAGCCTCAGCGATTTATAATGTTGCCGGGCCGTTCGGAGCGGGGAGGAAGGGACGCGGGCAGTGGCAGCGATGGGCCATGGAAACGCCCAACATTTCATGGGCGTCCCCATGTAAATGTTGAGGGTTCCCATGGGAGTGCGGGTGGGACGAAGTGTGCCGGGGGCGGGCGGCTGACGTCACATGACGCCAGCCGCCCGCCCTGTCTTCATCCCAGCGCACGCTAATGTAACTCAGTCTCCACGGACTTATATTTGCGACTCCAGGAGAAATCATTGTATGGTCGCTGACACATGCGGGGGGATATGGCGGCGGGGGGAGTGGTGGTTTTTAGGAGGGACGGACACCCTGGGACTTGGTAAGCCGCCATCTTCCCTGCTTACCAACCTGAATCAGGCCCAATATAGTCTTTTATCTCTGGCACAACTACATCTAGATAACATTTCCCTGCGTGACTTCTTTTTCATAACCGTTGAGTACTACAACCATATAGTCTATTACCCATTTAAATGTCTTAATTAAGTTAAAAATAATTTGACAGCATAAGAACAAATAGAACATTAGACACAATAGTTTTCAGTTATGATACTTGCAATATTTATGGTTCTTTATTCACCTGTTACCGTCAAACGGGGTATAGTATCAAGATAGTTGAACCTTAATCCTCCATCTTCAAGTCGGAATACATAAGTGTTGGCGTCTCTAAAGACCGCATTGTTTATGGATAAGGAACAGTCTCTTCCCGACACGTTTCCAGTCAGGAAGAATCGTCCTTTAGCGGCATCAGCGATTACAGATCCACTAGTAGTGGCCACAAGTTCACCATCTCTGACCTGTGGCCTGAACCAGAAACCATTGGCGGTCTTGGTTAATGTCTCAGTGCTAGGTACTGTAAAAGCGCATGGGATGTGCACACAAAGTCCTACTTGCACGGTCACATACTCTGGTGCATATATGTTATATCCAGGCACCTGACCACCAACAACTGCAGAGACAGAAATACATAGTTACTCAGGTGCTTTATGTTAAATACTTCCTTCTGACCACCAACGACTGCAGAGACAGAAATACATATTTACTAATGTGCTTTTTGTTGTCTTGGGGAACACAGACACAGGACTTCTCATCCAGGGAGCTTGGGGCTTTCTTTTTCACAACATTCACAACAATGCCCCTATCCTGCCTTCACCCACACTGCCCCTATCCTGCCTTCACCCACACTGCCCCTATCCTGCCATCACCCACACTGCCCCTATCCTGCCATCACCCACACTGCCCCTATCCTGCCATCACCCACACTGCCCCTATCCTGCCTTCACCCACACTGCCCCTATACTGCCTTCACCCACACTGCCCCTATCCTGCCTTCACCCACACTGCCTCTATCCTGCCTTCACCCACACTGCCCCTATCCTGCCATCACCCACACTGCCCCTATCCTGCCATCACCCACACTGCCCCTATCCTGCCATCACCCACACTGCCCCTATCCTGCCTTCACCCACACTGCCCCTATACTGCCTTCACCCACACTGCCCCTATCCTGCCTTCACCCACACTGCCCCTATCCTGCCTTCACCCACACTGCCCCTATCCTGCCTTCACCCACACTGCCCCTATCCTGCCTTCACCCACACTGCCCCTATCCTGCCCTCACCCACACTGTCCCTATCCTGCCTTCACCCACACTGCCCCTATCCTGCCTTCACCCACACTGCCCCTATCCTGCCTTCACCCACACTGCCCCTATCCTGCCTTCACCCACACTGCCCCTATCCTGCCTTCACCCACACTGCCCCTATCCAGCCTTCACCCACACTGCCCCTATCCTGCCTTCACCAACACTGCCCCTATCCTGCCTTCACCTACACTGCCCCTATCCTGCCTTCACCCACACTGCCCCTATCCTGCCTTCACCCACACTGCCCCTATCCTGCCTTCACCAACACTGCCCCTATCCTGCCTTCACCCACACTGCCCCTATCCTGCCTTCACCAACACTGCCCCTATCCTGCCTTCACACACACTGCCCCTATCTGGCCTTCACCCACATTGCCCCTATCCTGCCTTCACCCACACTGCCCCTATCCTGCCTTCACCCACACTGCCCCTATCCTGCCTTCACCCACACTGCCCCTATCCTGCCATTCCAAACACTGCCCCTATCCTGCCATCACCTACACTGCCCCTATCCTGCCTTCACCCACACTGCCCCTATCCTGCCTTCACCCACACTGCCCATATCCTGCCTTCACCCACACTGCCCATATCCTGCCTTCACCCACACTGCCCCTATCCTGCCTTCACCCACACTGCCCCTATCCTGCCTTCACCCACACTGCCCCTATCCTGCCATTCCAAACACTGCCCCTATCCTGCCATCACCTACACTGCCCCTATCCTGCCTTCACCCACACTGCCCCTATCCTGCCTTCACCCACACTGCCCCTATCCTGCCTTCACCCACACTGCCCCTATCCTGCCTTCACCCACACTGCCCCTATCCTGCCTTCACCCACACTGCCCCTATCCTGCCTTCACCCACACTGCCCATATCCTGCCTTCACCCACACTGCCCATATCCTGCCTTCACCCACACTGCCCCTATCCTGCCTTCACCCACACTGCCCCTATCCTGCCTTCACCCACACTGCCCCTATCCTGCCATTCCAAACACTGCCCCTATCCTGCCATCACCTACACTGCCCCTATCCTGCCTTCACCCACACTGCCCCTATCCTGCCTTCACCCACACTGCCCCTATCCTGCCTTCACCCACACTGCCCCTATCCTGCCTTCACCCACACTGCCCCTATCCTGCCTTCACCCACACTGCCCCTATCCTGCCTTCACCCACACTGCCCCTATCCTGCCTTCACCCACACTGCCCCTATCCTGCCTTCACCCACACTGCCCCTATCCTGCCTTCACCAACACTGCCCCTATCCTGCCTTCACCCACACTGCCCCTATCCTGCCATTCCAAACACTGCCCCTATCCTGCCATCACCTACACTGCCCCTATCCTGCCTTCACCCACACTGCCCCTATCCTGCCTTCACCCACACTGCCCCTATCCTGCCTTCACCCACACTGCCCCTATCCTGCCTTCACCCACACTGCCCCTATCCTGCCATTCCCCACACTGCCCCTAACCTGCCTTCACCCACACTGCCCCTATTCTGCCATTCCCCACACTGCCCCTATCCTGCCATTCCTCACACTGTCACTATCCTTCCTTGCCCACTCTGCCCCTATTCTTACAGTATCTTCCCTATTGTACAGTTAGTAACAGAGACACTGTAATCACAGCTGAGTATTTATAACTACTGTAGGTGATTCGTGAAGGGCTACGCCCCATTAAAGTTAGAAATGTATTATGCGAGAGAAGTAGTGTGTGGTTATGTTGTTTGTGTGTGAGGAGGTTGTGTGATGTGTGGTTATAGTTAATGTGTTGGTGTACTGTGAGTGATGTAGTTGTTGTGGCTGGTGTAGTGGGGTTGGGTTTTTGTGTGTCAGGGTAGTGGAAATGTTCAGTAGAGGGTTGGACAGGGTGTGTGAGAGTCAGTAGTAGTGTGTGGGATGGTTTTTGTAGTAAGGTATGTGTTGTGAAGATTATGGTTCGGGTGTGTTGCCGATGTTGGAGGAGGCAATGAAGGGGTACAGTGGTTTATGAAGGGAGTCTGTGGGTGCTGTATTCCGAGTGTGGGGGTTGTGGTGTTGTAGGAGTGGATGAAGGGGTAGGGTGGTTTAGGAAGGGGGTCGGGTCTGTGGTGTTTTTCCTGGCACAGGGTGTGGAGTGTTCACTCTGTGTTCCCGTGATAATTCCGGCAGTGGCTGCGGGACTTCCGCCAGCTTGTGCACAGGACAGGGGGAGTGGCGGTGGCTAATGGGGTGGTAACGCTGGGTGGGGGGCAGATCTGTGCAGCCTGTGTTCGCTCCCCCTGGACTTGAGGCTGGATGGGCACCGGACTGGGGGAGTGGCGATGGCTGACTTGGGGTTGTAACGCTGGGCAGGGGCTTCACCTTGGTATGTGTATAATGCTGGCCAAGGGGGGCGGAATATCCTGTCAATCACCTGTTGTGTGTGTATAATGCTGGCCCTGCCATTCTTTGTACCTCCAATTACCTAACTGACAACCACCAACTGCAAAATAGAATATTAATAACGGAGGTCCTGCCCAGGAAATTACTATTGTGACCACCGGTAAATAGAGAGTGCAGGAGTCAAGCTCTGATACCAGATTTAGGGTATTGGGAAGTCAAATACAGAGACTGCAGCTGGGGATGTAGGTATTGACTGGACCCAGTGCACTGGAGCACAGGGGAACTCCTGGTGGGCCTTGCTGCCTGGGGCTCGCCTCCACCTACTCCTCTAAGAATCAGGTTCCAGACTACTGTTTGCACTTGAATTACACATTATACATATGTTACCTTATACCAGGGCTTAAAGTGGTCCTGAAAAGATGGTGGAAGTAATTTTCCCTGCCAACTAACTTCCAGACCCAAGCCCCACCCCCACAGCCAATGAACCTAAGCCCCACCTCCCAGTAACATCAACCACCAATCACTTGGAGAACAGGGAGTAGAGGGCTGCAGACCCCCCAGCCAGACTTGTAATGAGCCACCACTGGTCCCAGCTCTAATATTCATTTTTGCATAAATTACATTAGATCATACTTACTCCATATCAGGGACATCAAGAAGACCAACGACACGCAATGCTTCAGGTGGGATAAAGCCATTCTGGCAACTGCACTTACGTGATCTGCATTCACTGGCGGTCCATATAAACTGCAAGGTAATATTGTCATAGTTAGGTTCTCAGTATGTTGTATTTTTACCATGAATCCATCAGCATCAGCTTTACACACAATTGAGTCATAGGCATAGGCGTGTACATCCCATTTTATTAGAGGGTGCATTATCGGAGGGGAGTGTCTATCACCACCTACCGGGCGTCAATGCAAATGTATTGCAAAATGAATACTTTATTATAGAAGAACTAAGAGGAACACTGGCTGGCTCCTATTCGGTAAATCGGCATCAGTTGCTACACTCTGTTTGCAACAGGGAGCGCAGGCAGCCAAAATGGCGCACGGAGCGGCATAGGGGGGCGGGGCAGTGGCGTACCGCAGTCCGAACGGCATGAGGGTCAGGGGGCAGGCAGGTATGCCTGACCCCCCCCCCCCTTTTCACACCGGGTGCTCCGGCCAGCCAGTCAGGGAGAGCAGGGGGGAGTCTGGCCGGGAGGGGTTTAAATAGCCAGGCCAGTGGGGGAGGCAGCATTCAGCACAAGCAGAGCCAGGAAGCAGACCTCCCCAAGCAGCATCAGCAGCTTACAGCCGAAGCACAAGCCACTGAGAGGACAAAGGGCAATGTCTCCTTACCTAGCTTTGAGCACCAAAGGGGATATCCATCAGCCAGGGACCAGAGCAGGATATTAGCAGTCTTTGTCATACTGCTTCACAGCTGCGGGCAAACGGAAAAAGTGTGGAAGGGGCTTCAGCGACTGAGGCAGCATACAGCCAGCATCCATACGGCTCGAGAGGAGAGGCCACAACCAGCATATCAGCAGCATGAAGACATGACTCAGGCAGAGGATACAGACGGAGGAGCGAAAATCACCAGCGGCTTCCAGTCAGGGATCGGAGCTGAGCAGCAGCAGTCTGTGTCATCCCGCCTCGCAGCTGCCGGGAAAACTGCAATAGCAACGTCGTCACCAGAAGACATGGGGAAACCTATCCACGCCATCTGAGTGAGTACAGAAGCAGAATCCAGCCATTTGCCATACAGCTCCCAGGCCTGGTTCCCATAGCCAGCATGAGCACAAGGAGGAAGTGGGGGAGGAGTCCAGCAGGACAAAGGCAGCAGCAGATTCATTGAGGAAGCGGGGGAGGATTTCAGCCACAGCAGAGGAGTTCGGCCAGAAGGGGCTCCCCCTAGTGGCCGCATCTCATCAAAGCGTTCAACATTCACCAGCGCAGAGCAGCTAACACCACAGCGCAGCAGTAAGGGCCGGCTGCAGCCGCACACTTCGTTTAGAAGAGGCAGGAGCAATATTTTTATCAGGGTGAGCATGTTTATCAGCACAGATGGAGGGGATACAGCAGAGGGCATCAGAGTCCGCCTATGTGTGGCGTCAGGAGCCGGGCAAGGAAACACGGCGAGGCTGGGGCCTTGGCGACACTCGTGGATCACCAGATAGGAGCACATCACCACAGATGAGCAAATACCCACACGAAAGGAGCACATTCATCAGGCCGAGAAGGCATCAAGGCAGGCCATCTGGCCACAGCGAACAGGCAAGGACAGCAAAGTACGGGCACCGCTATGATCGGCGTGGCTTCAGCATTCACGGCGTCTCAGCCAGAATCCATTTGCTCACCTCCTTGCGCATTGTTCGGCGTGGGTAACGGGTGGCATGAGAAGAGGGTTTCCAAGATCGAAGCAGGAGCAAAACAAACGACGCACAGGATTTGGTAAGACAAATGTTGATAACCTGAAAAACGTGTAGTATGCCGAGGTAGATAGTATACAGAAAGTTTGCAATACTATGTACTATGCCATGAGCTGTATATACATTATCCAGAATGTTAGCAATGGTAGTTACTGTTTCCCTTGTGGCGCCTTATAAATAAATGATAATAATAATGATAATAGTATGCCAGTATGCATTATCCAGGATATAATATGCCAAGAAAGGGAGGCAATAATTACCCAGAATGTTAGCAATGCTAGGTAGCATGCCAAGGGACGTAGAATGTTTAACAATGCTAGAAAGTTATACATTATGAGAACCAGAATGCTAGCAATGCTATGGGCGACGCTGTAGGGGTGCCTAGGATGGATTGCAAAATGCACTTATATTAAAAGGCAGGGCCTTATAGCATAACCCCTGTGGCACCATATAAAGGAAGGATTATTATAATAATAATAGTATGCCAGTATGCATTATCCAGGATATAATATGCCAAGAACGGAGGGCAATAATTACCCAGAATGTTAGCAATGCTAGGTAGCATGCCAAGGGATGTAGAATGTTTAGCAATGCTAGTAGGTTATGCATTATGAGAACCAAATACTAGCAATGTTATGGGTGATGTTGTAGGTGTGCCTAGGACGGGTCAAAAAAGGCACGCGTCCCGGTACAGAGTGACAACAAAACAACATATGTGCAATCTATATTAAAAGGCAGGGCCTTACGGCCATCAAGAGGGGTATAATTTAGCCACCGTAAAACTGTTTTTAAGGACATTGGCTATGGATTGTCGCGCACAATGAAGTATAATGGACAGTTTAAGTCATTCCTGAGAGACCATAGGAATTCCTTTGTTATACGGCCAGAGGGCAGGTGAGTAGTTGCCACGGTTTTCACGGCAAGAAGTAGCCCTGCTGGCCTAGGAAGGAGGGGGGAGGTGGTGTCCCTCACCCCCCAGGGTGATAACAGCCACACAGATCCTATGCTGGGTCTGGGAGGAAGGGAGAGGGGGGGGGGGGGGGTTGTGTACCTCTCACCCCCCATAGTGATAACAGCCACACAGATCCTATGCTGGGTCTGGGAGGAAGGGAGAGGGGGATGGGGGGTTGTGTTCCTCTCAACCCCCATAGTGATAACAGCCACACAGATCCTATGCTGGGTCTGGGAGGAAGGGTGAGGGGGGTTGTGTTCCTCTCACCCCCCATAGTGATAACAGCCACACAGATCCTATGCTGGGTCTGGGAGGTAGGGAGAGGGGGGGGGGGGGGTTGTGTTCCTCTCACCCCCCATAGTGATAACAGCCACACAGATCCTATGCTGGGTCTGGGAGGAAGGGAGAGGGGGAAGGGGGGGTTCAGTTCCTCTCACCCCCATAGTGAGAACAGGCACACAGATGCTATGCTAGGTCTGGGAGGAGGAGGGGGGGCTGCGTTCTCCGCACCCCCAAAGGTTGGGCAATCGGTATCGCATATGCGGGGCCATAGGGTATGCATGGTTAGAGAGATCAGTACAAGTAATGTTCTCATGGATATCATGGCATTTCATGGAAGAGTTGGGAGGCAAGGGGGGAGTCCCGGCAGCGCAGCATCCCCTTGTGTGGAAGGGCGCAGGGGAGGGGCAATCAATCACCCCTCGTGCCACGGCAACAGCCCCAACATCGCTCGGCTGGAAGAGCCCAGCGGCATGCCCTTGTGCATGTGGAGCATTGGTAAATGGTCAGAACAGGGCAGAGCGTTAGCAAACAGGCAGGCAGAATGGATTAAGGAAAAGGGAGCGTGCCTAGGGATGGCAGCAGTCAGGTAAAAATTGTTTTCAGCACAGCAGCGTAGGTCTGCAGCCACGGCGCAAGGGGGCACCACAGTGAGATGGATGGTTTTGGGTCAGTTACAGGGCACTGACCCGAGCTACCTACACCAGCCAAGGGGTAAGGGACATTGGAACATCGGCCGAGGTGTTAGTTCACTTACATGGCTTGGTAAGCCCGGATGGAAATGCAGGGCCCTTCTTTAAAGGGCATCCATGTTTAGTCTCCAGCGCTAAGAAGCACAGCAGACAAAGGGGATAATTAGCCAGCATAGGGTAGGAAGGCAGCGCCTTACCTAACCCCGCCAATTTCGGTCCCAAGGGGTAAACCAGGGAGGCCCGGGCTCAGCCAGCACCCGTCATTTATTGACTCAGCGGTCAGGAGGATAAGAGCGCAGGGCCAGGGAGCACGGAGGCAGACGTTTAGACATTAATTCAGCTTTTAGGTTGCACCCTCAGCGTTTGAAGGCTTTTTAGCCTCAAAACTTTTAGCCTCATGGGAAGGAGCTTGACGTCTGTTTTCATAGAAAAAAGGTTTGGTTAGAATTGCGACATCTCATGGGTTTCGCTACCAAGCATTCGGCTCCTTCCCGCAGGAGCGCATAGGGTCAAGGGCGATAGCATGCCTCCGATGAGATCCGGCGGGGCAGGGACCCCCCGGGTCATCGCTATGCTGTCACTTGCGGTGAAACCTACAGAATGCCAGTCCTGCCAGAGGCGCGGGGGGCATTACGTTCCCCTCGTACCGGGCCACAGAAATTGACACGGTCATTCCCCCAGTGGGAGCCTGGGTAAAAGTATTAGGGCAAAGAAAGTCATGCCGCGGGCAGTCAGTATTGGGAAGTTTAAATTCCAGTTATTCGTAGATGCCGCAAGGGCCAGAAGCTGCGGAGCTGGTGGTCCACCGGAAGAGCGGTGGGCGCTGAGGGGAAACCCTAGTGGGAGGCCATGGAGCAGCATGGAGCTATGCCCAATAGTTGTGCCAGCAACAACTTGGGCAGAGAAGAGCTCACCAACAGACTGAGTCAGTCTGGCGGGCGACAATCGGGCAGTTGTTCAGGCGGTGAACAGCCAGCAGGTAGCAGCACCGCCGCTCATTAGGTGTCCTGGTAGTCGGTCGCAGCATCCCGGCACAGCACCAATATTAAGTTTAGGCCAAAGGAAGGCGCCGGGAGTGGGAAACGGTAGGGAACGTATTATCCAGCCGTAGCTAGGAGCACGCAAGGTAGCAACTCCCCATGCGAGCGCAACAGAACATGGAGGGCGTACAAGTCTGCCCAGTGAAGCTGGATTCAAGTGAAGGGCAGCTGCAGGAGGTAGGCTTCCAGGCAGCGGCTTGCCTGATGATTCTAAAGGGAAAGAAGGCCGCCAAGGCCTGGGTGAGCGCCATGCGGGCGGCCATAGGTGTGTCGGGAATCTAGATTAAGACAATGCAGAGTCTTTTTCAGTGCAAGCAATAATAAGGGGCAGGACATGGAAAAAGGCAAGCATTCGAGCCTCGACATCTAGGGGTAGATATTCATGCTAGAAATGTCGACAATCCGGCCAGGTCACATTCAGTGAAGCAGCACAGGGGCCTTTAGCGATGCATGCCGGGTTACCGAGCCCCTAGCAAGAGCTAAGCTCGCTGTGGGGATGGCGGTAGCGCAAAAAATGTGGCGGTAAGCAGCAGCAGGGGCCAGTGCAAAGTGCATAGACACAAAACGGATTGGTAGGGTAGAAGCTGGGCGCAGCCGTACGGGTGCAACGTGGCAGCTGTACAGGCGCAACAAGGCCTCGGCATGCCCGGGGCAACCGGCCCCGACTACATGGAAATCAGGCCGCCGGGTGAGGAGCAATGCCGGTGCATAGCAAGGGCTCCCCCCCGGACAAGCGACAGTTTGCAGCAATTCCAAAGAGGGCATGTTGGCTAGCAAATCGAAAGGTTTGGCACACAACTCAGGCAAGCTATATGTGAGGCCGGTCATCAACAGTGCAGCACAAGCGTGCCGGGTAAGCACAGGGCCCAAAGAGGAGAGGCATGTACGGAGCGGTGGCCATTCCCGCATGAATAGGGTGGAGGCCAGGGCTGCAACTAGACCATATGGTCAGCAGCCTGAACTAAGGTATTTTTGGTCAGACAGGCACACCTGTCGCTGGGCGATAGAGACCCGTTCGGCAATGCACGGCAAAGGTGCCGGGGGGCTAAAATAAGTGGAGGCGGCAGGGTGGGGGTTTTTCGGCCCCCGGGCAGGTAGAGGGGCCTCAGTGGCGGGAAGAAGCAGTGCGCAAGGCATCGGGACAGGAGGAGCCAGCTGAGGTTTGCAGATTCACCCTCGGTCGGGCCGCACGCCAGGCTCCAGCTGTCGACGGCGGGCCAACCGGCTGCGCGCCAGCCAACGGGTGATCGGCGGGGGCTGGCTCACAGGTAAGGGGCGTAGCCAAGGGCCTACAGCGTAGGCGGGGGGCACGCCCCGCGGTTTAAGTCAATGTAGGCCATTGACAGGTTTCTTGCCTTGCCCACTGTTCTCTGTCTCTACCCTGCAAAAGGTAATTAAGGTGTGGTAAATAAACTGTGGCCAATGATTCAATCCCACGCACTGTCTCTGAGTATGATTTCGGTTGGGGTTGGGAGTGAGGTTACACGAGGGACGCAGCACACAGCCCTCGCACCCTTAAGGGAGCGCAGGCAGCCAAAATGGCGCACGGAGCGGCATAGGGGGGCGGGGCAGTGGCGTACCGCAGTCCGAACGGCATGAGGGTCAGGGGGCAGGCAGGTATGCCTGACCCCCCCCCCCCCTTTTCACACCGGGTGCTCCGGCCAGCCAGTCAGGGAGAGCAGGGGGGAGTCTGGCCGGGAGGGGTTTAAATAGCCAGGCCAGTGGGGGAGGCAGCATTCAGCACAAGCAGAGCCAGGAAGCAGACCCCACCCACCCATCCCATCTAGGATTTATAGGGTCCGGGACCCATAAGGTAGCATGCATTTAAGTTGTGTGGTATGTAATGATGTGATCTGTAATGGTGATATGTACTGTATTATTCAAAAAATAAATGAATAAAAAAAAAAAAAAAAAAAAAAAGCTAAGTAATAAAGGTAACAAGTAAATTAACGGGATCATGTATGAATACATTGGTGTTTCAAAGGGAATGTATTGTATTCAAGAAAGTGTTGAGTGGTGGTTGGGTAACCAGCTATAAAGGGAAAAGGTTTTAATGTTATGCAATATTGTCACAGTTGAGTGTTGTAAGCATGTCGCAGGGCGGGAAGAAGCAGTGCGCAAGGCATCGGGACAGGAGGAGCCAGCTGAGGTTTGCAGATTCACCCTCGGTCGGGCCGCACGCCAGGCTCCAGCTGTCGACGGCGGGCCAACCGGCTGCGCGCCAGCCAACGGGTGATCGGCGGGGGCTGGCTCACAGGTAAGGGGCGTAGCCAAGGGCCTACAGCGTAGGCGGGGGGCACGCCCCGCGGTTTAAGTCAATGTAGGCCATTGACAGGTTTCTTGCCTTGCCCACTGTTCTCTGTCCCTACCCTGCAAAAGGTAATTAAGGTGTGGTAAATAAACTGTGGCCAATGATTCAATCCCACGCACTGTCTCTGAGTATGATTTCGGTTGGGGTTGGGAGTGAGGTTACACGAGGGACGCAGCACACAGCCCTCGCACCCTTAAGGAGTCTGTGAGTGACACGGGCGGGCGACCATGCACGTGGTGGGACATCATTGCCTCACACCAGGCACAGTAATGTCAGTGGAGACGGGGCCTGAACTGCAAGGGCAATAGAGTGCCCCCCAGAAATAAATACAGCACATAAGTACCCCACCCCGATAATAATACATGGTCAGTCAGCCACCAGTTTACATAGGGGAGGCAAAAGGAATGAGATACAGATACATTTACATTGAATCATCAGCGCCATTTCCCAGCATGTTACCAAGTATAGTGGCTCTTACTAACTGCTCTGGGGCTCATCTACATTTGTGTATAATTCATTTAAAAATATTCCACTCAGATGTAGCAGTACACACCCATGCTAGGTGCCTCGTTCACAATCTCTTTTGACAATCTTGCCATATATAGAACTAGACACGCCTTTTGGGTGGAGCCTGACACGCCCCCTCAATGGGGCACTGTGCAAAATTCTATTACCAACTATAATCTCCCTGAAACTAGTTTTCAAAAGTAGGCAAGTATGAGTTAACATTTATATCAAGATATAACGAGACAGCAAGTAAGACATAGTTGCCTACCCTCCCGCTTTTAGCGGGAGTCTCCCGCGTTTTGACCTTTTCTCCCGGCCCCCCGGAAGGTCCCGGGATCCTCCCGGTTTTTCAGCCTACTTGCGGAAAAATTAGACTGCGCATGCGCAAAGTGCCGGGTGCAGGTTCCAGCAGCGACCAGCGCAATTTCGTGATGTGCCCGGCGTCGCTGTCCTCTTAGATGACAGCCGCCGCAGAGACTGGCAGCAGGGAAAGGAGAGTGGGTGCGGCTAGAGCGGCAGCGGTGAGTACCGCTCGCAATCTAATTAGGCGTGACGCCCATGGATCCGCCCCCTTTTGTGTCATGCCTGCCGGGCCCGCCCCCTACTTGATTGAGCTGGCTGCCCTCTCCCGGAGAGGGCAGCTGAAAAGTCGGCAACCCTGAAGTAAGATCACCAAGATCATCATGAAAATGTACCCCCTTTTGAGTACTGATCCTTCTTTAGATCCCAAACCATCTGTTTTATTTAGGAAAGCGCCCAACCTAAAAAACATTTTAACACATAGTTTTTTTAAAGGTTCTGTAAAAAACCACCAACCATTTTTTGGAAGCCCATGATAGTGATCTCAAGGGGATGCTAGTTATTGGTTTAGAGCATGTGTAACTTACTAACCGTGGTGGGGATCGTTTTAGAAACCTATGCCAGCAGGAAGCAGCCTGGATCCTGAAACTCCAATCCCTGAAACCACAAGGCCTAAATGCAGGGGCGTAACTAGAGCTTTGTGGGCCCCATAGCAAAATCTTGAAAGGGCCCCCCATGAAGAAAAACACCTAGGCCTCCACTTCAAAAAACAAAAAAAACATCCTCTGCACTGCAGGCTCACCCCTTTCCCACTACACAGAGAGATGCAGGACAATAGGGAGGAGATAGATAAAAGGTGGTAGGGAGGGTGTAGAGAGATGCAGGGTGGTAGGGAGGGGATAGGGAGACGCTAGGTGGTGGGGAGGGGATTGAGAGATGGTAGATGGTGGGGAGGGGATAGAGGGACGCTACACAGTGGGGAGGGGATAGAGACGCTAGACTGTGGGGATGGGATAGAGAGATGATAGATGGGGCGGAGGAGATAGAGAGACGCAAGATGGTGGGGAGGGGATAGAGAGACGTTAGACGGTGGGGTGGGGAGGGGAAAGAGAATCTAGACAGGGAGTGAGACACTAGCGGGTAGGGAGGGGATAGTGAGACACCGGGTGGCAGTTAAACTCTAGTAACCAACACCAATAATCACTAATTACATATACACATGCTGTATGATAAATTATTTGAAATTATATTTACAGTACAAGCGAGGTAATTACATAAACACAAACATTTACTCACCTCAGACTGCCTGCAGTTGCTCATCTAAATCCTCCTGGCTGTCAGGCTCTCTCTGGTCATGCTGGCAGACCAGGATAGAGATGCCACCTGACCTCAGCCTGGTCATCTCAACTGGCCACCTGACTGTGGTGATCGAATACCCTGCCTGCGCTGGCCACCCAGACATCACCCCCGCATGCCGTTACTCAGCATCAGCGTTCAAGCTGCCCCCACTGGACGGTGCCCAACATTAGCATTAACCCCCCTGCTGGCCGCCCCCTGGCATCAGCGTCACCCGGACCCGCTACCCTGCCCAGGCCTATGCCCGGCATCAGCATTGTGGCCCCCACAAATCCCCGCTGTCCGCTGCCACCGCCACCACCAGACCCGCGACTCCCTCCAGTCGCGACCCCCACCCCCTCATGTCACACGCCGCCGCGGCACACGGTGGGTACATTACTCACCCGTCCGTGCCCGTCGACGGCTAGCATGTGTGGGCTCCTGGCTTGTGGACGGCGGGCGGCGGCTTCTGGCATGAGGACGGCAGCGGGGAAGGCTGGGGAGTGCTGCGCTGTGTCTGTGTTTGGCAACGCCGGGAGGCCGGCGACGCCATCTTGCTTCAGGGCAGAACTGGGATTGGGCCAGGTCAAGGGTCTCCACCCACTACTATCCTGACAGTCAATGGCAGCCGCCCTCTAGGGATATAGGGGATCTGCCTAGGGCTGTTCAGGGTCAGTACAAAAAGTCTTCTGAGCTGTTCAGTTCTAATGGATGACTCCTGACTCTCCTGGTGCCCTAGTCTCACTGCTCTGCACTCAGACTATTGACTGCCTAGGACCCCATCGCTTTTGTTCCAGCCAAGCCCAGCAGCCAGCCCGTACTTCCAAGCTACCGGCACCACCACCTCCCAATTCCTTTCAGAGACTCATTATCCATCCTCTTTCAGTCCAAAGGATCCAATTGTGCCCTCCATCATTACCATCCTCTTTCCGGAACATCATCACTACCAGTCTTCCTGCCAGCCTCTTTACCCACTTGAACTTTCTTTCAAGGACATTGCCTCTAATCATTTCAAGTACCTTGCCTGTGTTTTTCTGTTTACCACTAACTGCCACTTAAAGAAGTATTTAAGTGAAGTTGTCAGCTATATGAAATCCTTCATTAAACCTGCACGTTTTAATCCTTCATCTTCTGATCAGTCTCCCTGTGAGTAGCACATATCTGGGAGACAGCTAGCTTCCAATTGCAGCTGTCAGGTAAGGATTTCCCCCCTGTAGATGCTGCTTGTGAGCCAGGATCAGTGTACAGTTTCCATGCGGCTCTAGGAGGAAAGCGTCTCCTCATCAGACGCGCATTTTATATAAAAATCTTGTTTCCTTATATCAGGGATATTCTTCCTCCACTTATCAGTAGTGTCTGGCTGTATATTTAAGCAGTTCTCCATATATATTTTTGTACTACTTAGATATTTTTGGATGATTGTGACAGTTATGGTGAAAGAAGACTAGCAACCACAAGACTGCGCATCAGTAATACCCCTTTCAGACATACGGCAAAATCCCAGGTTTTTACACATGAACGCGCATCAACCCGGGATTTTGGTATGTCTGAAAGGGTCAACCCGGGTGTTAAAACCCAGGTCTCCTACCCTTCTTTTTACCTGGGTTGAGGACCCGGTATTTAAGACCCGGGTTGATCCTTTCAGTCATAAGAAAAAACCCGGGTTTTTCAGCAAATTACTGGGTAGAACTGCTTCACCCGGTAATTTGCTGCTGTAAGTGTGAAAGGGTGCAGGCTGCACCCGGGAAAATGACCCAGCAGTCAAAATGCCGGGTAATTCCCGGGTAGTATGTCTAAAAGGGGTATCAGACTCTAGACCTGTGTTTTTCAACCACTGTGCCGTGGCACACTAGTGTGCCTTGAGCTGCTCCCAAGTGCGCCCCCAGATCTACAGATGTCCAAACCAGTTTACAGCCACCACCAGGTCAACTGTTATTTACTGGTCTCTTTTTTCATGTAAAGCAGTGGTGGCCAACCCAAGGCTCTTGAGCCTCATGCGGCTCTCCCCCTTGTAAAGTGCGGCTCCTGCTCCCACTGCTGCCCGCCGCCCACCGTCCGTCCCAGTCCCCACTGCTCCCGGTTCCCTGAATCCCTTCTCCTTCTGAGGGGAGGAGAGAGCGCTTTGCGCATCTCTCCTACCCCTTACTGTCTTGTGACTGGGCCGTGGCCAGCAGCCAATCAGGAGCCGGCCAGCGAGCTTTGATTAGTGGACGGACCAGTCACAGGGAAGTGAGGGGGGAAGGCAGGGACGTGCAGTCAGGGGAGGCAGGGGTGGCAGAGCCTCCCCTGTCATTAATGATTAAAATAATTTTAAAATACAAAGAAAATACTTATGACACATATATGCTTTGTATTATTATAATGTTGACTCTATTTTTTTTTATTCATTAGTTTAGGAGGCACCAAGAGCGGTGCCTCCCGCTTTCCATATTACAGTTATGGACTGTCAGGGGCGGGCAGTGGGCAGGGCTAAGAACCGAGCTGGTAAAAGCTCATTTAAAAAAGTTGTATAGGCGGCACCTATAGCGGTGCCTCTGTGACAGGGACGTGCTTTTCTGCCTATATGACAGCACACCCCTGTCACTGAGACAGATGTGATTGGGCACAGTGGCGCTGTCTCAGTGACAGGGGCGTGCTTTCATATAGGCAGAAAACACGTCCCTGACTGCCACCAAGGAACTTCTATAGGTGCCGCCTATAGTATCGTACTGTTGCATGCAGAGGAGCCCTGGCTCGTCCACTGACTTGTTATGCGGGCGGGGAGTGGGGGGGGGAGCGGTGGTGCCGGGCTGGCGTGCCGGGCTCCTCTGCACTGCAGTGAAGTCAAGCTGACTTATAATGCGGGCGAGCGAGGGGGGAGCGGCGGTGCCATGCTGGCCTGCCAGGCTGCGCTGACTTGCGGGCGGGGAAATGGTGGTGTCGGGCTGGGCTGCCAGCTCACGCTGCTATCAGTGTCCGGGATCCCGCTTCCGCCTCCCGCCGGCACTCTGTCTCTGTCTCCGGGTCCCTGTCCCAGGAACGCTGCTGCCAGTTCTACTTGGGTAAGCAGTGCCTTAAACAGAAATGTGTGTTTAGCACTTGTGGAGGGTGGGGGCTGTGTATTTTTTAGTTGGCACAGGTGTTTGTGTGTTTGTGTTAAGGGACAGACTTGTGTGTATTTGTGTTAAGGGACAGAAGTGTATAACTGTGTATTTGTGTAAAGTGAGAGGTGTGTACTGTGTGTTTTTGTAAAATAAGTGTGTTTTTAAATGAACACATTGTTTGCCTCACCAACCATGAACATCACTGCACGTCACTGGGGGAAGGAGACGTGCGCTTTGCTGTGCTTGTGTGCTCCTCCCCTCCCCTCGGTGACATGACAGGAGTCGGACTACAGGGGGACGCTAGACTGTCCTCTCCCTGCCCGGCAGCAGCTGCAACAATGGTGAGTGCTGCTGCTGGGAAATTTGCACTGTGGGGGAATAGCAGTTTGTGGCACTGTGGGGGCATAGCAGTTTGTGGCACTGTGGGGGCATACCAGCTTTCTGGCACCGTAGGGGCATAACCGGCACCGTGTGGTGCATACCTGGCACCATGGGGGCATATGTATATATGGCACTGCACTATTGGAGGCATATTTGTATCACACCCACCCAAGGGGTCAAAATAGACTACACCCCTTGTTTCGGCGCGCGCATGATGTCGGCTCTTTAGCTTGACTACCGATATTTTTCGGCTCTTGACTGGTTGGCCACCCCTGATGTAAAGGGTCAATATATTTTAGTTTTGTTACCTGTGGGGATCAGTGTGATTGTTTTTTATATGGAGGCCAATAGGTTTGGATTTTTCCTGTGGGGGCCAATGTGTTTTGTTTGCCCTGTGGGGATCTCATGGTGTGCCTTGGCAATTTGAAAATCTTATTTAGTGTGCCGCAAGGTAAAAAGGTTGAAAATCACTGCTCTAGACTGATAACGGTATTGCAACATTATCTCAAACTTTTGATCTTTGTGTTGCCACTTGCAGTATCTCAGTGTAATACTAGCAACCACAAGACTGCACATCAGTAAGACACTAGACTGATAACGGTATTGCAACATTATCTCAAACTTTTGATCTTTGTGTTGCCCCTTGCAGTATCACAGTGTAATTTGATTGAATTATATCAAGTGAGGTAATATCACATTACAAGTATTTTGGATATTCCCTCACAAGGTGATATTTTCGCTAGTTTGCTATCAAGAATATGTAGCTCATTTATACCTAATCATACAGAAGCACAGAAGCTACAGATATTAACAGGAACTTTGACTGTTATATAGAAATTTAAAATTTCCTTATTGTCCTGTCCAAGAGATATACTTTCTCTTGATGACAGGTGATATATGTTTTATGTATGTATGTAAAATTGTTTTGTATTTATGGTTGGCTCCCAATATTTTAAATGAATAACCTAATAAAAGTTAATTTTTAAATATACAATAATACTTAACAAACAAAGCTGTGCCCCTAAAAAAGAGAGTTCTTTTCTTTCCTTCCTTCTTATATGTACTGTGTAAACAGGGAGCATACGAACACCACTATTCAGTTAGTCAATGGAAATGACTGCAGGTACCTGAGCTGACAGTGGGTTGTTATGGCTGTCTCCTCTCTTTGAAGAAGTAAATTTCTAAAAGGGACATAGTTTTACTTTAAGTTGGTGTGTGGTGCCATTAATACGAATACTTGGGGGCATTGGCTTTTAATATTCAGCGTCATATATTGGGTTACACCATTATTCCCTCACCTGTACCATCAATTGCTTTCATTCCTTAGCAACCAATAACGCTAAATTGTGACTAAATCCCATTGTTGAGATCCATTACCATATACCATTTTTTATATATACTTTTTATAATTTTTTTATATATATTTATATTTTTTATTATTAACTTTTATTAGGTACTTGTGTAGTTTCACCGCGCCAGTAGATTGCATGCAATATCGCATGCTATTTACTATCCATTTCATTACCCCATTATCCACTAGGGCGTGGAGTTGATTTTATATAGTGTGGCGAGCGCACATTTGATCTAGTAAATCAAATATATATCGAATTCTATATTGAATTCAAAATTTAATGCAAAAGTACAGATCTAATGCCAAATCATGGAAAGATCTAATGTCAGATCTAATAGAAAATCGAATCTAACATCAAATCAAAAGCAAATCGATGTGTGTGTACAGGGCTTAACACCTGAGAGATTAACTCAGGTGGATATAAAACTGAGGGAAAGCAAAGAGTGAGCCATCGCTGAGTTAAGAAACCAGCCCTGAGTGCGGCATAACACGTACAATTGGGACCATCTATTGCAGGACAATCAGCTGGAATCTCCATTAACCCACCGGGCCGTCTCTGTGTGCACGGACTTAACTATGGCCGCACAATTGTAGACATGGCAGGAGAAAGCAGCCCGCGTTCCCTCACTGCAGCCGGACACCTGTGACAAGCTCCCTGGCTTATGGCAGAGCTGTCACGCTGGCGGAGGCAACAAAAACGGTGAATACCCAGCGGTGCACTCACGTACAGAGTGCATGATCCTATTTCTGCCCATCCAGACAGTAGGGGTTATTCTGGATCACTCCTGGCAAATTCCTTCTTAAAATGGACAAAACCATGTGCACTGCAGGTGGGGCAGATGTAAAATGTGCAGAGAGAATTCGATTTGGGTGAGTTATTTTGTTTCTGTGCAGGGAAAATACTGACTGCTATTTTTACACTGCAATATAGATCTCACTTTGAAGTAAAACCTCACCCAAATCTAATTCTCTCTGCACAAGTTACATCTGCCCCACCTGCAGTGCACATGGTTTTGTAGATCTGAGAAGGAATTTGCCAGGAGTGAACCAGAATAACCCCCAGTGTGTGTTATTTGGAGCGCAGGTACCTGTGATACACATCTACAGGAGCAGATTACACAGGACCCCACGTCTCCTAAAGGAGGTAAAAACGATTATTAACCCCTTGAGTGGTGGGTTTTGCTGGGGCAGGACAAACCCACCAGGGCAGGTTTGTCCTGCCCAAGCAAAACCCACCACAGGAATTTGGAAGCCGTCCCCCCTCACCTCTGCTTCGGCATTAGTAAGCCGGAGCTGCCGCTGCTGCCCCCGCTGCCTTAGCCGCCTGTCACATTCAGCAGTGACGTCGGCGGCAGGCTGGGGGATGTTCGCGGCGGCTCAGGAGGACTCGGGTGCCGACCATACCCGAGCTCCCGCCGACGTCACTGTAAAGTGACAGGCAGGCGGGTCGGGGAAGCTCCGATCGCCGGAGCACAGGTACAGGGGAGGGGGGACAGTGGGGGACTGGGGGGCTGGAGCTGTTCAGGGGTGTAGTGTAGAGGTGCTGCACCAGTGGTGCACACCTGGACACCACTGGCGCACACCTATTGTATATTAGTGGTATGCTCTGAGATTTTCCAGGACAGCCCGCTGTGGCAGCGCAGCTGAGCCCGGAAAATCTCTGGGCATACCACTCAAGGTGTTAATCTACTGTGGGCTTGTGCAATATTAAATCTTCTGTATTATTGGGAAAGTTGGATTTACTAATCCCCCAGAGAGGATGACTATTGGAAAATTCCAACCATTACCAAAGGATGATTATATCTGACCTATTACCTGCAGGTACTGCTTATAACAGTCTCCCATATACAGAGGGCCTATTACCAGTCCCTGCAAAGTGAACGTAGTCTGTATGTTTTACGGTGTATGTCAGTGTATGTCAGTGTGTCTTTTTATTGATTTGCATATTCTTTGTTTAAAGTATAATAAAAAAAAAAAATGTATTACAAACTGATTCATTAATTGTTCCACAGTGCCCTAAGCACCCCACTTTTACTTTCTATTGACTTTTTGATATGTCGATATTGTAAATGTTTATATTTTGATTGTGTTGACATTTTTCCATGTCGGAATAATGTATGTCTACATTTTGACTGTGTCGGTATTTTGACTGTCAGTCAACAGTGGTCGGTAAATCGTCTGAAACCCCTTATCACTGTGTTCTACTGAGCCCATCCTAATTAATACTTACATGTAAGTTGTTAATGTGTAACTCCCCTGGAAACATTGTTTGCTTCCTAGTTACCCTGTATTCCATCTGCGTTATCTGTCGTTGTTCTACATTTTCCTGCATTTGCATGTCATCCTGCCAGTCATTGAGTATTATCTCTTGTACTTATCACATCCTGTGTTTGTATAATTAATGTTTATCATCAATAGATCATTCATTTCTTCTGTTTTTACAAAATCATCTTTTGAGAGCAATGAGCCTACTTCAGACCTGATCTCACAGCTGCATGAGCAAACCCTGCCGGTGCCTGAATCCCCTTGGTGCCATGCCAGGGGATGTGTCCGCTAGCAGGAGAAATCATTTGATTGTCACCGAATTCGTCCCCATCCGATCGTTACAGGATTAGGCCCTGGGTTCGAGGCACTGAATGTGAATGCTAAGTAATCATTTTCTTGCACATATTTAGTACCAGTTATAGATCATGTCAACAGCATAGAAACATAGAATTTGACGGCAGATAAGAACCACTTGGCCCATCTAGTCTGCCCCTTTTTTAAACATGTTACCTCAAACCATATTTGATCCTTATTTTTGTGTAAGGATATCAATATGCTTATCCCAAGCATGTGTAATTTGTAGTACTGTATTTGCCTCTACCACCTCTGTTGGGAGGCTGTTCCACTTATCCACTACTCTTTCTGTGAAGTAATTCTTCCTCACGTTTCCCCTGAATCTTCCTCCCTCTAGTGTCAGTGCATGCATGTCCTCGTGTTCTGCTGCTCCTCTTCCTGTGAAGAATGTCTCCCACCTGTACCTTGTTAAAGCCCTTGATATATTTGAAGATTTCTATCATGTCCCCCCTTTCCCTTCTCTACTCTAAGCTATACATATTAAGATCTTTTAGTCTTTCCTGGTACGTTTTGTGATGCAGGCAGTGGTGCAAGTAGAATTTTTTTCTTGGTGGTACTGATAGCCTCCACCAAAAATGGGCGTGGTCATGTGTCATGAGGGGGCGTGGTCACACAAAGCTAGAGGAGAGACTAAATGACAATAGTGGCGTGGCATCAGGAGACAGGGAATGAGAAACAGGGAATGGCTGGGGGTGGGTTGGCTCTTGCTTGGGGGAGAGCCGGGCAGCTTGTGCTTACAATTGTGGAGCCTGCTCTTCATGCTGTTGGCGCCACTGATGTCTGTCAATGTGACTGGCTAAATCAGCAGTAGCCGGTAGCTGCATACAGCACCAATCATAACACTGGGTGGGTGGGCTGCGGATGCATTATATTTAGACTTAAAATAAAAATAGAACTGACAGTGGGTTAGGGGTAAGTGGTACTGTGTACCTGCAACATATTTCTTACAGGTACTCCGTACCACGCCATACCCCCTTACTTGCAACACTGGATGCAGGCCATGCACCATTTTAGTTGCTCTTCTTTGTACAGTCTCTAATGTATTTATATCCTTCTGGAGATATTGCCTCCAGAACTGAAGACAATACTCTAGGTGAGGTCGTACCAATGACCTATACAGTGGCATTATTACTTCTTTCTTTCTACTGCTGATACCTCTCCCTATGCAACCAAGCATCTGACTTGCCCTCTTCATTGCTTTGTTACATTGCCTACCTGCCTTTAAATCCCCTGAAATAGTGACACCTAGATCCCTCTCTTCCTCAGTAGTTCCCATTATAGTGCCATTTATACTATATTTAGTCTTTGGATTTTTGCAACCCAAGTGCATGATTTTGCATGCTCTTGACCATTCCTCTAATCTACCTAGATCATTAATCATTTGTTTTACCCCTCCTGGTGTGTCTACCCTGTTGCATACCTTTGTGTCATCTGCAAAAAGGCACATTTTACCCTCAATTCCATTTGCAATATCACCAATAAAGATATTAGAAAGCACTGGTCCAAGTACAGATCCCTGGGGTACTCCACTGGTAATCTTTCACTCTTGACTGTACTCCGTTTACTACAACCAACTCTCTGTTTTCTGTCCTGCAACCACGCTCTTATCCATTCAACTATCTCCAATCCCAAGCTTTCAAGTTTATTTAACAGTCTGCGATTTGGGACAGTGTCAAAAGCCTTACTAAAGTCTAGATAAGCTACATCTACAGCCCCACCTTGATCTATTACTTTAGTCACCCAGTCAAAAAAGTCAATAAGATTTGTTTGACATGATCTTCCCCCAGTAAACCCATGCTGTTTTGGATCCTGTAAATTGCTGGTTTTGAGATATTCTACAACTCTTTGTTTTAAGAGTGTTTCCATCAATTTTCCTACTACTGATGTAAGGATCTAGTACCAGTTATAGACCATGTCCTCAGTAGTGCCAGTTACATTTCATGTCCCCAGTAGTGAAGGTTACACATCATGTCCCCAGTAGTGCCATGTACAGTTGCCACAAGTAGTGCCAGCTACATATCATGTCCCCAGTAGGGCCAGTTATATATAATGTCCCCAGTAGTGCCAGGTACAGATGTCCCCAGTAGTGTCAGTTACATATCATGTCTCTAGTAGTGCCGGTTACAGATGTCCCCAGTAGTGCCAGTTACATATCATGTCCACAGTAGTTCCAGTTGCATATCATGTCCCCAGTACTGCCAGTTGCAGATGTTTCCAGTAGTGTTAGTTACATGTCATGTCCCCATTAGTGCCAGTTACATATGATGTCCCAGGTAGTGCCAATTACATATCATGTCAACAGTAGTACTATTACAGATGTCTCAAGTAGTGCCAGTTACAGAAATCCCCACTAGTGCCAGTTACATAACATGTCCCCAGTAGTGCCAGATCCAGATGCGCCCAGTAGTGCCAAGTACAGATGTCCGCAGTAGCACCATTTACATATCATGCCCCAGTGGTGCCAGTTTCATATCATGTCCCCTGTAGTGCCTGTTACACATCAGGTCTCTATTAGTGCAAGTTACAGATGTCCCCAGTAGTGCCAGTTACAGGAGTTCCAGTAGTGCCAATTACAGATGTCCCCAGTAGTGTCAGTTACAGATGTCCCCAATAGTACCAGTTACAGATCATGTCCCCTGCAATGCCAGTTTCATATCATGTATCTATTAGTGCCAGTTACAGATGTCCCCAGTAGTGCTAGTTACATATCATGTCCCCAGTAGTGCCAGTTACATATCATGTCAACAGTAGTACTATTACAGATTTCTCCAGTAGTGCCAGTTACAGAAATCCCCAGTAGTGCCAGTTACATAACATGTCCCCAGTAGTGCCAGATACAGATGCACCCAGTAGTGCCAAGTACAGATGTCCCCAGTAGTGCCAGTTACATATCATGTCCCCTGTAGTGCCAGTTACACATCAGGTCTCTATTAGTGCCAGTTACAGATGTCCACAGTAGTGCCATTTACAGGAGTCCCCAGTAGTGCCAATTACAGATGTCCCCAGTAGTGCCAATTACAGATGCCCTCAATAGTGCCAATTACAGATGTCCCCAGTAGTGTCAGTTATAGATGTCCCCAATAGTACCAGTTACATATCATGTCCCCAGTAGTGCCAGTTACATATCATGTCCCCTGCAATGCCAGTTACATATCATGTATCTATTAGTGCCAGTTACAGATGTCCCCAGTAGTGCTAGTTGCATATCATGTCCCCAGTAGTGCCAGTTACATATCATGTCCCCTGCAATGCCAGTTACATATCATGTATCTATTAGTGCCAGTTACAGATGTCCCCAGTAGTGCTAGTTACATATCATGTCCCCAGTAGTGCCAGTTACATATCATGTCCCCGGTAGCGCCAGTAACATATCATGCCCCCAGTAGTGCCAGTTACAGATGTCCCTGGTAGTGCCAATTACAGATTCTCACAGTAGTGCCAGTTACGGATGTCTCCAGTAGTGCCAGTTACCGATGCCTCAAGTAGTGTAATTTATAGCTGTCCCCAGTCATGCCAGTTACAGATATCCCCAGTAGTGATTTAAGCAAAAATATTAATAAAATAAACAGTACATTCTAGAAATAAGGATTTTCTGAATTATTTGGATTACAGATCCTGATAAGAGCTGCTCAACCTGTGTAATTCCAAGTGATGTGTGCAACTGTAAATTGCAACCAGGAATTGCTCGGAACTGAATTGGTGCTGTACCGATAGATTGCAACTTATCGTTCTTATGACACGCTTAACCTCTAATACAGTGATATTCAACTTTTTTTCAACTCGCCGCACACCAAACAAGATTCTAAAATTGGCAAGGCACATCATCAGTCCCCCCACTTGGAATATATACACACACTTGCTAAGATATGATGATAATCATAACGAACATGGTGCATAATATACTAATTAATCAGTTACAAAAAACATAAGCTGCAAAATATTTACATTTTCTCTAGTCCTTTATTATCATTTTATTTATACATTACCTGCACTTGGTAGAAATGTTTTCCCCGTGCACTGTCTGTAATCAGAAGATGTTGGGCTGTCGTACAGGATCTGCTGTTTTTTTCATTACAATGTAAAGTACTTAGCGTGCTGGTATAAGTCCCCTCGTGTTTCTACACCTCGCTTTCCTCCTTCTGTCTGTTGTTCTGTACATTCCAGTAGTCTACATTACGGCTCTGTTCAGCCGGACACAAAAGCAGAAGTTAAATTGAAAAATAAGCTGCAACCAAATCTGTTCCTCATAGAACCGTGAATGCCTGAACATTACACACACACTACTGTGCCTGGGATTGTGTAATCGCTTTATTCTCCACCTTAACCTGTTCCGTTATCATTTTCTGTATTCTTATGGAATTAGCACCTGACTGTACTGTAACGGGATACGGTCATTGGGTCTACAGCAACTAGGTCGACAAGCATTGGGTCGACACCACTAGGTCGACAGACAGCAAGGTCGACATGGGTTTAGGTCAACATGGGTCGAGGTCGACATGGGTCTAGGTTGACATGGGTCTAGGTCGACAGGTCATTCACCCCGAGATACTGCATATGCATGTGGGGCAACCAGAATCAGGGCCCATGCCCGAAGCATGTTGAGCAAAGGCCCTTATACAGTGTCCATTTTGACCTGTGTCGACATAGACACCCCCAAATAATGTATAAAACTCATGTCGACTTTTTTCATGTCGCCATTTTCCATGTTGACCATGTCAAACTATAGTATGTCGACCTTTTCATGTTACCAATAGTGGACTATTTCTTGACTGTCCCCCTTACTACTGACTACCCTATGACACATGCCCTTGCCATTATCTGCAGAGCTGCACCAGGCTGGGCAACAACACAGGGAGGACTTCTTACAAGTCTCCTTCCCTGTGCATCAGCTCCATGTGAATTGTTCCTGCAGGTCAGCAACGCTCCACCTACTGCGGCTGTATAGTTTATCAGACCTGGGCCCCACAGTTTCCGATGGCAGCCCTGTATTTCTGTAATGTTTTTTTTTTCCTTATTTGTTGTAGATAGATCCACACTTACCTACTTTTGAAAACTAGTTTCAGGGAGATTATAGTTGGTAATAGAATTTTGCACAGTGCCCCATTGAGGGGGTGTGTCGTGATCCACCCAATGGGCGTGTCTAGTTCCATATATGGAGAGATTGTGAACGTGGCACCTAGAAGCGTGGGTGTGTACTGCTACATCTGAGAGGGATCTTTTATAATGACTTATATCCAAATGTAGATGAGCCCAGAAGCAGTTAGTAAGAGCTACTGTACTTGGTACAGTGCTGGGAAATGGTGCTGATGAGTCAATGTAAATGTATCTGTCTCTCATTCCTTTATTCCACAAAAATGTTACAGTGTAATGTGGGTTAGGTGACATGAGGGAGATTGCTAGACTAATGAGGGAGAGAGGGAGATCGCTGCTATGTCAGGGAGTCTCCTGAAGAAAGCAGGAGGGGAGGTAACTATGATGTAACAGTGTAATGTGGGCTAGATGAAGTGAGGGAGATTGCTAGACTAATGAGGGAGAGAGGGAGATTGCTGCTATGTCAGGGAGTCTCCTGCAGAATGCAGGAGGGGAGGTAACTATTATGTAACAGTGTAATGTGGGCTAGGTGACATGGGGGAGATTGCTAGACTAATGAGGGTGAAAGGGAGATTGCTGTTATTTCTGGGAGTTTCATGAAAATGCAGGATGGGAGGTAACTATGATGTAACAGTGTAATGTGGGCTAGGTGAACTGAGGGAGATTGGTAGATTAATGAGGGAGAGAGGGATATTGCTGCTATATCAGGGAGCCTCCTGCAGAATGCAGAAGGGTAGGTAACTATGATGTAACAGTGTAATGTGGGCTCGGTGACATGAGGGAGATTGCTAGACTAATGAGGGAGATTGCTTTTATTTCAGGGAGTTTCATGCAGAATGCAGGAGGGTAGGCAACTATGGATAGATCTGATCTGTGATACGGATGCCGGGTGATGGCCCGACAGTCTGGATCCCAATGGTCAGTATACCGACATCAGAATCCCGACTGTTCAAATGCACAACAGTTGGGATCCCAACAGACAGGGGCTAATCTCCCTTGAGGTGGTCCACGGCCCCCATAGAGGGAGAACAGAACCTGGGGCGAGCGCAGTGATGTAACCAAAGGCTCATACTAACTTAAAAGTCCTCCCATAATGTTTGGACTTGCTGCAAGTCAGGAGGGAACAAGGCTTGATGACATAATCGCTTTGGGGCACAATGATGTCATTAAGCCTTGCACATACTATGCACTACAATATAGAGAAATGTGCTCCATCGCTTCTATTATTTCACGCACAGACCCAGGGGTTCACTCGTTTGAAAGACAGGTGTTGGACTGTGACCTGCCCAAAACAGGCTCAACCGCAAAGGGATTGAAATACACTGGGTGTGTGCAGAAAGGTGCCTGAACGCTACTGTACTGTATGTAAATGACTTCCAGAGTCTGTGGTTATACTTTTGACATATCCTTTGGGTAATCATAATTTGCAGAACTCTAACAACTGATTGCATTGTGCACCTCCGTGTTTCCACACTTCCTCTTCCATTTAATATCTCTACAGACAATGCTGGACTGGCCCGAAGGGCTAAAGGGAAAACCCCAGATGGGCCCAACTGCTAGGCACTATGGTGTACTAGGTACTATGGTGTACAGTACATTGCCATTATTAATCTGGTATATATCATGCATGCACTAGCAGTATTTACTATATACAGGTTAAGTATCCATTATCCGAAATGCTCAGGACCACGAGCATTCCGAATAAGGTATTTTTAATGTTTTTGGAATATATTTTTTCTACATACTTACCTGTCCCCTGGTGAGTCCCCGATGGTCCCTCGGCGTCCATGGAGTCCTCCGGTGTCCACAGCAGGCCCTCAGCTTCATCTCCGGCGTCTCCAGCGGTCCCAGGAGTGTATTGTGCGAGTTCCCAGGTGCGCCGGTGACATCACCGGTGCGCCTGGGAACTCGCGCAGTGCACTCCTGGGACCGCTGGAGATGCCAGAGATGAAGCTGAGGGCCTGCTGTGGATGCCGGGGGACTAGGCAAGTATAAAAAAGGGTCAGGGGGGGTCAAAAAAAAAGAAAAAATCAGAATGATTCCATAAAAACACGGTTTTTGGAATAATTCGGATACGGGATGCTCGGATACGGGATACTCAAACTGGTACTTGTGAGTTATCCGGGCTGCCGATTTCTAAATCGGGTCGGATCGGGCACATCGCATCGCATGCGACCATCGGATGCGATGCGATGCGATGACCCGATTTTTCCATAGGAATCAATGTTAAAATGGACTGAGTCCATTTTAACATGGAATTCAATGGGAAAAAGGGGTCCTTTTCAAACCCCTACTATCCAAGTGGGCATGGAGTTGGATATAAACCTGTGGCGAGCGTAGCGAGCCACCGAGCCCGAAGCGTGGCGAGCGTAGCGAGCCCCGCGAGGGGACACAGAATACCGTCCCCTCGCGGGGCTCGCTTCGCTCGCCACGCTTCGGGCTCGGTGGCTCGCTACGCTCGCCACAGGTTTATATCCAACTCCATGCCCACTTGGATAGTAGGGGTATGAAAAGGACCCCTTTTTCCCATTGAATTCCATGTTAAAATGGACTCAGTCCATTTTAACATTGATTCCTATGGAAAAATCGGGTCATCGCATCCGATGATCGCATGCGATGCGATGCGATGCGATATCGCATCGCATCGCATCTGATTGTATGCCTTAACTTAAGGCATACAATCAAAAAATCGGCAGCCCAGATAACTCACAAGTACCCTCAAACTATACTGTATATTTATCAAGGGGCCCAGACCATGTACTCACTAAAGCAGGGGTGGCCAAACTAGTCTTTGACCACCAGTCCCTGTTTTCCAGGACACCTGCGCATGTGTAGAATGTGTCGGCTAGGAATTGTCACGCCTGAGGATTGAGTCTCTCCTGTAAGGGTGACTTACTCTGGGGCTGGAATGAAATTAAATCTTGGGGTTTTAATGAGATTCACCCACATGAATGAGTGGGTATTCCACAGAGTTGAAGGCAGAGACCCAGGCCCGAGGTTGTGTCTAGGAAACAGGGTCAAGAGCTGGTAAGTATGGTCCATGGAGGCCGATGCTGAGTCTGTAAATTGGCTGGAACCTAAGAAGATATAACCGTACTGGAAATCTGGAATGGTCTGGAGCTGTGAGAATAGAGGTTAAAACTTCTAATCGATGTTGAGCATCAATGGTATCGCTGGAGATAGAATTAGCGGTAATATGCACTACAGGTGATTAGGTTAAGCTCAGGATGTGTACCACTAACACAGACACAGAGAGGAGTTCACCGAAGATGACAGTTGTCGATGTTGGTCTCCAATGGTGACACTTGTGCAGCAGCTTAAGGGTCTGGGAAAAATGACAGTTAGTAATGATTGCACCTGTGCAGCAGCTAGATGGTCTGGGAAATGTGACAGTTAGTAATGGCTGCACCTGTGCACCAGCTAGGTGGTCTGGGAAATGTGACAGTTAGTAATGACTGCACCTGTGCTCCAGTTAGGTGGTCTGGGAAATGTGACAGTTCGTAATGACTGCACCTGTGAGCCAGCTAGGTGGTCTGGGAAATGTGACAGTTAGTAATGACTGCACCTGTGCACCAGCTAGGTGGTCTGGGAAATGTGACAGTTAGTAATGACTGCACCTGTGCACCAGTTATGTGGTCTGAGGAATGTGACAGTAGTGACTGCACCTGTGCTCCAGTTAGGTGGTCTGGGAAATGTGACAGTTAGTAATGACTGCATTTGTGCACCAGCTAGGTGGTCTGGGAAATGTGACAGTTAGCAATGACTACACCTGTGCACTAGTGAGGTGGCCTGGGAAATGTGACAGTTAGTAATGACTGCACCTGTGCACCAGTTATGTGGTCTGAGGAATGTGACAGTAGTGACTGCACCTGTGCACCAGCTAGGTGGTCTGGGAAATAATGACTGCACCTGTGCACCAGTTAGGTGGTCTGGGAAATGTAACAGTTAGTAATGACTGCATTTGTGCAACAGCTAGGGAGTCTGGGAAATGTAACAGTTAGTAATGACTGCATTGGTGCACCAGCTAGGGAGTCTGGGAAATGTGAACTGTGGGTAGATCTCCAGAATCGGTTTGACAAGTGCTGCTTTATTGGTTAGCTAAACCTATGTGGCTGCTGGCCACACCTCCTCTGGAGACTGGCCACACCCTTAAACAGCGCCTACCTCTGCATTCCCCAGTGGTATTTATGTACCATTCCGACACCACCTACAGCTAACCCATTTCCAGCTGTACTATAAGGCAGGGCTCACCAGAGAGCTTGATGCTGTTCTCTTGGTGGAGGGGAGGGTTACATTTAGAATAGAGAAACAATGAAGAGAACTGGTTAAACCTGTACACTTGTAAATGAGGTCCACCTATTACACGATCTCTTCTTACAATCGTTCATTTGCATCTCTGTTTGTTCAGGCTCCTTATGGAACACGGAGAACACACTTGTGGCAGAAATAAGTGATATTCTTCCCAAATGTAAACAAAGCTTTGTCAGACGTCACTGGCATTAAGACAGAAGAGGGGATGCTTGAGTATGGGTCAATCGTTCATATATTTCATTTATACCCCAACAGAGGTATTCGAAAAATACTGTTTTATTAACCCATTGAGCGCCAAGGGAATTTGTCAAAATAGGTGTGAAAATTGCCAAGCAAACATGTTTATTCATCATAATGACCTTGGTATCTTATGCGGGAAATATAATCTTATTCGCAAAACATTTTTTTTATTTGAATTTATATAACAAGTGTGAGTGACGCTGGCATTTTAAGTGGATATTTTGCACATCTCTCATAGAGATGTTGGCACTCAAAGGGTTAAAGAAAATACATATATATATATATATATATATATATATATATATATATATATATATATATATATATATATATATATATATATATATATATATATATATATACAAAAACAAAGATACCCAGCGCAAAGTCTAAGTGTCTTTTCAGGTAAAAGTCCACATCAGAATCCCAAATGTGTGCAGTCTCTCTCTGGGATCGTGCCAATGATCCAACGGGGAAAACTTGCAAAAAAGAATAGAGAAGACGCACCAATGAGCAGAAAGTAACAACACTTTACTTATGTAATAAAGCTCACATACATTGGGGTTAAAAATCTTATGCTTGCCAGCCAGATATAATTTTTCACCGTCACAGCCCGGACATCAATATGTGGAAGCACCGCCGTCACTCAGCTGCCGCCGTCAAGCCACAGACCAGCCACGCGTGGCTTCCTTCTGGTCTGACGCTGAGACGTCTTGCTTCCACCTGCGATCCAGCCGGCGATCCTCCTGACTCTGTGTGTACTGGTCCCTGGTCTGCGGCTTGACGGCGGCAGCTGAGTGACGGCGGTGCTTCCACATATTGATGTCCGGGCTGTGACGGTGAAAAATTATATCTGGCTGGCAAGCATAAGATTTTTAACCCCAATGTATGTGAGCTTTATTACATAAGTAAAGTGTTGTTACTTTCTGCTCATTGGTGCGTCTTCTCTATTCTTTTTTGCATATATATATATATATATATATATATATATATATATATATATATATATATATATATATATATATATAATAATAATAATAATAATAATAATAATAATAATAAAACAGTGAGTTAAATAATTAGAGGCGGAATTGCATTCTTTCAACTCTGGGTTAGGTTGTATTGATCTGCAGATATACAGATATCACCCTCCTACGTGGCTAGCCCAGGGTGAGCCCAGTGCGGGACAGTGTGTTATACCCCTTTTAGACCAAAACGCTGGGTCGCACCCGGCTTTTTGGACCCTGGTTGAAGCAGGGTGCGACCCGGCATTTAGGGGCATTTACACCGGACGGGCTTAAACGCCCGCACCCCCCTCCCGCCCCTTCCCGGCACTTGAAGATGACAGCGCGATGTCATCTTCAAGCACCGATCGAAGTCACCGTACCCGGAACGCTGCTGGGGGCAGCCCAGCACTAAGGTAAGCTGCTAGGCTGCCCCCAGTCCCCGCGCACACCCCCCCGCCATTGGACAGGAGGTGAATGGATGCCACACACAGGCATCCGTTCACCTCCCTCCCCCGCCGCCGCTGCTGTCTGCAGAGTATAGCAGACAGCAGCGCCGGCTGTCAGTGTCAGACTGACAATCCGTCCAACCTGCGGACGCTGCGGTCCGCAGGTTGGACGTTCCCCATTCATGTAAATCAGAGCCGGGTCATCCGACCCGGCGTTCCCATTTACACCGCCCTCTACCCAGGTCCTAGCCGTGTTCTACCCAGGTCAGGACCTGGGTAGAAGTCCCGTGTAAAGGGACACGGCATTAGGGATTTACACCGCCGAAGATCCGGGTCTGACCCGCCGCTGACCCGGATTTTTCGGCGGTGTAAAAAGGGTATTACAGAAAAACTCCATGATATTGTATAGAGGAGGGAAGTCATCATGAGACGGTAGGCTCTGCTGACAGTAGCTAAAACAGTCACAATGAGAATACTGGAAATGAAGTAGGAACGCTGAGAAGTCACATAGGAACAATGGAGCTTCTAACTCACTCAATGGACCAGTGAGGTATGAGGCACAAGGACTCAAGCGGGAGACAGGAACACCAGGGACAAAGCTGACAAAAGAGAACTGGAAATGCCAGGGATCTGCATCCACAGAGAAGGAGAAGACGTTCTGGAAACGAGTGCCAGAACCAGGAGATTTATATAGGCTGCTTAATGCAAAGAGCCACCGTGATTGGATAGTTTCAGTCATATGACTGGAGTTTTAAAAAATGTCAGGCTGTTTATTATTCGCCAAGATGCCTGAATGGGACTGTAGCAGCGGGGAGGGCACTATGCTTGGTGACAATGGAGGACTTCATGGCAGGTCAGACCACCAGAGGAGCCCCCACACATATTTGTATAAATGTATGCATATTAGGAGAAATTGTCATTTGTAGCCCCTTCAAATCATCCCATGTGTAAAAGTATGAAGGAACCCCATAGGAGCTGTCAAATGCCTATTTGTGTGTGAATATGTAAATTGTGCCCTATACTCAACAATATCTATAAAACAGCTCCCATGGAATTCTAATGAGAGCTGTCATGAGAAGATCTGGGGCCTGTATGTGGGTTGGGGGTGGTGGTTTGGCTATTTTCCAAATAAAAAAATTTATAAAAGAGAAGGTCTTCCTATAGGGGATTACACCTAAACTTTCAGGATATTTTCTTTTACTTTTGTTGTCTCTGAACTACAGTTCTGTGCTTTAGTTACATGTGAAATTTAACGTATTTCCTCTTTCTGCAGAAAAAATAATTTTTTAGTAAGGCTTGACTGCTGAAGCCTGTCCCCAGTTTACACACTCAGCAGTTACCAAGCCATGAACAATCTGAGTAATACTATTGCTGGATATAGACCTTTGCAGGGTAGATCAATCAGAATATACAATATATAATAATAATAATAATAATAATAATAATAATAATATACAATAAACTAATAATGTTACTTCCTTAGTATGAACTCGTATCAAATTATATGATGATATGTACATAAAATGCATGCAGCGGTGTAAAAGTCTGTGATCTATATTATAGATAGCACCATTAATAGAAGTATTCAACCAGTCACTAACCACAAGAATTATTCCAGAGAACCAGAAAAGATTGAATGTTGCACCACAGCACAAAAGTGGAAACAAGGAAAATGAAAACAACTACCTACCAGTAGAAGGTAAATTGATGAAAACAATCTTAAAAGGTTTGTAAATTATCTCAAATCAAGAAATTTACAGGAGAAAACAGCATGGATTTAATAGAGGGGGGAAATTTTCAGCAAACCTTATTGAGTTTTTTTGACTGGGTTACTAAATTAATAGATGGGTGGGGGCCATTGTAGATATAGTTTATCTAGACTTTAGTAAGGCTTTTATGTAGACAGGAGGTGGTATGCAGACAGAAGGAGGGGTGAAGGCAGGGGTTGGTATGCAGGCAAGAGTTGGTATGCAGGGGGAGGTGGTATGAAGCAGGAGGTGGTATGCAAGCAGGGGGTGGTATGCAGGCAGTGGTGGTATGTAGGAAGGAAATGGTATGCAGGCAGGGGGTAGTATGCAGGCAGGGGGTAGTATGCAGGCAGGGGGTAGTATGCAGGCAGGGGTGTATGCAGGCAGGAGGAGAGATGCAGGCAGGAGGAGAGATGCAGGCAGGAGGAGAGATGCAGGCAGGAGATGGTGTTATGTAAGTAGAAGGTGGTATGCAGTCAGGGTTGGGTGGTATGCAGGAAGTGGTTGTACAGTATGTAGCGGGAGGTGGTATGCAGGCAAGAGGTAGTATGCAGGCAGGGGTGGTATGCAGGCAGGAGATGGTATGCATGCAGGAGATGGTATGCAGGCAGTGGGTGTTATGTAAGTAGGAGGTGGTATGCAGGCAGGGGTGGTATGCAGGCAGGAGATGGTATGCATGCAGGAGATGGTATGCAGGCAGTGGGTGTTATGTAAGTAGGAGGTGGTATGCAGGCAGGGGTGGTATGCAGGCAGGGGTGGTATGCAGGCAGGAGATGGTATGCAGTCAGTGGGTGTTATGTAAGTAGGAGGTGGTATGCAGGCAAGGAGTAGTATGCAGGCAGGGAGTAGTATGCAGGCAGGGAGTAGTATGCAGGCAGGGGTGGTATACAGGCAGGAGATGGTATGCAGTCAGTGTGTGTTATGTAAGTAGGAGGTGGTATGCAGGCAAGGAGTAGTATGCAGGCAGGGAGTAGTATGCAGGCAGGGAGTAGTATGCAGGCAGGGGTGGTATACAGGCAGGAGATGGTATGCAGTCAGTGTGTGTTATGTAAGTAAGAGGTGGTATGCAAGCAGGAGTAGTATGCAGGCAGGAGATGTATGCAGGCAGGGGTAGTATGCAGGCAGGGGTAGTATGCAGGCAGGGGTAGTATGCAGGCAGGGGTAGTATGCAGGCAGGGGGTGGTATGCAGGCAGGGGGTGGTATGCAGGCAGGGGGTGGTATGCAGGCAGGGGGTGGTATGCAGGCAGGGGGTGGTATGCAGGCATGAGGAGGGAACACCTACAAACACACATCTTTCCTTCCAGCACCGCTCCTTGCCACATATCTCCCGTTTTAAAGATATAATAAATTGATTGGGCGATTTCTGTCTTTCATATATAGTTACAGTGCAATAAAATGTTCTGAGTTTATGATATCTCAGTAGTAAATGGTCACTCATACGTCCATACGCCTATTTACATAATGTTCATCATATTGTTCTCTGTTACTTTTCATTCAGTTCTCAGAGTATTTGCATTTATTGCATTATAGAATCTGCAATAAATATTATGTTTGTGTTTTACCTTTTGTCAACTATGATTAAAGCTGCGGTGTCACACCAATAAGTGTCAGCATAAAGAATCGGATTTCAAGTCCTACGCACTGACAATTCCAGGCGAGTTTAGTGATTGGCTTCTTCTAATATGTCTTAGGGGCAGATTTATTAAGCTTGGAGAAGAGATAAACTGGAGATAAAGCGGAGAAAAGGTAAAAGGAGATAAAGCACCAGCCAATCAGCTGTGTTTGAAAAAGACAGTTGGGAGTTGATTGGCTGGTGCTTTATCTCCTTTTACCTTTTCTCCGCTTTATCTCCAGTTTATCTCTTCTCCAAGCTTAATAAATTTGCCCCTTAGCTGGGAACACATTAGACAATATCATGTGATGTATATCTTCCTGGCACACTAGTGTGTATGGCCGTTCGCGAGCTCCCATTGGGCGTGTCGCAGGCCCAATGGGATGATCCTGGAAACAACGGCATGCACTCCAAATGTGTCAGTGAACGATACATCATGTGGCTGTGTGTTATATTGGTCAGTGCGTTCGGATAACTGATATATATGATTATATTGTTAGTTCCGTTGGCTGGGTGCACACTGTTCTAGTGTATATCCAGCACAGGCCACATTGAGCTCATCTTTATGCACAAGGGGCCTGATTTTGGTTGGCTCTGTAAAGATCGCAAATAGGGGTTGCCCAATTTTTTAAAACCAGCCCCAGGTCCGGGGCTGGTTCCCAAAATACGGGGGACAAAATGACTAGGGGTCCCCCATATTTTAAGAACCAGCCCCAGGCCAAACCAGCCAGCAGGGTAATGTCACAGCCAGGGGACACTTATTATATAAGGTCCCGCAGCCAAAACATCACCCCACCGACCAGTCAGACTGGCCAGGGGCCCTGGGGGAGTGGGGACCCCCCCCCCCCCAAGTCCCCCCCTCCCCCCCCAAAGTCCCCCCCTCTAGGACTTTTTTTCTTCACTAATTTTTGTTAGCAAATTTCCCCCATAGTGTCAACTTTTTTTATCAGTAGAGGGTTTATTAGACTAACATTAGACCAATACTGGCAGTGGTTTTGTCTATTGTGGACAGATGACACTTGAACAGCTACAGTTTCTTATCATTTAATTACACGGTTTAAACACTGTTGCCAAATCATTACAGTTTATTATCAAGGAGTGGAGGTCTGACCCTGCTCCATTCACTCATTGGAAACTATTGCATTAAAGAAACAATCAATTGAGATGCTGAAATTCTACCAACATATGAGAGACTCTTATGCCCCTTTCCCACTGCAGGTCTAAAACGGTAAATTGCAGATTTTACAGCGCAATTTACCGTTTAAGGCTGCAGTGGGAAAGTGCCAGAGTTGAAATACCGGTTAAAGATAACCGGTATTTCATCCCGTTTTAAAAGCAGAGTCCTACACGGTTAAATACCGTTTTTGAGGCAGTGGGAATGCCTCTGAAACGGTGTTTAGTTAAAAAAATAAAAAAAAATCAGGAAACCCGACAAATAGGGCTTCGCTGATTTTTTAAAACCAGCCCCAGGCTCAAGGGTCGAGGCTGGTTCCCAAAATACGGGTCGACAAAATGAGTAGGGGTCCACCGTATTTTAAGAACCAGCCCCAGGCACAACCAGCCAGCAGGGTAATGCCACAGCCTGGGGACACTTATTATATAAGGTCCCGCGGCCAAAGCATTAACCCTACCGACCAGTCAGCCTGGCCAGGGGTCCTGGGGGAGTGGGGACCCCCCCAATAAAGGGGTCCCCCCCCTCCAGGACTTACCTGACCAGGCTGAAGCCTGGTGCTGTCCCCGGTGGCCCTGTGCGGTGGCCACCGGGCTGATCATTGTGTAAAAAAATAGATCAAAAACCTATTGTTTTAAACTGTGGAACTATGAGTCCCAGCAAGCCTCCCCCGCAAGCTGGGACTTGGAGAACCACAAGTCCCAGCCTGCGGGGCATTAAAGGGCCCGCTGGGTCTTGTAGTTCCACAGTAAAAAAAAAATAGATAAATAAATACACACTGACACATTATAAAAATAAAAGTTTAATACATACATTACACAAACACACTGATAGTTACCTATCTTGATCCCGTAGGTAGGTCCAAGGGTCCGGTCCGGTGGCTTGGTTCCGGGGCTGGTCCGGGTCCGGGGCTCCAGGGCTGAAGAGTACGGGGTCCTGGATCCGTAGTAATCCAAAAGGGTACCTGGGGAAAGAAATCCTACTCACCTGTCCTCTGGCGTCCACCCCTGCATCTTCACTTCAAGACGCGCTGCTCCCGGCTGCTGGTACCCGCTCCGCTGTACACTAGAGACGCAGAGATCCTTCTCGGCTCCTGATTGGCCGCTAGGCGGCCAATAGAATTCATTCTGAGTAGAGACGCAGAGGAAGAAGGATCTCTGCGTCTCTCCGGTGTCCAGAGGAGCAGGTACCAGCAGCCGGGAGCAGCACGTCTTGAAGTGAAGATGCCGGGGTGGACGCCAGAGGACAGGTGAGTAGGATTTCTTTCCCCAGGTACCCCTTTGGATTACTACGGATCCAGGACCCCGGACTCTTCAGCCCTGGAGCCCCGGACCCGGACCAGCCCCGGAAACCAAGGCCCCGGAAAAAAGCCACCGGACCGGACCCTGGGACCTACCTACGGGATCAAGATAGGTAAGTATCAGTGTGTTAGTGTAATGTATGTATTAAACTTTTTTTTTTATAATGTGTCAGTGTGTATTTATTTATCTATTTTTTACTGTGGAACTACAAGACCCAGTGGGCCCTTTAATGCCCCGCAGGCTGGGACTTGTGGTTCTCCAAGTCCCAGCTTGCGGGGGAGGCTTACTGGGACTCATAGTTTCACAGTTTAAAACAATAGATTTTTCATCAATTTTTTTACACAATGATCAGCCCGGTGGCCACCGCACAGGGCCACCGGGGACAGCACCAGGCTTCAGCCTGGTCAGGTAAGACCTGGAGGGGGGGGGGGGCTTTATTGGGGGGGTCCCCACTCCCCCAGGGCCCCTGGCCAGGCTGACTGGTCGGTAGGGATGAATGCTTTGGCCGGGGAGACTTGTATAAAAAGTTTCTCCCTTGCTGTGGCATTACCCTGCTGGCAGGTTGTGCCTGGGGCTGGTTATTAAAATACAGGGGACCCCTACTAATTTTGTCCCCCGTATTTTTGGAACCAGCCCCGGACCTGGAGCTGGTTGTTAAAAATCAGGGAACCCCTATTTGTCGGGTTCCCTGATTTTTAATTACCGGCCCCGGCTCTTTCAGCCTGGTGCTGAAACCACGCTGTTTTTTTTTTTTTAATCCCCCCCCCTCATATTTTTTATGGGTTAAACGGGTTTTTAAACGGCAGTGTGAATATGCCAAAAACGTCTTTTAAACGGTAATTTACCATTTAAAAGCTGCAGTGGGAAAGGGTCTTCATGGCTCTTGCCGTTTAAAAACCCGTTTAAAAAAAACGGGTAATGACCCGTTTCAGCAGTGGGAAAGCAGCATTAAACTCATACAAGGAATCCCTGCACGTGCTGTTTTTAAACACGCACCACTTTCACTTTGTTTAGTCAATTAAATGTATGTTTTTAATATTTTGCCATTTTAGACATGCACAATAACGGCTATATTTTATTGTTGTCATTATTTTCTCTTAGGTGCACCACATTATGACACACTTCTCTTTTCTTGTGGTTATTCTAGTATCATAGTGTCAGTGGCAGTGGTAGCACACCCCTCAAGAAGCACTGGTTACTGTCATTAATTCTAAATAGGGGGATTCTCCTACTCTGTCTTCTTACGTGTAACTACTGACCTGAGTAAGTCAAATCTATAGGATTCCTTTAGTGGCCAAAAATGTATCCAGTTTTGATTTAAATTCAGTAACAGTAGTCGCTGTAACCACCCACCGGCAATGAGTCCCAGAATTATACTGCTCTAATGGTGAAGAATCTTCTTCTTGATTCAGTACGGAATTTATTTTCCTCAAGCCTCAGTACATGCCCGCGTGTCCTAATTATAGGCCTGTTACTGACCAATCATCTCCCAGTGCCATATGATTCCCAATCCTGTATTTGAACATACTGATCATATCACCTCTCAACCTCCGTTTCTCCAGTGAGAACATATTCAGCCTGGTTAACCATTCTTTGTATTCTAGTGATTCAAGACCTTTTACTAGCTTAGTCGCCGTTCTCGGTACCTGTTCCAATTCAACTGACTTTTATTTACGGGTGCCGGAACGAAGACAGGGCATGCGGCTGGCAGCTGACGGCAGGCATCAGCCCACCTGCGTACCAATGGGGACACCCAGCATTTTCTTGGGGATGCACATAAAACGCTGGGCCCTCCCTCCCCACTGGGAATGGCCCAGAAACTGTGTAACTCGCCACAGCCATTCACTGTCAGGGTTTGCACATGAGCAGAAGTGTGCATGCATAAACCCCGACCATCGGAGTAGGGGCCTAATTCAGATCACTGCATGTGATCCAGAATTGGCCCTAAGTCAGTTGCAAATGAGATGGACAGGAGGTGCCTGGTCTCAAAAATGTCTTGAGAATGTGTTGAGCATTGGGCTGAGCGGGTGGAGGGAGACTGTACATCTTTCGTGCATGTTATGGGAGTGACATAGGTAGATCACTGTAGACCGGTAATCAGGTGTAGCTGGTTGCAAACTCAGGCGCTCAATCCCTCACATTGGATGCCATGCTCGGAGAATATGGAGTAACTGCACTTAGCATTGAGTTGCTGCAAGTTTCGATGTTGTGGCCTAAGGTTGCAACTAAAGATGCACCAAGTGGTATCTGAGCATCTCAAGAACCTCAAAGTTAGGGGGAAATTTACTAAAGGAAATTTGTAAAAAATAGGTGTATTTGTATCCAGAAATACACTTATTTTTGACATTTACTATCCCGAAAATACGGCAATTCGTATTCGTATAGATAGCACATCAATACGAATGGCCGTATTTTCGGGATAGTAAATGTCAAAAATAGGTGTATTTCTGGATACAAATACACCTATTTTTTTTTACAAATTTCCTTTAGTAAATTTCCCCCTTAGTTTCAAAATCTTTTTATATTCAGACACACGACTGTCCAGCAGGGAAGAGCTTGTAGCCGTATCAGCATAAAGTCACAGGTGTGCGACTGGAAAAAGATGCAGACTTGGTCACTGCTGAGTTTTACTCAGAATCAGCAAACTATGAATAGTAATTATGAATAGTACCTTCTTCACTGAATCTCCTCATTTTGAAGTTTATCATAGAGAACTACAGTATGGCCCTTATTCAGATCTGATCGCAGTACAAATTTGTTCTCAAAATGGGCAAAACCATGTGTACTGCAGGAGGGGCAGATGTAACATGTGCAGAGAGAAAGATTTGTGTGAGTTATTTTGTTTCTGTGCAGGGTAAATACTGGCTGCATTATTATTACACTGCAATTTAGATTTCAGTTTCAACACTCCCCACGGAAACTTAACTCTCTCTGCACATGTTACATCTGCCCCACCTGCAGTGCACATGGTTTTGCCCATTTCGAGAACAAATTTGTACCGCAATCAGATCTGAATAAGGGACTATATGCACAGCTTATTACTGGTGGCAGAGGCATATTTAAAAAAGGGGTACAGACTTCATAGGAATAGTTTTACCTAAAATGGATGTCTGTTGGGGTGGTCTAGATTTCTACACTCATGGTGGGTCTTCATTGACATCATCAGAGGAGGAACTCTGGGAGGCAATGGAGTTATCTGCCACCAGGCTCCTGCTCCCAACGGGGCACCTCTCCTCCCCTGCAAGTTTGTGGCTGACTCCCCCTCCTAGCAAGACCTTACAGTAGATGTCACACTCTCCTTATTTTAAACATAATATACATAACATACATACACACATGCATCCATATAATAGGGGCTGTGTTAAGGGGGGGGGGGGGGGACCAATATTTGTCTTGCCTTTGTTCAACTGGGACAAACGCATGCCACTAACTGTCATTGCTTCATGAAAATCATTCTGTCTCCTAATCTGCATTCTATTTGGTACGTTTCCTTATGTGGATATAGAACTTGTCAGTGCACTGTATTTTACTCTCATTATAACCAGGGTTTACAGTCTGTGTGTGTGTGTTCTCCCTGCACAGTGACTCTTAACAGAAAAGCATTATACTGTAGTTTGCAGGGAGGGTGCCAAAAGTTACGGTATATTAGATCTACAATGGCTAGGTCTACAGTCAACAGGTCGTCCACTATTGGTCAACAGTATCAAAAGGTCGACAGTCAAAAGGGTCAAAAGTTCAACGGTCATAAGGTCAACATGGTCAAAAGGATGACATTAAAAAAGTTGACATGGAAAAGGTCGTCATTTTTTTGGTGTCTATGTCAACATAGGTCGGTATGTATGTCATCTAAGTGTACCGTGGCCCCTCGCATGGCTCGCTACACTCACCATGCTTCAGGCACGGTGCCACACTGCGCTTGGCACAATATTATGTTCTCGCCCCACACCGTCAGCTCAAAAAAAAGCTCAGGTTGACCTTTTTCATGCAGACCTTTTCCATATTGACCTTTTTGACCAGGTCGACATTCTGACTGTCGACCTTTTGACCATGTCGACCTTTTGACTATCGACATTTGACAATGTCGACCTTTTGACTGTCGACCAATAGTTGTCGACCTTTTGACTGTTGACCTAAGCACTGTAGATCTAATGACTGTATTCCATGCCAAAAACCCTACCACTGGCCCTGTCTCTGCCTAATGGGTGAGGGGAGGAATTAAGTGGCGGAGGGAAATGAGTCCCCCCACCACTCCAGGACCACTTTAAGTCCAGAATATAACAAAGTCACAAAAAATATACTGTATTCACCCAAATAATTTACAGCAAGGAATCTACTGCCTTAGTTACTTCCTGTGAAAAAAAAACACTGTGAGATTATATTCACTAATGTACGTATTACAAATAAACCATTAAAACATCAAAGTAAGTAGAAAAAGAACAATCAAGTTACAAATGAAATGACAATATCATACCAACATATAAGCTGTATCATAAAGAGGAACACCAAGGAACCCAGTAACCCTCCATGATGTCTAATATGGAACTTTTTATCCTGGTGATTAAAGGCTCAAACTGACAGGTTATCTATAATATAGGTGATAAAAGTTCACTTTGTGCGTGTAAAACTTACAGCACTTTGGTTTTACCATCTGTTGCTGGGAATCAGGTGCAATTATCCATGGTCACTTTGAAATGATTGGCAGCCATATAAGTCCATGCTTGGTAGAAAATTGGTCCAGAGTCATGAAGGGTCTCTGCTAATAATGACAGAAAACGAATAAGCAAAATCTGAAAGTTAATGAGCTGGAAGTTAGTAGTAAAGTAGCAAATAAAGGCTTACTCGTTTCTCCAATTGATTTTAGAAGTTTAATCAGGGGAATGACTACAATTTGTTTTCAACTCCTAATCACATACCAATTAATATTACTAAATAATTAGCAATTAATCCATTACTTGGATGGAAGTCTCATGCTTGGAACATTTATTTTATGTCAGAAATAGAAGTATTCCTTTCAAATCATTTGATGGTAGTTAGAAAAAAATAAGTTGATTGTAATTGTTATTATTATTCTAAGTCTTGTGGAAATAATACTGTTCTCAATGAATACGGCATTGTCCAAAAATTGATGAGAGTTGTAATAAAAGCGCTTGTGAATCTTAATCCAGCATACCAAATAATAAATAATCAATATACTTGCCATAGAGCACAAGGTTTGGCCCAAATGTGCTATCAGAAACATATCAGAGGAGCCTATATATAAATTGGCAAAGCTCAGGGAAACTCTGGTGCCCATGGCAGTCCCACATGTCATTAAAAATAACCGTGAACCAGATACAAAATAGTTGTGAGATACAATAGAATAAACCCAATAACTCCCAATATAACTAAAACTGACTTTCCTAAAGTTCAGAGTTATTTTTCAGGAAGCAGAATACTGCAATTATAACTCCCTGATGAGGGATGTTCAGATAAAGGGGCTTATCGTTTCGGGTCTATGCGATTTACATTTTTATATTTGAAGGAGCTTAGAATCTGCAGGTTTTTTAAGATAAGGTCAAAGGAAAGTGATATTGAAAAAAAGCAAAAAGATTAGTATTGAAGGACCCCCCAAAAATATTATAGGACAACTATGAGGTAAAACATAAAAATTATAATGAGGTAATTGATATTAAACAAGTTTTACAGTGTGCCCCCCCCCCATCTGATACTATTTTTTTTCCTTGTTAGTATATAACACATAGTACTAATGAGTAAAAACTCCCGATTCCGGAGACAGAAATGACTATCTGAATATCCCCCCAAAAATAAAAAATTGTGTCACTGTGGACCCCTCTGCACGTAGACCTCAATTAGTGTAGCGTGTACACATGGCTCGCTTTAATCACCACGCCTTTGGCCAGATGTCACGCTCTACTTGTAAAATTGTGAAAAACTCATGTAAAATTTTCTTATGTTGTCCAATGGTATGTCGATATTTTGCTTGTGTCAACCTTTCACTAATGTCAACATAGTAGAAGCTGACATTTTGGTGTTGACCTATTGATTGTCTATCTAGATATTGTCTGAGCCATACATATACCAGTCATATCATCATGTGAATGTGTCCAGCTTCCCCAGGCCCATGCCATTTGTAACCATTGAAGATGGCCTTCAAATTGCTTTTTTTTTACAACTGCTATATTTATAGATTTGGTGGTGGTGGTGTGGGGGGAATGTATCAATTAATGTAAAAAAAAGTGTGGAAGTTGTCAATAACAATCAATCAGCTTCTATATACTGTATCATGTTATAGAAAGTACTTGATAAATGATACCTGCAAGTTGCTCTATGTAACTTCTTCACTTATAACACTGCCAACAGTATGTGACTAATACAAAAAATATATATCGCAAACCATGTGTGTAATAGAACACACAATCACATCTGTAGCTGCCAGTATGATAATGCTTATTTATATTGATGACCACTTACCGATATACTTTATTTTTTTCATTTTCATTTTCTACTTCCCCTTTTCAGTACCTATATAAGTCTCATGGGTAACCTGTAGACAGCTGTAAAGTGAAAACAAATGATGATATTCTAATTTCCTCTTCTTAAGGGATCTAAAGATAACACACGGTCGTTACATCTGTTCGCAAGAATATTATTCTCAGCTTCCTATTCTGCACTGTTTAATATAGTGTTCTTGAGAATCTCCAGAACACTATATTAAGAATAGCACCATGCTGAGCACAGTTTAGAGCTTCTGGTTCCCCCATGCTTAACTCAACTTGCAGATACATTTTAGCAGCTTGTGCAGCTTGTGCATCAATTTTATATTTCTAGGTTTAGAAAAAGGACATGGCCTTCTTTTTTTTATTCTTCTCCTTAAGCGAGTTTTTCCTCCTCCTTATTTCCTTCTTCTCCTCCTGTTTCTTTTCTTTCTTCTCCTCCTTTTTCTACTCCTCCATCTTCTCCTTCTTCTTCTGCTTGTTCTCCTTCTCCTCCTCCTCCTCCTTCTCTGTCTTCTGATTTCTTTTCCTCCTCTTTCTTTCCATATTCTTCTTCTCCTTCTCCATCTCCTCATTCTTCTCTTCTCCGTCATCTCCTTTTTCTCTTTCTTTTCCTACTCCTTCTCCTCCTTTTCCTACTCCTTCATCTCCTCCTACATTTTCATCTTATTCTCCTATTTCTGCTACTACTTCTCGTTCTACATCTCTTCCTTCTCTTCTTTTCCATATTCTTCTCCTTCATCTCCTTCTTTTGCTTTTCATCCTTATCCTCTATTTTCTCTTACTCCTCTTCTTTCTCCCTCTTATCCTTCTTCTCCATCTTTTCCTTCTTATTGTTCTCCTCCTACTTCTTCTCCTCCATGTTGGTTTTACCTTTAAATAATTGCCGCTTTAAAAATACGATATACCTCACCAGAATAATGCTGGCAGCCTACTGGTTAATAACTGCCTATTTTGTAGCTGTTTATAACCTTTATTTCTTTTTTTTGCAAGAAGGTGCAATGTGTAATATATTTCAGTGTTTTTCTTTAGTCTTTGCCAATACCAGTTCTTGCGGGAGTCAGTGTCATCACTTTAATGCTCTTACAACAGAAAATCCTTTCATAATCTGGAGATTAATTCTTCAGTTTTCTAAATGTGCTTGGTGCGGGCCACTATAATATACTGTATGTACAGTATACACAGCAAGAGACCTCTTAAACTTCTCTTTAGTAGCGCAAGTAAATCCATTTGGACAGTATCTTCTTATTTACTAATGTATTGTCCTTCTTTGGTGTTTATTTACTAAGTTCTATTGAAGATGGGATGTTGCTATGGGCAACCAATCAGATTCTATCTATTATCTTACAGTAAGGTATCTGTACATAAATCAGCCTAATTTCACCTATATATAGATAAAAGGCAAACCACTCCTCACCTCTATTAGATGAAGTACCGCCACTAACCACTAGAAGCCACTCAGTGGATCAAAGTACTCCTTAGTGTGTTAAAAATGTCATAACAGAAAGTGAAAGCCATTTTTGCAGGGACACTGATCTGTTTCATAGTTTCTGTATATGGAGAGAGGGAGGTGTGTAAAAAGAGATTGGAGGTAGGAGCAGATAGCAGCTGGGCTGGGGTGGAGGTTTGTGGGCTAAAACTGTCACAGTTCGAAGTGAAAGTAAAAACTATCACAGCTCAAAGTGAAAGTAAATCACAGAAGCCATCATTTGGGCTTTTAACTAGTTAAATTATAAACTAGCCAGTAAGCCAGAAATTATGATATTTTTAATATGGATGACTTCGGTAATGTTCCTGAAAAGGTTAGAATCCTCTTTCTATCTGCATGACAACCTAGCTTAACCTTCTGAAGAAGAGCTCAGCTGTCAAATCACATTAAGAAACACAAGAACCAGATACTCCTTTGATGCAGACCAACAATGACTATATTGGCTTTTCAGCCATTAGCTGCTCCATGTGTTCAATATATATACAGTATATAGTGGTATTTACATATAGGACCGTGACTAGGGTGGTGCAGAGTTTACATCCAGCACTGCAGGCAGGGCCGGATTAAAGGGGGAGCAAAGGAGGTCAGTACCCCTGGGCCCCCCTCTATCTAGGGGCCGCCTGTGGTTGACATGTATTTTTTTTTTTTTTTTAGCTAAAGGTTTTGTGCATGGCAGTGGGGTAGTGCTGCAGCTTCACCTATCTGCCAATGTGACAATGATTAATGGTGCTGAGCATCAGGAGCCAAGGCACACTGACTGCACAAGTGTGCAGTGCATTACTAAAGGTGCCCACACACTAGAACGATTTTTGAGCCGATTGGCCAATCGAAAATCGGACGATATCGGTCGGATGCGCGCTCCCGTGGATCTTTTGCTAAATCTTCTGATCTTACATGCTGCATGAAAGATCAGAAGATTTAACAAAAGATCCATAGGAACGCACAGCAAAATCTTTGGTAAAGGTGTGCATGTGCCTGAAATCTTTTGTCCAAGACGGACAAAAGATTTCAAGGCTAATTTATGCACACATATTAAGATCACAGATCTTTCTAGTGAGTGGGCACCTTAAGTCTTGGAACAAGAGGTCAGAGGCTGAGAGGCTTGTGCTGAACTCTGCTTGGTGGAGCTAATCATATATTTCTCAGGCCCAAGGAGAACAGCAGCAGTTGCCTTGTCATGGGAGGGTTTTTAATTAGAGGCAGAGTACAAAGTAAAGTAGCTTTTCATGTGGTAACTTTTCATGTGGTATTTTACATATATATTTATGTGTATATTAATCCGCTCCTGCAGTTACCCATTGATCAAGTTTACACATAATTACTCTCTTCATTGTTTCTATTGGGTTTAGGGTTACCCACACAAAATCAGCATTTTCAGTTGCGCTGGGGGGCTGTACTGTCTTTATATTATCTTCATATCCCCAAAGGGATTGTCTACATTGACATCTAGGGGAGACATGGGAACAGACACATGTTCAGTGTGCAAGGTATTGACCTGGGAAGAACCCGGGACCAGGCGCTGTGTGAATGGAGTATATCAGATAAGACCCGAGTCCAACCCGTGTTCAATAACCAACAGAAAGTTGAAACCCTGGCTTTGGTCTGTCAGTGGTATTAGTTAAACCTTCCTGTTAGAACGTTGTCAAATAACAGAGTCACTGAATCACTGTGATGCTCTATACTGGAATACTGTAGATTAGGGAAATAATTTCAATTAGACATGAATATAAAGAGGAACTTGTGGCTACAGATGAGCTTTCTGATAAAAAACCTAAAGAGAAAATATATTTGTGGTCATGTCTTTCCCTTAAATAAAACATTTAGTTATTGCTACTGTAATTGGGGGTCTGTGCATACACACGGTCTTTTGTGAGCATGTGCAGCTCCCCTTTACAAACGGCTTTGGCCACTTTCATATGTTCGGGGTGAGACGGGGATGGACGTGGTGGGGACTGCAGTTGGCCATGGGAACACCTAGCATTTCACGAGTGTCCCTATGAAAACAATGGCCATTCCCATGGCTACGCGGGCGCCCTGTGTCCACGGGTTTCATAAATCAAGCAAATCTTGGGAAAACATGTGAAAAAGGATGTCAGTCATTTCTCTAATAACCATTGTCACATCAACCTTTTGTACCTGTCGACCTTAACTACTATCGACCATATAATGTTTACTTATTGGGCAGTATTCAATGAACATAATCGCGGCGGTGACAGTTTAAACATGTCTGCTGTCCCTGACAGCAGACATGTCCCAGCATGCCCAGGGGGGGCGGCGATGCCTCCCCCCCCGTCGGGGATCGCTGCGATTGGCTGTTCAATGTGAACAGCCAATCGCAGCATTTTCCTGTGTTACCGGCGAATCAGATGCTCGGTAACACAGGGATCAATCACCGCCGGGTGTGAGGGGGTGTGAGGGGGTCACCGGTGATGACCACACCTCACCCCACCTGCCCCCAAGGCTGTGATTGGTCCGTCGGACCGACTGACCAATCACAGCCATGGCGCGTGATTTAAACTAACGGTGACTGCGCTGCAGACGCCATTCCGGTCTGGAATTGCGTGCAGAGCGGTCACCGTGCCAATCTGTCGTGATATACTGACCTGATCCTTGCCTGATACTTACCTGATCACCGTTGGTAGCGTGCTGCCAGCAGCTGGATGCTTCCTGGATCTTGTGACTTCCTGTGTGCTGCTGCTGCAGTGTCATAGAGTGAGAGATAGTGAGGGATAGTGAGGGATAGTGAGAGAGAGTGATAGAGAGTGCTATATTTTGTGTCTGCTGCCCCCCCTTTTGTGCTGATCAGTATATATGTGCTGATCAGCAACTTTTTGGGGGTGCAGGTTTTTTTTTTTAATATATATACCTGTCAGTTGCACCAAAGGTTGTGCTGCCTGTGCAACTGACTGCTGCCCCCCCTTTTGTGCTGATCAGTATAAATTAACTGATCAGCAACTTTTTGGGGGTGCAGGTTTTTTTTTTATATATATACCCTGTCAGGTTGCACCCACAGTTGTGTGCCTGCTGCCCCTCACTGCTAATCAGTGTTGCATCACTGATCTGCAGTTTTTTTTTTTTTGGAGAGTGCAGTGGGGTTTTGTTTTTACACCCACGTTGCTTTTGTGGGTCTCCTGTGGCCGCTGAGCACTGATCAGTGACGTACATCACTGATCAGCATTTTCGGCACAGGGTTGATCTATTTTTTTTTTTGGATCAAATTCCTGTTGCCTTTGAGCGCTGTTCAGTGACGGACGTTACTGACCAACATCTGTGCTCAATTTTTGGCGCAGTACCTTTTTTTTTTTTTTTTTAACCCCTTCAAGGTTGTACCAAAAGCTGCCTTGAAGTTGCTGAGTGACGTACATCACAGATCAGCATTTTTGCCACAGGGTTGATCTAATTTTTTTTTTTTTTATTGGGATCAAATTCCTGTATAAAGTATTTTTTTTTCTGCACTACATACACACTACACACTACATACCCCCCGTGTTGAAATAAAGTTTGTACCCCCCCTACACTATACACGTGTTGAAACATTACACTTACAGAAACACAAAAATAAAAATGGCATCCCAAATGTCATCCCAAATGTCATCCCAAAGAATGTATTCAGCGGAGGAGGCATATGCCATGCTTGCCTCTGACCCTGACACAGCCAGTGATGCAAGCGGGGAATTTGAAGGATTCGTCTTAACCTCATCTTCCTCCTCTAGTGATGAGGGACCCCCTCAAAGACGCCCCCGTAGAGCAGCTGAGACCCCCCCCCAAATGATTGATCCCGTATGGACCCCACCACCAGACAATTTTGAGCCCCAGGTTCCTGAGTTTTTGGCCATCCCAGGAATCCAATTTGATTCAACAGGTCTCAGAGAAATTGACTTTTTCAAATTATTTTTCTCTGATGATTTTATAAATTTCATGGTGGACCAAAGTAATTTATATGCCCAGCAGTTTATTGCTCAAAACCCCACGTCATCATTTGCTAGGTGGACCCCTGTAGATACAGTAGAGATGATGACGTTTTGGGGTCTGGTGTTACATATGGGCATAGTAAAAAAGCCAGAAATTAGGCAATATTGGAGTACAGATGTTCTGTACAGCACCCCACTTCATCGTATGGCCATGACTCGGACTCGTTTTGAGACAATCCTTAAATTTTTACATTACACCGATAATGCACAGTGCCCACCCAGAGATGATCCCACCTTTGACCGGCTATTCAAAGTCAGGCCGGTCATTGATCATTTCAGTGCCAAATTTGCAGAGATGTACATCCCTGAAAAATTTATTTGTATCGACGAGTCCCTTATACATTTTAAAGGAAGGGTTAGATTCCGCCAGTACCTTCCCAGTAAGAGGGCAAGGTATGGCATAAAAATGTATAAACTGTGTGAAAGCACCTCAGGGTACACCCACAGGTTTAGGGTATATGAAGGGAAGGATTCAAGAATTGAACCGCCAGAATGCCCCCCCTCCCTCGTAGGTGTTAGTGGAAAAATTGTCTGGGATTTAGTGCACCCCTTCCTGGATAAAGGTTATCACCTCTATGTGGATAACTTTTACACTAGCATCCCCCTGTTTAAGGCCCTTGGTTCAAGAGGTACAGCAGCTTGCGGTACTGTGCGCAAGAACCAAAGAGGCCTCCCAAAAACGCACATTGCCCAAGTACTGAGAAGGGGTGAAAGCAGGGCACAATCCACCAAAAATATGTTGTTGGTCAAATATAAGGACAAGAGGGATGTCCTTATACTGACAACAATTCATGGAGACAGTACCACCTCCATCCCTGTACGAGGTACCAGTACCCACACCTCAAAACCTAATTGTATCCTAGATTACAATAAGTACATGGGCGGAGTGGATCTTTCAGATCAGGTACTGAAGCCGTACAGTGCCCTGCGGAAAACAAAAATCTGGTACAAGAAGCTGGCCGTGTATATCATCCAGATGGCACTGTATAACGCTTACGTGCTATTCCGTTCTACCAGCCAGAGGGGGACATTTATGCACTTTCAAGAGGAAGTCATAAAGGGCCTAATATTTGGGAACCAGCAGGCAGAGGGCCCCAGTACTTCTAGTACTGGCCCCCGTATTGTACCAGGGCAGCATTTTCCTAACGAAATCCCCTCCACTGCAAGAAAGGGCAGGACACAAAAAAGGTGCAAAGTTTGCTATAAAAAGGGAATAAGAAAGGAAACTATTTTCCACTGTGAAACTTGCCCCGACAAACCCGGCCTATGTATAAAGGAGCGTTTTAAAATATACCACACATCTATGGATTATTAGGTTCATCATTTCACCGTGCTTCGGGGGTCTTGCTAATGCCACATAGCACCCACCATTCATTCCACCAGAATCTGAGCTGCAAAATCCAAAAATCACTCCTTCCCTTCTGAGTCCTGCCATTTTTGGTCACATATGAGGCATTGCCGTACTCGGGAGAAATTGAGGCACAGATTTTGGGGTGCTTTGTCTCCTTCATTCCTTGTGAAAATGAAAAATTTTGAGCCCGAACTGCATTTTTGTGTAAAAAAAAAAAATGTAATTTTTCATTTTCACAGCCCATTTGTACCACAATTGGTGAAACCCCTGGGGGTTTGAAATGTACACTATACCCCTAGATGAATTCCCTGAGGGGATTAGTTTGCAAAATGGGGTCACTTGTGGGGGGGTTCCACTGTATTGGTGCTTCGGGGGTCTTGCTAATGCAACATAGCACCCACCATTCATTCCACCAGAATCTGTGCTGCAAAATCCAAAAATCACTCCTTCCCTTCTGAGTCCTGCCATGCACCCAAATGGTATTTTTTGGTCACATATGAGGCATTGCCGTACTCGGGAGAAATTGGGGCACAGATTTTGGGGTGCTTTGTCTCCTTCATTCCTTGTGAAAATGAAAAATTTTGAGCCAGAACTGCATTTTTGTGTAAAAAAATGTAATTTTTCATTTTCACAGCCCAGTTGTACCACAATTGGTGAAACCCCTGGGGGTTTGAAATGTACACTATACCCCTAGATTAATTCCCTGAGGGGTGTAGTTTGCAAAATGGGGTCACTTGTGGGGGGGTTCCTAACTTTTAGCATCTTATGGTGCTAATCTCATAATCTCATAAAAAGGAGGCTCCAAAATCAAGTAGGTGCTCCTATTATGAAGCCTGTGGTTTGGTCAACGTGCACACTAGGGCCACATATAGGATATTTATGAAAACAAAAGAATTGGGGGAATCAATTTTTAGTCACATTTCTCTAGTAAAATCAACTGTGTTCCTTAGAAAAATGTATTAAAATTGAAAATCTGCAAAAAAAATGACATTTTGAAATTTCACCTACACTTTGTTTTAATTCCTGTGAAACACCTAAAGGGTTAACAAACTTCCAAAATGCTGTTTTGAATACTGTGAGGGGTGCAGTTTTTGAAATGGCATCATTTATGGGGGTGTCTCACATACAAGTCCCTCAAAGTCACATCAGAACTGAACTGGTCCCTAAAAAAATCAGTGTTTGAAATTTTCTTGAAAATTTGAGAATTTGCTATTCATATTTTAAGCCTCCTAGTGTCCAAAAAAAGTAAAAGGAGGTTGAAATAATGATGGAAACATAAAGTAGACATATGGTCTATGTTAGTTATTAACTATTTTGAGTGGTATGATTATTTGTCTCACAAGCAGAAAATTCAATTTTTTTACGACATTTTGGTATTTTTCACAAAAAAACACAGACTGTATCGACCAAAATTTACCACTAACTTAAGGTACAATGTGTCACGAGAAAACATTCTCAAAATCACTGGGATAAGTAAAAGCAAAAAAAAGTTATCCCCACTTAAGTGATACCTGTCAGATTTGAAAAAAAGGGCTCTGTCAGGAAGGCAAAAACAGGCTGCGGCGGGAAGGGGTTAAAAGTTCACTTTCCACTTCACCATGAAAAGATGGCGATTTGCTATACGGTGACACACGGCGAAAATCACTTAAAAAGACGGTGAAAAGTGCACGTTGAATAGGGTGATTTACTTTCTGACACAAAAAAAATCACCTTCTAACGCGAAAATAGCACAAATTCGCCGTGAAACAGGACGAATTATCCTCATTGAATACGGCCCATTGACTGTTGATCGATCATCCAGATACCAAAATAAACATTTAACAACTAAATGGTGTAGGGATAGGGATCAGCAAATAACAAACCTGGGGGTGATTCTGGTACAGTTTACCGAGTCCTTGAAACACCGCCCCGGCAAATGCACCCCCCCCTGCTGCCGTATCCCCTTGCAACCATGCAAGATGATGTGCCACAAAGACACGTCCCTTCGCATTTGATGGTCAGAGACCATCTAAGGATCTCCCCTGCCTTCAACCCCCCCCCCGCCCCGCGGCACACCTCATCCCACCCGCTATCCCCTGACAATGCACAGCGTTTTCATGGGGACGCTTATGAAACGCTGAGCGTTACCGTGTGCAACAGCCTAGTCTGCAGCCACACAGCCCCAGCCCACACCGCTCCGTGTGAACGGCCCAGCCACATTGCAGTTTGCAGTCAGGGTTTGCGTCTGTGCAGAAATGCGCTTGTGCAAACCTGACAATCAGGGCAAGTGCCGAGTGAACCAGATTGGCCCCATAATCATAGCGTGTAGGGTTAAGGCAGCAAAAACTAGATGATAATTGAATCTGTCAGTCATCAGCTGAATCCCCCGATTGTTCTTCTCTGTGTCTACAATGCACAAATTAGTAGATTGCAATGTGTGCTAAAAAAAAACAAAAAGCGGAACAAAATAATGTGATGATGTCATCATGTCAGTGCTCCAGAAACCACAGCACACTCTGCTTTTCCACTGATGCAGCCCTGTAACCACTGTTTGAACAATAGTTCATTGAGATACTGACATGGGAGGTTATTCAGGTTGGAGGCTGCGCATTTGCAGCCTTGCGAGTCTACCAAACCCCGCCTTGCCACCCATTCGCAAGGCAAATTTGCAGCTTGCGCCGGGTATCGCCATTCTCAATAATGCCTCTACAAATGCCCCTACCTAAGGCAATATAGGTTTCTGTAGTGACAGCAGAGTGTGACTCGTATCCGGCCCTTAGTACTGGGAAGACAATTAGAGAAAAAGCTTTAGATTTTGAAGAGGAACAAAACTTGTTATTAGGAAGTTAAGTGGTTTTTCTACATTTTTCTGGGGAAAATGGAAATTTTTATGTAGAACAATTAATAATATTGTTCATTTTTAGATGATTATACAGTAATTTAGAAGTTCAATCTTATTAACCAGAAACAGAAAAAATCCCGTGTCACTTAAGAGTGTCTGTAGCAAAAATCTCGACCAGTAATAACGTAATTTTCCTTTTTATCACCCAGTGTGTACGCATTATGGCCCAATTCAGACCGGGTCATATTATACGACTGTGAATTCGTAATCTGGTAGACCCATGGCAACCAGACGCCAGGCCTTCATGCGATAAAATCCTGCTACTTTTTTTTAATGGCTGACCATTCGCAAGGTGATTGACAGGATCCGGTGTTTGGGGGCAGTAACCGTCCGTTTTCTGGGAGTGTCAGGGAAAACGCGGTCGTGTCCAGGCATTGTCATGTGACGTCAGCTCCGGCCCCTATCAGCCTGAATCTATCACAGCCGCTGAGTAAGTCCTGGACTATGCACAGACTGCGCACACTGAGGAATAATTTCATGGTGAGCGGCTGTTATCTGGGAGTGTCAGGGATAATGCAGGCGTGGCCAGGTGTATGAGTGGAAGTCATGTGATGTCAGCTCCGCCCCCAATCAGCCTGATTCTATCACAGCCGCTAAGTACGTCCTGGTAAGAACTGAACAAATTTTCATTCCAACCAATTTTCAGATTGGAAAGATGATCTTGCAGTGTGTATCCAGGCCAGATGTATCAAGCTTCAAAAGTGATAAAAGGAAGAGTGAAAAACAACCAGCCAAGCAGCTCCTGGGGGAGATTCTCTAAGAATCTCCGCCCCCCTTCGCCGCCCATCGCATATTATCCTTTGCGGTGAAAGTCGCCGGGTCCCAGCAGGTCCCGGCGGCTCTCCCCTCCCTCCCACACCCGGCGCTGCTGCTGCTGCGCCGGGCTCTCCTCCTCCCTGCACCCGGAAGAGGATCAGTGCAGGAGGAGGTCACAGGTCCGGGCAGCACTGCGCTGTGCTGCCCGGACACAGGTGAGGGGGCGATGCGGGGCGTCGGAGGGTTGCGATAGAAGCCCATTGGCTTCTACGGGGGATGCTTACAGCATCCCAAAATGCGGTAAAAACCCCGATAACGGGATGTTTAGCTTAGAGAATCTCCCCCCCTATCTGTCATTTTTCAAACCCAGTCTGTAACACCACATTTAGGAGCTGATTGGCTGGCTGTGTATCACTCTCCACTTTATCAGTTTTGAAGCTTGATACATCTGTCCCTCCTTTCCCACACTACTGTATGATGATGTAGTTTTGACATTTGACATTTAAAAGAAGAAGTAATCCTCTGATTACTAGTGGGTGGGCATGTCTTCGTTACTTATTTGTCTACAGTAATTAGTAATCTCCTGGGATTAATCATTAACATACAGTGCATTGAGTATTGTGTAGTTCCCACAGCATATGACCATACATTGCTTCAAATGTTCCCCAGATATGACATACATGATCGCCCTTCACCACATCAGGGGTTGTCCCCTAAGTTTCTTGTGACTTTATATAGAAAACCTATAAGAGGTCATTTCAACAATACTTCAGTCCTCCATCTGGGACTCTGTATATGAAGCAGCTAATACCCCTTTCCCACTGCAGCTCTTAAACGGTAAATTGCCGTTTTCCCCCCACAATTTACCGTTTAAGGCTGCAGTGGGAAAGTGCCAGAGTTGAAATACCGGTTAAAGTTAACCGGTCTTTCAACCCGTTTAAAAAGCAGAGTCCTACACGTTTAAATACCGTTTTTAAGGCAGTGGGAATGCCTCTTAAACGGTATTTAAAGTACCACACTACTTCCCCCTCCCCTTGTACCTGCCCTGTGCCCACCCTCCCCTGATACTTACCTGCGTGGGTTCACGCACTGCTGGGGAGGCATCGGGTCCGGCATGGGCACAGTACTTCAGGTCCCTCAGGATGCTGGGCAGTGGGGACGCAGCGGGAACCATCCCACATGGGCACGGTGCTGTGGGTGCTGGTGGTGCAGCAGGGTAATTTCAGGGTCCATACGGCGTCGGGGCAGTCCCTGCAGCTGATTGAAACTAATAGTTCCCACTATGCGCATATCTAATGAGTGCCGTGCATATCAATGAGCCTCTAATTACATATGCGCATATATAATGAGCGGATCATTGATATGCACAGCGCTCAGTAGACATGCGCATAGTGGGAACTATTAGTTCCCATCAGCTGCAGGGACTGCCCCGACGCCGTATGGACCCTGCTGCACCACCAGCATCCACAGCACAGTGCCCATGTGGGATGGACCCCGGAGCCTCCCCACTGCCCAGCATCCAGAGGGACCCCAAGTACTGTGCCCATGCCAGACCCGATGCCTCCCCAGAAGTGCGTGAACCCCGCCGCACGGATCCCCCACGCAGGTAAGTATCAGGGGAGGGTGGGCACAGGGCAGGTACCAAGCGAGGGGGGGTATATTACTGGTTAATTACCGTTTTGTAGCTTTCACAAGGGGTTCAATGTGAAAGGTACAAAAACGGTAATTAAACAGTAATATACCGTTTACTACATGCAGTGGAAAAGGGGTTAAACCTGCTTTGACCCGTTTAAAGAACCGTTTAAAAAAACGGGTCAAAGCAGGTTTGGCAGTGGGAAAGCAGCATAAATGTGCTGGGGACCGTTTTATTCCAGTGCTGAACTGAAATATCAGCAACAGAGTGACCGCTAATGGCCAAACCGATACAGGACTGGACTAATGACACAAAGGAACACTCTATGGCCCTTATTCTGATTGAGTCGGATGGTTCCGTGTGCGGTCGGACGGCTGATGTTTGGTGTTGGCCAATATGTATCTGCACATGTGTGAACGTCTCGCATGTCCGAACATGGCGTGAATTCCGTGCAGAAAACGATCGTACGGAACCATCCGAGCAGGGAGTGGAGAGGGGCGTGAAGGGCTGTTTGGGCTCATTACCATATGCATACGCCCCGCGTTTCATTCCCAATCCTATGAAATCGCTGGGCGTACGTATGGTAATGCATCCGTGACGCACGTGTAGGGGGCGGACAGCTGACATAGCCAGATGCCAGCTGCCCGCCCATATCCCTGCTTTCACACGGAAAAATGTCCGAGTGGTCTGGAGCACTCGATGCTGCCTGACCGCTTGGTCCATCATTCAATGGTCATCGATCATCGGAGGATTGGGGAGGTTCCCACAGAAACATCCACTCGCGGTCCGTTTGGACGTGTGAGTGAGCCATACGGTAGGCAGGGCTAAGAACACTCAGTGAACGTCCGAAATACGCATCCGTCCGAGTCAACTAGAATAAGGGCCTTTATTGGATCACATTATTTTATGTTCTATATGACTAAAATGAAAAGTCTACGTATGGCTTTATTGGTTGTAATCCTCCCTGACCCTACTACGGAAACAGCAGGACATTCAAGTCATGGTCAGAAGACCAGCGTTGAAATCTTAACATTGATGCCAGTATCCCGATCCTAAGTATTTGGGGTGGGAGATTGAGAGGAAGGGAGGTATGTTTAGGCACTAGCAGCTGATTTAAGGCCTCCATACACTAACTCGACAAGGGCCAATTTCACACGTTCCCAATGGTACGGTACGAGAAATCGTCCCAAATCGGAGGGAGAGTTATTTACCTAGAAGGGGAGTGTAGGGTTAGGCTGTGGGGCAGGGGAGGGTAAGGGCTGCTTCTAAATCAGTCACGTTGTAGTGTTACCCATAGCATCTAATTAGATTTTAGGGGGTACATTAGCTCAAGTGTCTAAAAATTAAAAGAGGTGATGTTTCCCATAGCAACCAATCAGATTCTGGTTGCTATAGGCAATATCACCTCTATTCATTTTTAGAAGCTTTACTAAGTTTACCCGAGTATCATTACTTTGTAAACAAAAAGAGTTGATCCTGTTAGCCCCAATGATTTAACCAGAGCGAATCATTGCGGCAGCGGCCGCACTTTACAGCGGACGGAATTCACACTAAAGTGTCACCTGCCCCATAAGGCACTGAGCAATTTTGAGTGAATTCCTGCTTAAACCAGCCTGAGAAGGATACAAAATCGTGTGCCGCTGCCATGTTTAAACACTGTGGAAACGGGAACTCGCACCCCTTGCAATAGGATCAACCCCAAAGAGTGGTAAGTTGCTATAGCAACACACCAGCATGTCTGTACTTCTATGGAAACCCATACATTCTTCTAAATTTAGGGAAAACAGTCATAAAAGTGTCATTTACTTCAAACAGATGTGTCCAAACTATAACCCTCCAGCAGTTGTGAAACTACAATCCCATCATGCCTTGCCAGTTTTGCTATTAGGGAATGCTAGAACTATGGCAAAGCATGCTGGGATGTGTAGTTTCACAACAGTAGGACGGCCACAGTTTGGAAATGCCTGACTTAGAAGAAATGAGATTGTTAGTCACATAACTGACATTCTTTTATTCTAGAAGGACCCCTTGTGGGAATGTGCAGTACTACATGCCGGTACAGTATGTAACGTTTACATTGTAGTTAAGTGCCAACAACATGTAGCATACCCTCCAACATGACCCATTCCATTAGGTACAAAATGCTCTGTTCCTGGACTTCCCTGCCAGTGGCAGTTACAGATGTGAGCCTGCAGCACAGTCCAATATTCAAAAAGGGGAGCCACACCAGCTGCTATCCCAAACATCACTAAGAGTTGATGTGACACCCCCTCTTTGAATATTGGACTGTGCTGTAGGCTCACATCTGTAACTGTCACTGGCAGGGAAGTCCAGGAACAGAGCATTTTGTACCTAATGGGATGGGTCATGTTGGAGGGTATGATGTAGTATTGTTAAAAACCAGGAAGCACAATTCAGTCGCTGCCCCAGACACTTGAATCCCCTCGCATGCGGTTGCCACTAGGAGATATTCGATAGTCACCCACCATCAAATGCATACCTCCCAACTCCTGTGCTTAAGAAATAGGGGGCGGGTCGTATGCAAATGAGGGTGCGGCTTATGCTAATTAGCCGTGACCTCATTTTCATATGAGAATAGATGCTGTGCGCATGCGCACAGCGTCTATTCTATTAGATTGGGGGGTCTCCCAACTGCCACCCCCCGCAGCGGGACAATGCCTGCCGCGGGTGGGACAGCGGGACAGGACCCGAAAATCGGGACTGTCCCGCTGTAATCGTGACAGTTGGGAGGTATGCAAATGATTTCTCCTGTCTTCGGTAACAAAAGTTAAGCTGGCCATACATCAGAAAGATCGATCTTAAGATCGATTGCACTCATGATTGTGTACAATTTCCCTTGAAATCCCCGGCAGTCCTTGGTGGTTTTTGGACACACAATCTACACACAATCGATCATATGATCAGTCATACAATCTATCTGCTGCATGATTTTGTACACAAGATGTGCACACAATCTACACACAATCGATCATACAATCAGTCATACAATCCATCTTATGATTGATTGTATGATTGTGTACATAAGATGTGCACACAATCTGCATACAATCCATCTTACAATCAATTGAGATTGTATGATTGGGTACAATATCTTTCTGATGTATGGCCAGCTTTAGTGTAAACTGGCTTTGGTACTTATGTATTAGCAGGGTGCCCGGCTAGGCTACACTGACAATGTACCTTAGGCTACGTTGTCAGCGTAGCCTAGCGGGGCGCCCTGCTAATATGTGCCTGTGCCTTTAGACTTACTTAGGGCGGGCTGAAGGGTGGGCAGCGGGAGCGGCGGCCGGGCGAAGGTGGGAGATACCGCCAGCACCCGGCGGACACCAACAGCCGGGGGGGTGGCAGCAATGTACGTAATTCAGCGTACTGCCGCTGGGGGAGCATCACATGGTTTCCCTGCTCCACCAGCGGCACTACGCTAATTGCGTACATTGCTGGAGGATGCGAGTGCAGGGAGCCGAGTGCCGGAGGCGCCGGTGACATCGTTAAGGGTAAGTTTAACCCCTTCCCGACAATTGACGTACATTTACGTCATGGTCGGGAAGTACTTCCCGACACATGGCGTAAATGTACGTCATGGCTTGTAACTGTCACCGCGTCTATAGACGCGGTGACAGTTTCAACATGTCTGCTGTCCCTGACAGCAGACATGTCCGTGCATGCACAGGGGAGGCTGCGATGCCGCCCCCCCGTCGGCGATCGCTGTGATTGGCTGTTCAGTGTGAACAGCCAATTACAGCGTTTTCTGTGTCACCGGCGAATAACGTTCGCCGGTGACACGCGATCGGAGGTGATTGGTGCTGTAAAGTACAGCACCAATCACCGCGGGGTGTAAGGGTGACACTGGTGTCACCCCACCTCACCCCGCCCGCCCCCAAAGGCCGTGATTGGTCCGTCGGACCGACGGACCAATCACAGCCATGGAGGGGGGTTTAAACTAACGGTGACTGCACTGCAGACGCCACTCCGGTCTGGAATTGCGTGCAGTGCGGTCACCGTGCCTAGCTGCCGCAGTATACTGACCTGAACCTTGCCAAATACTTACCTGATCCTTGCAAATATCTTGCCTGCTTCATCACTGCTTGTAGTGTGCTGGATGCTTCCTGGATCCTGTTACTTGTGACTTCCTGTGTTGTGAACTTGTGCTGCTGCAGTGTAATAGCGTTAGATAGAGAGAGATAGAGAGAGATAGTGTCAGAGAGTGCTATATTTTGTGCTGCTGCAGTGTGATATAGTTATAGAGAGAGAGAGAGATAGAGAGAGATAGAGAGAGATAGAGAGAGAGAGATAGAGAGGCCTAGTGACAGAGAGTGCTACATTTTGTGCTGCTGCAGTGTGATAGTTATAGATAGAGAGATAGAGAGAGATAGATAGAGAGAGAGAGATAGAGATAGTGACAGATTGTGCTATATATTTTTTATATAACTGACTGCTGCCCCCCCTTTTGTGCTGATCAGTATAAATTAACTGATCAGCAACTTTTTGGGGGCGCAGGTTTTTTTTTATATATATATATACCTGTCACTGCTGCTGCTGCAGTGTCATAGAGTGTTAGATAGTGAGAGATAGAGAGATAGAGAGAGATAGTGACAGAGAGTGATAGAGAGTGCTAAATTTTGTGTCTGCTGCCCCCGCCTTTTGTGCTGATCACTATATCTGAGGTGATCAGCAACTTTTTGGGGGTGCAGAGGTTTTTTTTTTTTATATATATACCTGCCAGTTGCACTGTCAGTTGCACCAAAGGTTGTGCACCTGCTGCCCCTCACTGGTAATCAGTGTCGCATCACTGATCACCTTTTTTTTTTTTTGTGTGTGCTGTGGGGTCTTTTTTTAATTTTTTTTTTACACACACTGTGATTTTGTGGGTGTCCTGTGGCCGCTGTGCGCTGATCAGTGACGTACATCACTGATCAGCTTTTTCGGCACAGGGTTGATCTATTTTTTTTTTTTTTTTTTTTATCAAATTCCTGTTGCCTTTGAGCGCTGTTCAGTGACGGACGTTACTGACCAACATCTGTGCTCAATTTTTGGCGCAGGACCTTTTTTTTTTTTTTTTTAACCCCTTCAATTTTTTTTTTAACCCCTTCAATTTTTTTTTTAACCCCTTCAATTTTTTTTTTTTTTTAACCCCTTCAATTTTTTTTTTTTGTATAAAGTATTTTTTTTTTTCTGCACTACATACACACTACACACTACATACCCCCCGGGTTGAAATAAAGTTTGTACCCCCCCCTACACTATACACGTGTTGAAACATTTCACTACCAGTAACACAAAAATAAAAATGGCATCCCAAATGTCATCCCAAATGTCATCCCAGTCATCCAGAAGAATGTATTCAGCGGAGGAGGCATATGCCATGCTTGCTTCTGACTCTGACACAGCCAGTGATGCAAGCGGGGAATTTGAAGGATTCGCCTTAAGCTCCTCTTCCTCCTCTGGTGATGAGGGACCCCCTCAAAGACGCCCCCGTAGAGCAGCTGAGACCCCCCCCCCAATAATTGATCTCGTATGGACCCCACCACCAGACAATTTTGAGCCCCAGGTTCCTGAGTTTTTGGCCATGCCAGGAATCCAATTTGATTCCACAGGTCTCAGAGAAATTGTCTTTTTTAAATTATTTTTCTCTGATGATTTTATAAATTTAATGGTGGACCAAACTAATTTATATGCCCAGCAGTTTATTGCTCAAAACCCCACGTCATCATTTGCTAGGTGGACCCCTGTAGATGCAGTAGAGATGATGACGTTTTGGGGTCTGGTGTTTCATATGGGCATAGTAAAAAAGCCAGAAATTAGGCAATATTGGAGTACAGATGTTCTGTACAGCACCCCATTTTACCGTATGGCCATGCCCCGGGCTCGATTTGAGACGATCCTTAAATTTTTGCATTACAACGATAATGCACAGTGCCCACCCAGAGATGATCCCACCTTTGACCGGCTATTCAAAGTCAGGCCGGTCATTGATCATTTCAGTGCCAAATTTGAAGAGATGTACATCCCAGATAAATTCATTTGCATAGACGAGTCCCTTATACATTTTAAAGGAAGGGTTAAATTCCGCCAGTACCTTCCCAGTAAGAGGGCAAGGTATGGCATAAAAATGTATAAGCTGTGTGAAAGCACCTCAGGGTACACTCACAGGTTTAGGGTATATGAAGGGAAGGATTCAAGAATTGAACCGCCAGAATGCCCCCCCTCCCTCGTAGGTGTTAGTGGAAAAATTGTCTGGGATTTAGTGCACCCCTTCCTGGATAAAGGTTATCACCTCTATGTGGATAACTTTTACACCAGCATCCCCCTGTTTAAGGCCCTTGGTTCAAGAGGTACAGCAGCTTGCGGTACTGTGCGCAAGAACCAAAGAGGCCTCCCAAAAACGCACATTGCCCAAGTAATGAGGGGTGAAAGCAGGGGAATATGCACCGAAAATATGTTGTTGGTCAAATATAAGGACAAGAGGGATGTCCTTATACTGACAACAATTCACGGAGACAGTACCACCTCCGTCCCTGTACGAGGTACCAGTACCCACACCTCAAAACCTAATTGTATCCTGGATTACAATAGGTACATGGGCGGAGTGGATCTTTCAGATCAGGTACTGAAGCCGTACAGTGCCCTGCGGAAAACAAAAATCTGGTACAAGAAGCTGGCCTTGTATATCATCCAGATGGCACTGTATAACGCTTACGTGCTATTCCGTTCTACCGGCCAGAGGGGGACATTTATGCACTTTCAAGAGGAAGTCATAAAGGGCCTAATATTTGGGAACCAGCAGGCAGAGGGCCCCAGTACTTCTAGTACTGGCCCCCGTATTGTACCAGGGCAGCATTTTCCTGATGAAATCCCCTCCACTGGAAAAAAGGGCAGGACACAAAAAAGGTGCAAAGTTTGCTATAAAAAGGGAATAAGAAAGCAAACTATTTTCCAGTGTGACACTTGCCCCGACAAACCCGGCCTATGTATAAAGGAGTGTTTTAAAATATACCACACATCTATGGATTATTAGGTTCATAATTTCACCGTGCTTCAGGGGTCTTGCTAATGCCACATAGCACCCACCATTCATTCCACCAGAATCTGAGCCGCAAAATCCAAAAATCACTCCTTCCCTTCTGAGTCCTGCCATGCACCCAACTGGTATTTTTTGGTCACATGTGAGGCATTGCCGTACTCGGGAGAAATTGGGGCACAGATTTTGGGGTGCTTTTTCTCCTTCATACCTTCTGAAAATGAAAAATTTTGAGCCAGAACTGCATTTTTGTGTAAAAAAATGTAATTTTTCATTTTCACTGCCCACTTGTATCAAAATTGGTGAAACCCCTGGGGGTTTGAAATGTACAATATACCCCTAGATGAATTCCCTGAGGGGTGTAGTTTGCAAAATGGGGTCACTTGTGGGGGGGTTCCACTGTATTGGTGCTTTGGGGGTCTTGCTAATGCGACATAGCACCCACCATCATTCCACCAGAATTTGTGCTGCAAAATCCAAATATCACTCCTTCCCTTCTGAGTCCTGCCACTTTTTGGTCACACATGAGGCATTGCCGTACTCGGGAGAAATTGGGGCACAGATTTTGGGGTGCTTTGTCTCCTTCATTCCTTCAGAAAATGAAAAATTTTGAGCCAGAACTGCATTTTTGTGTAAAAAAATTTAATTTTTCATTTTCACTGCCCACTTGTATCAAAATTGGTGAAACCCCTGGGGGTTTGAAATGTACACTATACCTCTAGATGAATTCCCTGAGGGGTGTACTTTGCAAAATGGGGTGACTTGTGGGGGGGTTCCACTGTATTGGTGCAACATAGCACCCACCATTCATTCCACCAAAATCTGTGCTGCAAAATCCAAAAATCACTCCTTCCCTTCTGAGTCCTGCCATGCACCCAACTGGTATTTTTTGGTCACATGTGAGGCATTGCCGTACTCGGGAGAAATTGGGGCACAGATTTTGGGGTGCTTTTTCTCCTTCATACCTTCTGAAAATGAAAAATTTTGAGCCAGAACTGCATTTTTGTGTAAAAAAATGTAATTTTTCATTTTCACTGCCCACTTGTATCAAAATTGGTGAAACCCCTGGGGGTTTGAAATGTACACTATACCCCTAGATGAATTCCCTGAGGGGTGTACTTTGCAAAATGGGGTGACTTGTGGGGGGGTTCCACTGTATTGGTGCAACATAGCACCCACCATTCATTCCACCAAAATCTGTGCTGCAAAATCCAAAAATCACTCCTTCCCTTCTGAGTCCTGCCATGCACCCAACTGGTATTTTTTGGTCACATGTGAGGCATTGCCGTACTCGGGAGAAATTGGGGCACAGATTTTGGGGTGCTTTTTCTCCTTCATACCTTCTGAAAATGAAAAATTTTGAGCCAGAACTGCATTTTTGTGTAAAAAAATGTAATTTTTCATTTTCACTGCCCACTTGTATCAAAATTGGTGAAACCCCTGGGGGTTTGAAATGTACACTATACCCCTAGATGAATTCCCTGAGGGGTGTAGTTTGCAAAATGGGGTCATTTGTGGGGGGGTTCCACTGTATTGGTGCTTGGGGGGTCTTGCTAATGCGACATAGCACCCACCAAAATTCCACCAGAATCTGAGCTGCAAAATCCAAAAATCACTCCTTCCCTTCTGAGTCCTGCCATGCACCGAACTGGTATTTTTTGGTCACATGTGAGGCATTGCCGTACTCGGGAGAAATTGGGGCACAGATTTTGGGGTGCTTTTTCTCCTTCATACCTTCTGAAAATGAAAAATTTTGAGCCAGAACTGCATTTTTGTGTAAAAAAATGTAATTTTTCATTTTCACTGCCCAGTTGTATCAAAATTGGTGAAACCCCTGGGGGTTTGAAATGTACACTATACCCCTAGATGAATTCCCTGAGGGGTGTAGTTTGCAAAATGGGGTCACTTGTGGGGGGGTTCCACTGTATTGGTGCTTGGGGGGTCTTGCTAATGCGACATAGTACCCACCAAAATTCCACCAGAATCTGAGCTGCAAAATCCAAAAATCACTCCTTCCCTTCTGAGTCCTGCCATGCACCTAAATGGTATTTTTTGGTCACATGTGAGGCATTGCCGTACTCGGGAGAAATTGGGGCACAGATTTTGGGGTGCTTTTTTTCCTTCATACCTTCTGAAAATGAAAAATTTTGAGCCAGAACTGCATTTTTGTGTAAAAAATGTAATTTTTCATTTTCACTGCCCACTTGTATCAAAATTGGTGAAACCCCTGGGGGTTTTAAATGTACACTATACCCCTAGATGAATTCCCTGAGGGGTGTAGTTTGCAAAATGGGGTCACTTGTGGGGGGGTTCCACTGTATTGGTGCTTGGGGGGTCTTGCTAATGCGACATAGCACCCACCAAAATTCCACCAGAATCTGAGCTGCAAAATCCAAAAATCACTCCTTCCCTTCTGAGTCCTGCCATGCACCCAACTGGTATTTTTTGGTCACATGTGAGGCATTGCCGTACTCGGGAGAAATTGGGGCACATATTTTGGGGTGCTTTTTCTCCTTCATACCTTCTGAAAATGAAAAATTTTGAGCCAGAACTGCATTTTTGTGTAAAAAAATGTAATTTTTCATTTTCACTGCCCACTTGTATCAAAATTGGTGAAACCCCTGGGGGTTTGAAATGTACACTATACCCCTAGATGAATTCCCTGAGGGGTGTACTTTGCAAAATGGGGTGACTTGTGGGGGGGTTCCACTGTATTGGTGCAACATAGCACCCACCATTCATTCCACCAAAATCTGTGCTGCAAAATCCAAAAATCACTCCTTCCCTTCTGAGTCCTGCCATGCACCCAACTGGTATTTTTTGGTCACATGTGAGGCATTGCCGTACTCGGGAGAAATTGGGGCACAGATTTTGGGGTGCTTTTTCTCCTTCATACCTTCTGAAAATGAAAAATTTTGAGCCAGAACTGCATTTTTGTGTAAAAAAATGTAATTTTTCATTTTCACTGCCCACTTGTATCAAAATTGGTGAAACCCCTGGGGGTTTGAAATGTACACTATACCCCTAGATGAATTCCCTGAGGGGTGTAGTTTGCAAAATGGGGTCACTTGTGGGGGGTTCCACTGTATTGGTGCTTGGGGGGTCTTGCTAATGCGACATAGCACCCACCAAAATTCCACCAGAATCTGAGCTGCAAAATCCAAAAATCACTCGTTCCCTTCTGAGTCCTGCCATGCACCCAACTGGTATTTTTTGGTCACATGTGAGGCATTGCCGTACTCGGGAGAAATTGGGGCACAGATTTTGGGGTGCTTTGTCTCCTTCATACCTTCTGAAAATGACAAATTTGGAGCCAGAACTGCATTTTTGTGTAAAAAAAAATATTTTTCATTTTCACTGCCCAGTTGTACCACAATTGGTGAAACCCCTGGGGGTTTGAAATGTACACTATACCCCTAGATGAATTCCCTGAGGGGTGTTGTTTGCAAAATGGGGTCACTTGTGGGGGGGTTCCTAACTTTTAGCATCTTATGGTGCCTAGAAACCTACATGGTGCCTAAAAAATAATCTCATAAAAAGGAGGCTCCAAAATCAAGTAGGTGTTTCTTCTATTATGAAGCCTGTGGTTTGGTCAACGTGCACACTAGGGCCACATATAGGATATTTATGAAAACAAAAGAATTGGGGGAATCAATTTTTAGTCACATTTCTCTAGTAAAATGTACTGTGTTCCTTAGAAAAATGTATTAAAATTGCAAATCTGCAAAAAAAATGAAATTTTGAAATTTCACCTACGCTTTGTTTTAATTCCTGTGAAACACCTAAAGGGTTAACAAACTTCCAAAATGCTGTTTTGAATACTGTGAGGGGTGCAGTTTTTGAAATGGTATCATTTATGGGGGTGTCTCACATACAAGTCCCTCAAAGTCACATCAGAACTGAACTGGTCCCTAAAAAAATCAGTGTTTGAAATTTTCTTGAAAATTTGAGAATTTGCTATTCATATTGTAAGCCTCCTAGTGTCCAAAAAAATTAAAAGGAAGTTGAAATAATGATGGAAACATAAAGTAGACATATGGTCTATGTTAGTTATTAACTATTTTGAGTGGTATGATTATTTGTCTCACAAGCAGAAAATTTAACATTTTGCAAATTGCTAAATTTTCCATTTTTTTCCCGACATTTTGGTATTTTTCACAAAAAAACACAGACTGTATCGACCCAAATTTACCACTAATTTGAAGTACAATGTGTCACGAAAAAACAATCTCAAAATCACTGGGATAAGTAAAAGCAAAAAAAAGTTATCCCCACTTAAGTGAGACATGTCAGATTTGAAAAAAAGGCCTCTGTCAGGAACGCAAAAACTGGCTCTGTCAGGAAGGGGATAATACACTACACACACACACTAACACAATCATATCCACACTATCCACGTCATACCCCCATTACGTAGTTTGCGTAGTGGTGTATTGAGAATACCAATACAACACTATGCTTGCTACATAAACTACATAAGTTACGTAAACTAGGTAATTTACGTAATACATAATGGTTTATATTGTAAGGGTTCTGGGAGTGTCCCCGCCAAAACTAACTCTGTTGCCTCTCCCTGGAGTCGACGGATGTGTGCAGGGCTAGGCTTCGCCTGTACCCGTCCCGGCTGTAAGGGCGAATTAGGTCCGCCCAGACTCCGTTACAGGCAGGTCTTATGTACGGACAACACGTCCGCCGAGGCCAGGAGAGAGCAAGGGGACAAGCTAACTAATTCCCACAAGAAACGGGGAACTCCCAGAAACCCCCAAGGGGGTGACTACACAGGGAGATTGGGAATGCTCCCACAGGTGACGAGACAAGGTAATCTGGACGCAGCAATGCGTGACTGTGGTACATATACACAATGGCAACAATGCTCAGAAGATGGTATGAGTAACAATAATAAACAATAGCAACAATGCTTAGATGATGGTATGCAGTAATAGACAATGGCAACAATGCTCAGAAGATGGTATGAGTAACAATAATAAACAATAGCAACAATGCTAAAATTATGGTATGCAGTAATAGACAATGGCAACAATGCTCAGAAGATGGTATGAGTAACAATAATAAACAATAGCAACAATGCTCAGAAGATGGTATGCAATAATAATAAACCTCAACTGTACTATCCTGCACTGCAAGGGAAAAAAAACCCACAATGCAGACACCCAGGCTGGTATTAGGGAAACCAGGAGACAGGAGGAATACAAGGCAAAAGTCCAGAGCAGGATGCAGGAACCAACACTGCACGGCTGTGGAAGAGTCAGGAACCTGGAACACCAAGGAATTGCTGTGCAGGGTCCACCAATCTGTGACAGCAAAAGTAACAAACAGGACTCTTGCTGGGAGCTCAGAACTACAGGCTTGCACAAAGCTGACGAGATACTATAACTGGCAAGGGAGTGAGTGACCAGAGGGTTTATGTAGTGATCACAAGGAGGTGATAATCACACATTGCCTGAAGGTGAGCTCTGCAAGCTAGCAGCCTAATTAAGACACACCTGAGTCCTAATAACACACCACTGGGAGTGAGCTGCAATGGCCCAGGCTGACCACTGGATGCCACCAGCGAGTAAACACACACACAGGCTGGAATAATCCCATGCCAGGCAGAAAGATAGGAGTCATAGGTGATGACTCCTAACATATATCCCCACTATCCAAGTCTTACCCCCATGATCCAAGTGGCAGTGGAGTTAACTTTATAAAGTGAGGCGAGCGGGCGCAGCGAGCCCCCGAGGGGACAGGTATCCACATATCCATGTCCCCTCACGGGGCTCGCTGCGCTCGCCACACTTCGGGCTCGGTGGCTTGCTGCGCTCGCCTCACTTTATAAAATTAACTCCACGCCCACGTGGATAATGGGGGTATGACGTGGATAGTGGGGATATAAACCAATATGTACCATTATGTATTACGTAAATTACCTAGTTTACGTAAGTTATGTAGTTTACGTAGCCAGCATAGTGGTGTATTGGCATTCTCAATACACCACTACGCAAACTACATAATGGGCGCCCTGCTAATACATAAGTACCCTGACTTTTATACAGCCGCTATCCATTGAAAAGGGGGCGGGCACTGACATCATGTGACATCAGCCGCCTGCCCCACACAGACACTGGCCCGCCTGCGTTCCTAGGGGAATGCACAGCAATTTCATGACGACGACCATAAAATGCTGGGTGTTCCGCTGCAGCCACCCTTCCCTCCCCTTAGTGTAGGAACGCCTCAGTGAGTATGATACTACCCAATGGCATTCACACAGCGTGCCGGCACATGCGTATTTTTGCCCATAGGCATGCGTAGACCCATAACATCGGTCACTGGGCAGAATTTGGTCCATACCGATTAAACCAGAATCAGGCCCATGGTTACCTGTTTCTTTCTGGTAGAGACCCAAACAAAAGTGCTGGGGTCCCACCACAGGGCGCCAACAGCCAGCACGGGGGATGCCGCAGCCGGGGGACCCTGGACAAAGCATCACCCCCTGGCTGGTCAGCCCTGGCCATCAGGGGCGGGCTGGGCCGCTTTACCAGTTACGCGTCCGCGGCTTACAGAACATGGCCATGGCTACAGGAAAATGGCCGCCGGCCCGCTGCACTGAGGACATGTCCTCAGTGCAGATGACACCGACTCTGTCCACCCGCGAAACTGACATGTGGGGATTAGGGAAGAGCCGGCAGGCAGAGGACGGAGGAAAGGGCAGAGAGGCGGGAGCTGCAGCAGCACAGACCCGGAGACTGGCAAAACCTGGAGACGCAGCCACAAGTCATAACAGGTGACACAGTCATTATCTAAATTAACACATATATAATATATATATATATATATATATATATATATATATATATATATATTATGCAGGAGGAGCAGCCTGTGGTGTCCTCATGGTGTTATGCAGGGGGAGCAGCTTGTAGTGTCCTCCTGTTATTATGAATAGGAAGCAGCCTGTGGTAGTATTCAGGGGGCACAGCCTGTTGTGTCCTTTTCTTTTTATACAGGGGAGCAGCCTATGCTGTCCTCCTCTTATTATGCAGGGGGAGCAGCCTTTGCTGTCCTGTTATTATGCCGGGAGAGCAGCCTGTGGTGTCCTTGTATTATTCAGGGAGAGCAGCCTGTGGAGTCCTGGTATTATGCCAGGGGGAGCAGCCTGTGGTGTCCTGATGATATGCCAGGAGAGCAGCATGTGGTGTCCTGGTATTATGCCGGGGGAACAGCCTGTGGTGTCCTGGTATTATGCCGGTGGGAGCAGTCTGTGGTGTCCTGGTTTTATGCAGGGGAAGCAGCCTATGGTGTCCTGTTATTATTATTACTAGGTGATTCATCGCGCCCTACGGGCGCTCTTCACACCGGCGTAAGGGGCTGCGCCCCCTTAATTTGTGAACGTTTGTATTGTGTGAAATATGGTTAGAATTGTATGATAGATGGCCTGTATTGCAACTTGAGTTATAGGTGAAATGTGTTAAATAGAGAGCATATGATGTGGAAGGGGTGTGTATTGTTTTGTTGGTACTTGTGTATTATAACGGCGCCCGATTTCATCCAAATCGCATCCGATATCGCATCCGATTTGTCGGCCGATTTGTTGCCGATTTTCGTCCATTTCCTGATGATTTGCATGTTATTCCATCCTTGCACACCCCCAGGTACTATGCGATGGTATGCGATGTGATTTTCGGGAAAATGCCCCTGATTGTACAATTAAATATCGCATAGCAACGCATGCCAGCAAGTGGCATGCGATGCGATGTGATTTGCAATGTTAAATGCACCCCCATTGTTAAAACACCCCCACTATCAACGCCAACCCGAAGCGTGGCGAGCGCAGCGAGCCCGCGTGGGGCGGCGGAACGCGCCCTCCGACCTTTTCATACCCCCACTATCCACGTCGGCGTGGAGTTGACTCTAGATAGTGTGGCGAGCGCAGCGAGCCACCGAGCCCGAAGCGTGGCGAGCGCAGCGAGCCCCGCGAGGGGACGCGGATTACTTTACATGTATTCCGCGTCCCCTCGCGGGGCTCGCTGCGCTCGCCACGCTTCGGGCTCGGTGGCTCGCTGCGCTCGCCACACTATCTAAAATCAACTCCACGCCGACGTGGATAGTGGGGGTATGAAAAGGTTGGAGGACGCGTACCGCGTAACATATTACTTGGATAACCATTGATTGTTGTAGCTATCAATGCTCATCCATTATATCTGACTGAATAGGCCGTGGGTCAATCAGAACTTCGTGACGGGACTTCCGGGTGTGGGGGGCGGAGCTATGCTCCATGTCCCGGCACCTTAAAAAAATTTGAAACTTGATCGGTTCTCCTTTGACATCGATGTAGGGAAACCATCTGGCTCTCCCACATCGATGGCAAAAGTATTCAACATCGGCCATAAACCATCGATTATTTGAAATCATTGATGGTTCGATGGGCATCCCTAGAACTGGAGGAGGGTGGGGGGACAGTATGCAGCTCCCGGCAGTGGGTGAGCGTCTCCTCCCACTGGGAGGGAGTGAGCGTGCATGAGAGCAGGAGGCTGTATAATAGTGGTATGTGGGCAAGACATTGATAAAAGTTGTGGCGCTGGTGCAGAGGACTGTGGGGACACTTCTGGCAGTGGGGGAACCTGCAGTGAGGCAGCCAGGGCCGGATTTCCCACCTAGGGGCTGCTTGTGGTGGTATAGGATCCCCCATTGACAAGGGGGGTACGTGAAATGTGGGACTGGGGTCGCAGGGGGTTCGCTGGGGGTGGAATTGGTGGAAGGGGGTCAGGGGGCCTGCAAATTTGCGGGAGGGGGGGGTGCTGGGATCCACGATTAGCGGGAGGGGCGGGGGTCCGAAAATCGTGGGAGGGGGCACGGGGGGGGCTTGAATCGCGAGAAGGGGGGTCCGCAAATTGCGGGAGGAGGGTTGTCGGGGTCAGTGAATTGCGGGAGGGGGGGTTGTGGAGGTCCGTAAATCGTGGGAGGGGCGCGGGGGGGTGCTGTGAATCAAGAGAGGGGGGGCGCAGGGGGGGTGGCGCGGGGGTCCGTGAATCGCGGGAGGGGGCATGTATCGCGGGAGGGGGGTCGTGGGGGGCTGCGAATCGCAGGAGAGGGGTGTGCCATGAATTGCGGGAGGGGGGCATGAATCGCGGGAGGGGGGGTCCGCGAATCACAGGAGTGGGTCTGCAAATTGCGGGAGTAGGCGCAGGAGGGGGGGGGGTGAATCGCGGCGGGAGGGGGGGCGCAGGAGGTGCCGAGGGGGTCCGCATATCGAGGGAGGGGGGCGCTACGGGGGGGTTCCGTAAATCGCGGGAGGGGGCGGGGGATCCGCAAATCGCGGGGGGGCTAGAATTGCGGGAGTGGGGCCGCAAATCGCAGGAGGGGGCGGTGGTCCGCAAATCGCGGGAGGGGGGGGCGCGGGGGTCCCGCGGACAGCACGGGGTCCCGCGGACAGCGCGGGATCACGGGGTCCCGCGGATCGCGGGAGGGGGGGCGCAGGGGTCCCGCGGATAGCGGGATTGCGGGGGTCCTGCGAATCGCGGGGGGTCGCGGGAGGGGGGCACGAATTGCGTTTTTTTTTTTCGCAAATCGCAGGAGGGGGGTGCTGGGAATCGCGGGAGGGGGCGGTGTTCTGCAAATCGCGGGGGGGTGGGGGGTCACGGGGGTCCTGCGAATCGCGGGAGGGGGGGTCCTGGGGGTCGCGGGATCCTGCAGATCGCGGGAGGGGGGGGCGCGGGGGTCCTGCGGATCGCCGGAGGGGGGGTCGCGGGGGTCCCGCGGATAGCTGGAGGGGGGTTGCGGGGGTCCTGCGAATCGCGGGGGGGTCGCGGGAGGGGGGCACGAATTGCGGGGGGGGGTTCGCAAATCGCAGGAGGGGGGGGTGCTGGGAATCGCGGGAGGGGGCGGTGTTCCGCAAATCACGGGGGGTTGGGGGGTCACGGGGGTCCTGCGAATCGCGGGAGGGGGGTTGCGGGGGTCCTGGGGGTCGCGGGGTCCTGCAGATCGCGGGAGAGGGGGGTCGCGGGGGTCCTGCGGATCGCCGGAGGGGGGGTCGCGGGGGTCCCGCGGATAGCTGGAGGGGGGTTTGCGGGGGTCCCGCGGATAGCGGGAGGGGGGGTCGCGGGGTTCCCGCGAATTGCGGGAGGGGGGGTGCCGGGAATCGCGGGAAAGGGCGGTGGTCCGCAAATCGCGCGGGGGGGGTGGGGGGTCATGGGGGTCCAGCGAATCGCGGGAGGGGGGGTCGCGGGAGTCCCACAAATCGCGGGAAGGGGGGGTCGCGGGGGTCCTGCAAATCGCGGGAGGGGGGGTCGCGGGGTCCCGTGAATCGCTGGTGGGGGGGTCGCGGGGATACCGAGAATCGCGGGAGGGGGTTCGCGGGGGTCCGGGGGTGGTGCAGGCGTAATGGTGGATGGTGGCTGTGGAGTAATTGTGGATGGTGGTCGTGTACTGTAGCCCTGGCTGGGCGGGGGGAGGTGATGTCAAGGGGGTGGAACGTTATACACATGAAAACGTTATACACATAAAACACTGGTCTTTTCCATAGGGGGGGCGGGTTTGTGTATGCCGCTGGGCGGGAACGTTAGATACACAGGGGATGAGTGACAGATCTGGCTAAATATATAAGAGATACAGATAGGGTTACCACCCGTCCGGGATTACTCCGGACAGTCCGGTAATTTATACCGGAGTCCGGGCGGGTGGCTTTCCCGGACTATATTTAGTCCGGGAATGAGTGTCTGTCCCCACTCCCCTGGTTGCCGGCGCTGTTAGCAGCGGTGAAGCAAGGGCGCCGGGCCGGGCGGGTCGCGGGTGACTGGCGGCGGCCATGTCCATTATGATTGATGGATGACGAGGTGGCCTGGGGGCGGCGTTGCGGCGCAGAGTGACTCTCTGTCAGTCACTCCGCCGCGGCGCTCACTGGGAGGAGGGAGGCAGAGTCGGGTCGGACGGACTGTACAGACACACATAGACAGTGTGTTGACTCCACCTCCCCAGGCTCCCGTGCTCCACCGGACTCCTCCCTCCGATTTCCCTCCGGCGATCAACCTGACACACACTCCCAGCCTCAGTCTCTGACTAGCAGCACGCTGTGGAGTGTGGAACAACAAGGCCTCTTTCCACCCAGCCTCCTTACCACCACCATCACCCATCCTGATTCCTTGCCTCAGGCACAGGCAGCCTGTCCACACACAGTCCAGACTGAGTCCAGCCCAGCACCACCCTTATTGCCTCTGTCCAGACAGAGTCCAGGCAGGGCCCAGGCCCAGCCCAGGGCAGGGCACCACTCCAGCCTCAGTCAGTCCACCACCAGCCAGCCAGCCAGCCAGCCAGCTACTGAGCTCAGAGCTACACAGGGAGACAGTGTCCAGCAGGCCCAGGCAGCCCAGGGCTCCAGGCCAGCCTCCAGAGTCCAGCCTGCCTCAGTCCACCACCACCATTATTAGCCAGCTATACTCCATGGCCTGGGCAGTGGGCTGGCAGACAACAGACAGCAGTCAGTGAATCTCCTCCAGCCACCAGGCTCGCTCACCTCCACATGATACAGTGACGTCAGAGACTGTCAAACACGTACGGCCGTGCAGCATAGACAGTGGTGAGTCAGTGAGTGTGTGATTTAGTGTGGGATTTAGGGTTACCACCCTTCCGGGATAACTCCGGACAGTCCGTTAATTAGACCGGAATCCGGACAGGTGCCGTTCCCGGACAATACATAGTCCAGGAATGAGTCCCCCTCTCTGCCCGCCCCGGCTCCCTCCGCTAGTTTTTAAAGTGGTAGCATGGCTGAGGTGCGCTGCAGCGCTACGCTGTGCAGTGGCGCCGGTTGGGTGCGGGTCGCCATGATTGCTGAAGCCAGCAAGGAGGCGGGGATCGATGCAGGGCAGGCGGCGCAGAGTGACCATTCACTATCAGTGACTGACTGTCAGTCACTCCGCCGCGGCGCGCGGTGGGAGGAGGGAGGCAGAGGCGGACGGAGACTAAATGGACACACACACAGATAGTGTGTATGTGTCACTGTCTGCCTCCAACTCTTTCAATCTCCCGGCTTCTCCTCCGCATTTGGCGCGCTGCCTCAGGGTGACACAGCCAGCCTCGTCGCTCTCTCTCTCTCTGACCGTCACCGACCAAGGCAGGCAGGCCAAGGTGAGGTTAGGACAGTCAGGAGCTCCGTCAGCAGCGGCTCCTCCACCCAGCCAGCCTCCTTCACCCTCAGCCACCCACCCTCCTAGGCTCCGAGTCCTGGCTTCACCATCCATCAGCTGCCAGAGAGGATAGAGCGGCAGAGCCAGGTCAGCCACCCAGCCTCCAGGCTCCACCACCAGTCCACCACCGACCCTGGGCCACTTAGAAGAAATATAAAGTATGTACTTACATCATTTATTTAAAAACAACAAATAGACTCCCTCATATATGATAAATACAATGGTTTATCACCTGAAGCTGTGTGGTATAACATGTAATGGGCATTATGGCATGTGATATACTATGGCATTTTGTACACAAGGTAATGGGTGTGTGATGTGTAGTCGGCATTATGTTGAAAATTTTTGACGCGCGCCTACGGCGCGCACTGTCTGTGTTGTTCCTTTTTAACAAAAACCTTTTTCAGTACTAGCATATTGTGTAATGCCCATTGCGGTGTATGGCGTAACATGTAATGGGCATAACGTGTAATGGGCATTATGGCATGTGGTATACTATGGCATTTTGTACACTATGTAATGGGTGTGTGACGTGTAATCGGCATTATGTTGAAAATTTTTGACGTCTAGGGCTGATGCCGGGGCTATCCCTGGCACCTTTGAGCATTGGGTGCCGGGTTGTTTGTGTGAAAAAAAGAATTAGTAAAATAACATTGGGTTCTGCTGTGGAACCATAAGTCACAGCAAGCCTCCCCCACATGCAGAGACTTGGAAAACCACAAGTCCCAGCATGCAGGGCATTTTCAAACCCAGCCTGTGACATGCCAGTTAGAAGTTGATTGGCTAATTATCATTCTCCATTTTATCACTTTTCAAGATAGTACATCTGGCCCTTATTGTGCCCGTGTCTGGCTGCCTGCACACTGGTGAGTCATGACAGGACTGACATCACAACTGGGAGAGCACAGTCACATGGAGCAGCTGATCAGAAGCAGACCATCTGAACAAGCGTGAATTCAATGCAACCGGCGGCGGCGGCGGCGGCGGCGGCGGCGGCGGCAGCGGCAGCAGCAGCAGCTCTCCCAGAAAAGCTCGCCCCTGCCCTGGTTTCATGCAAAGGTGTGGGCAGCACCGCCCTCACCAAACATGGCGGATCACTCCTCATCAATGTGTGACGTCACCTCCCGCGACGCCTCTGCCTGGCAACGGCCGCCCGAGCAACGCCGCGACGTCTCTCCGGATTGGTCAGCGCGTCTCTATAAACACTGACGCCGATGGAGTGGGCGTGGCCTATTACCCCTGCGTGACAGCGTAGGAGCCCCCGCACCCGCCCCATTCACTCACTCACACACTGACTGACTCTCCCTGACACAGGAAGAAGCAAGATGGCAGCGGCTGACGGGGACGACTCCCTGTATCCTATCGCCGTGCTTATCGACGAGCTGCGCAATGAGGATGTGCAGGTGAGTGGCCTGGAACGGGAGGGAAGCTCGGCACCGCCCACCAGCGGGCACAGTGTCCACGCCATCGCATGGCGGGGGTAGATACCATGTCCCAGCAACAGGCCCCGGCCAGTCTGTGTGTCCCAGCTCTTGCTGGACTATTACTGCGCACCCCACCACCCTGTCTAAGCCATGCTGGTTGTTGTTGTCCACTTAGGGGTTACCCACACTGAGAGGTTGGAGGAAGCACGCAGCCCACACTCGCAGGATATGACCACATTGGGGTGTGGGGGTGTTATGTATATTTGGCAGCGTGCACTGAGTAACTCATATACAGATCCCTTCTACCAGGAGCTCACTGTGGGGCCCATTCATTATTAAGGGGTTGCTGTATCAAGCAGTGAAAAGACGGGAGAAGTTGACCTACCTATCATAGCCTACCTATCGTACCCCTGCATATGGAGGAAACACATGTAGACATGTGTTTCCTCCATATACAGGGGTACTATAATGTCACTATATACTATATAGGTACCTGCTGCTGGTTTCTGCATTCATTTTCCAGTCTGTCACACCACAATGATGTCATTACCAAGCGCCCGCAGAAGAGTCACACTGGCGTTCTAAATCCAGGGTCAGACCCGGGTCTTTGTGTAAAAGGAGTGTTAGTATGAATGTGGTATAATGTGCGGGAAGTAGCACTGTGAAGTTCACTGAGGCTGGGATGGTTGGCGTTTCTATGTATAATATCGTCCTCTAGGTCAGTAGTTGTAATCGTGAGGCTTATGCCCTATAAATCTAGTAACGTAACTTACGGGTAGATTTTATTAAGCTCGGTGAAGTGATAGTGTCTTGTTTTTTACTAAGCAGCCGATCGGCTCCTACCTGTCATTTTTCAAACCAAGCCTGTAATTTTACAGATTGGAGCTGATTGGCCGGTGATAAAAACCAGACACTTTATTACTTCAGCAGTACGGATGGTGTACTGGTTAGCATTACTGCCTCAGTGCTGACGTCATGGGTTCAATTCCCACCATGGCTCTAACTGTGCGGAGTTTGTATATTCTCCTCGTGTTTGCGTGGGTTTACTCCCGTTTCCTCCCACAATCCAAAAGTTTACTGGTAGGTCAATTGTCTTCCAACAAAAATGAACCCTAGAATATCTGTGTGTGCATGTAAATGTGGTAGGGAATATAGATTGTAAGCTCCACTGGGGCAGGGACTGATGTGAATGAGCAACTATACTCTGTAAAGCGCTGCAGAATATGTGTGCACTATATAAGAAATTTAATAAATAATACTTCACCGAGCTTAATAGATCTGCCCCTTAGTTCTACAAAAGAGGTACAATGTGTGAAAACTAAAGGGATAAGAGCACTCAAAAAGATTAAGAACCACTGTTCTAATGGCAGCAGTATAAAGAAATTGGTAAATTTTGCCCTTTACTACACAAATTTGACACATCGGCCTGATTAAATTATGTGGAAAGTGTCATGTCATATGTCCTTTACATACCTCCCAACTTTATAGACGTCTCCGGTGTTGCCCCTGTTTTTGACGCTGTGGGGGCTTGGCTAGTGGCTCTGTGAGCTTCTGCCTGCAGGAATAGCAGCTGTGCTGAAGCTCAGCGGGTGACAGGTGGGGACTCCTGTCAGCCCCAGGAGGGACGCGGGAATGTCCCCGAAAACAGGACGTTTCTGTGGAAAAGGGGACATCCGGGAGGTGTATGCATTTACTTACAATTCCAACCTGGTGCTCATATCATTGGATCTGCAGGTTGTCACTGCTGCACCAAGGATATGTTGTATCCCGGAGCAGTTAATGGGATTGCACGCACAACATCATCATATACAAAATGACTGCATACTGTACATAGTATAGCGCATCGAGTGCTGGGTAGCCCAGCAGCGAGTTGCTGAAGTACCGCCGCATGTGATACCCCGGTATACAATATAGGGACTTTAACTTGGTGGGTGAAATCTTAGTGCGGGTGTGCTTGTTACTCCACAGTGTGAATACGGTTATTTCCGGTTACCTGTAAAAATGAATATCCGCATCTCCACGTTTGGTAATTATCTGATTTGTTGATGATAGATCCAGTGTGTAATATTACACAGCGGTAATTGCACAAGTGACACAGAACCATTATGGTTTGAATAGATTCTTAAACATATACTTTGTAGTATTCGGTTTCGTGTATGTATGAGTTGTTCCGGATACCAGTGTTGTATACATCAGCCTTGGGCAGGGGCTCTGGTGATGTAGGTGATGAAGGCTGGCAGCTTGGTGGCAGTGAATGACTCAGGTGAGCATGGCAAATACTGGGACTCCATAATACTCATGCTTACTCTGTGCTGCCCAGGTGATGACCTACTTCATCCGGACATGTAGTAGTGAATACTGATGGAATGACTCGTATGTAGCATGTTCGGTTGTATTGTCTGTCCAGGGATCTGTATCACGTGACCAGTCCTTTCCCAGGGGACCTAAGCCTGAACTTGTTTGTCTTTCAGCTCCGTCTGAACAGTATTAAGAAGCTCTCCACCATCGCTTTGGCTCTGGGTGTAGAGAGGACACGTAGCGAGCTTCTGCCCTTCCTGACAGGTAAGTGCTCCTTGTGGTGGCATGAGGAGAATAAACAGGGCACAGAATACATATGTGGGCAGTAAACATGTTGACATGATGATGCTGACATATTTGATATGCTGACATACTGTCGAAACTTACTCATTCTGTTTGCTGAAAACATTGTTGTAATTTGAGTGTGTTCATTATGTAAGAGGTGAGTAGGAATGACCCATTCACCATATAGTAGTGATGCAAAGCCACTGTAATATGGGAGCAGGTAAGAGATGGGAGCAGGGTTCCCCAGTGGTACATAGCAGTGATGTGAGGCCTCTGTAATATGGGAGCAGGGTTACCCGGTGGTACATAGCAATGATGTGAGGCCTCTGTAATATGAGAGCAGGGTTACCCGGTGGTACCTAGTAGTGATGTGACTCCTGTAATATGGGAGCAGGGTTACCCGGTGGTACCTAGTAGTGATGTGACTCCTGTAATATGGGAGCAGGGTTACCCGGTGGTACCTAGTAGTGATGTGACTCCTGTAATATGGGAGCAGGGTTACCCGGTGGTACATAGTAGTGATGTGAGGCCTCTGTAATATGGGAGCAGGGTTACCCGGTGGTACCTAGTAGTGATGTGACTCCTGTAATATGGGAGCAGGGTTACCCGGTGGTACATAGTAGTGATGTGACTCCTGTAATATGGGAGCAGGGTTACCCGGTGGTACATAGTAGTGATGTGACTCCTGTAATATGGGAGCAGGGTTACCCAGTGATACATGGTAGTGATGTGAGGCCTCTGTAATATGGGAGCAGGGTTACCCGGTGGTACATAGTAGTGATGTGACTCCTGTAATATGGGAGCAGGGTTACCCGGTGGTACATAGTAGTGATGTGACTCCTGTAATATGGGAGCAGGGTTACCCGGTGGTACATAGTAGTGATGTGACTCCTGTAATATGGGAGCAGGGTTACCCAGTGATACATGGTAGTGATGTGAGGCCTCTGTAATATGGGAGCAGGGTTACCCGGTGGTACATAGTAGTGATGTGACTCCTGTAATATGGGAGCAGGGTTACCCGGTGGTACATAGTAGTGATGTGACTCCTGTAATATGGGAGCAGGGTTACCCGGTGGTACATAGTAGTGATGTGACTCCTGTAATATGGGAGCAGGGTTACCCGGTGATACATGGTAGTGATGTGACTCCTGTAATATGGGAGCAGGGTTACCCGGTGGTACATAGTAGTGATGTGACTCCTGTAATATGGGAGCAGGGTTACCCGGTGGTACATAGTAGTGATGTGACTCCTGTAATATGGGAGCAGGGTTACCCAGTGATACATGGTAGTGATGTGAGGCCTCTGTAATATGGGTGCAGGTAAGAGTGATAGCTGGGATCAAGGTTACCCAGTGGCAGGTACATAGTAGTGATGCGAGGTCTCTAATATGGGAGCAGGTAAGAAATGGGAGCAGGGTTGCCCGGTGGTACATAGTAGTGATGTGAGGTAAGAGAATGATCGATATGAGCAGGGTTCCCTGGTGGTACAGAGTAGTGTAGGTAAAAGAGAATGATAGATGGGAGCAGGGTTCCCCAGTGGTACATGGTAATGATGTGAGGTCTATGTAATATGGGTGTAGGAGAGCAAATGATAGATGGGAGCAGGGTTCCCCAGTGGTACATGGTAATGATGTGAGGTCTATGTAATATGGGTGTAGGAGAGCAAATGATAGATGGGAGCAGGGTTCCCCAGTGGTACATAACAATGATGTGAGGTCTATGTAATATGGGTGTAGGAGAGCAAATGATAGATGGGAGCAGGGTTCCCCAGTGGTACATAACAATGATGTGAGGTCTATGTAATATGGGTGTAGGAGAGCAAATGATAGATGGGAGCAGGGTTCCCCAAGGGTACATAACAATGATGTGAGGTCTATATAATATGGGTGTAGGAGAGCGAATGATAGATGGGAGCAGGGTTCCCCAGTGGTACATAACAATGATGTGAGGTCTATGTAATATGGGTGTAGGAGAGCGAATGATAGATGGGAGCAGGGTTCCCCAGTGGCACATAACAATGATGTGCGGTCTATATAATATGGGTGTAGGAGAGCGAATGATAGATGGGAGCAGGGTTCCACAGTGGTACATAACAATGATGTGAGGTCTATGTAATATGGGTGTAGGAGAGCGAATGATAGATGGGAGCAGGGTTCCCCAGTGGTACATAACAATGATGTGCGGTCTATATAATATGGGTGTAGGAGAGCGAATGATAGATGGGAGCAGGGTTCCACAGTGGCACATAACAATGATGTGAGGTCTATGTAATATGGGTGTAGGAGAGCGAATGATAGATGGGAGCAGGGTTCCCCAGTGGTACATAGTAATGATGTAATGCCTATGTAATATGGGTGTAGGAGAGCGAATGATAGATACAGCAGTTCTATTCTGATTATGTGGGAAGCCGTTTCTGAGTGACCCCATATGGTTTGTATTCATAGCTCAGCATTGGAACTTGGTGTTAGGCATCTGGCTGTGGGTTTATGCCACTCTGTTACACTAGTTCTAATCAGAACCCAGGTGTGATATGTCACCTTCTCTTGCAGATACAATCTATGATGAAGATGAAGTCCTTCTGGCATTGGCTGAGCAGTTGGGGACCTTCACTACGCTGGTTGGAGGACCGGAGTTTGTGCACTGCTTATTGGTAGATTTCCTATATACATCTCTCTATTGCAGTGTTTGAAACAGCAGTAATGGGGGGGGGGGTCCTCTGTGATGTCAGTGACAAAATGAGGATGAATATAGGGGGAAATTCAATTAACCACGGGATTTGGTAGGTGCTTTTTGCTCTTAGTTAAGTGCCTGGAGCTATTCAATTATACCACAGTAAGCCCAGCGGCTAGTGTGTTGTAGGGCAAAGATTCTGGGTCAAGTGTCCGGAGCTATTCAATTACTGCATGCAGTAAGTCCTCCTGGTGGATTAGCAGCGTGCGTGCTTGGGGCTTATCACTGGAAGTAATTGAATAGCGCTGAACTCTTAACCTAAAGGTGCCCACAGACGCATCAATTATCGAATGCGTTTTGTACTTTTTAAGCACAAATTGCATCTTATGTACAATTATTGGATGGTGTTTATGTTCCCGGGAGCCCGATATTGTATGTCTAAAAAAGTACGCGCTGCACGTACTTTTTAGACTACATCTGAAATTTAACATTACAAACATGGGTTCATCACATGCATCCAAGTGCACATCTCATAGCAAGCTGGAAGAAAAATTGTATAGAACCATTGTACAGTCAAAAACGCATAGCACAGTACAATTGTAGCGTCTGTGGGCACCTTAAGAGCTAAAAGCCCGAAGTAAGTTCTGCAGTTATTTGGCTTTGTATAAGGGGTTATGTATGTAATGGAGGGACCGCTACGTGGTCTCGCAGGATAAGCTACCCCAATGTAATGTGCATGCTTGTTGATCGGTTCAGACTTTTTTTTTTTCTTGCTGTGTCTTGTTGCATTGAGGCTAATTCATAGGTGGATACAATGGTGCATCTTCAGATGCAGCCTGCGGAACACAGAAGCAGCGCAGTGAGCGTCTCAACACGTCTCCAGTGACTCTTGATGTTCAGTTCAACACTGTTTCAACCTGTGCAATTCCTTTTTCTTGCCTGGGGCGTCGCTGTCTGCTATGGTGCTTAATGCCTCTCAGTGCTGAGATACAGAACATTGTGTGCTAGAGCATAGAGTGACATCCCAGGCAGTATATAGGGAGTAGATGGGTTGTGACGGAGAATGAGCTAAAATGAACGTGAGATGGGATCTTCCTCTGAATCAGCCCATTAGTAAGGTCACTAAAATGAAGTTTATTACTGATATTCCTATAATTATATATTAACAGGTTCTTATACATTGCATCAGGTCCTGTTGTGCTTTACAATTAGGGATAGGGTTAAAACAAACTGGGTAGTTAGACAGATGGTAGGAGGGCCCTGCCTGCAAGCGTAAAATCTATGTCCTATCCTTTTTGTGTATGAGAATTACTCCTGAAACCTTACCATCTGTTGTGAACCCTCGTGACCGTACCCTTTATCTTGCAGCCGCCTCTGGAGAGCCTAGCGACCGTTGAGGAGACCGTGGTGAGGGACAAAGCGGTGGAATCTCTGCGAGCAATTTCCCATGAGCACTCCCCCTCGGACCTGGAGGCGCACTTTGTGCCCCTGCTGAAGCGCCTGGCCAGCGGGGACTGGTTCACGTCTCGCACATCTGCTTGTGGCCTGTTCAGCGTATGCTATCCCCGGGTCTCCAGTACTGTCAAAGCAGAACTCAGACAGTAAGTGTTAGCCTAGATCCTGTGTAATAATGCATTACTGTGCTGCTTGGATCATCTATCCCTATACTGTACTTCAGTATTCTCACTGGATCTCGCTGTCTCGTTATACTGTGATCTGTGTCAGCATGTGGTGCTACATTACACTGATCCATCTGCCTCACTGTACTGTGTGATAATGCTGCACGGTTTCTGTTATGGACTAGTCTTACTGTACATCTACCAGCCTCAGTATACTCTGCGATATGTGGTGATATTGCACTGACCTGCCTGGATGCACGTTCCTCACTGTACCATTGTTTATGACATCAAACAGGACTCTTCCCCTGGCCTCCTTATACCTGGTTGGGGGGGATTACACCTTGCGGTGTCACTCTGCGCTACGGGTAAACCTATTTGGAGTGATTACAATTATCACTTATCTAAAATAATGATACGGGCACCACTATTGGAATTGTAAAAAAAACAATAATATTTATTTTAAAAAGTACATGAGTAAATCTTTTTCTGTTACAGAAATACAATGGGCTATAATCAATGGTTAAAAAAGCATGCAATGACTTTAATTTTCCCTTACGTTTGGTCGACCCAATGATCCCATTCCCTACTTTCTGTATGTCCTATTACAGTACTATTTTGTCTCGACTGTCTTTTTTTATTTCTCTGAGCGGTGTTGATTCCTACCTCATTGTATTTTCTTGATCATGAGTATTTGTTTTGGCTGTACCCATCTATTTTATAATACCATGTTATAATATATTAATAGACTATATTACCCTTACTCTCCTGGGCCATGCTGTCATGTTATAATACATACCTATTGCCTGTATCAGTTTGCTTAATTATACTGTGCTTTTGTAATACAGGAGATTACCATTGGCCCACCAGCCTCTTTACCATGAACTGGGCTTTATTGCAGTATTGTTTGAACACCTTTGTTCAGTGCTGTACATGATATCGTTTTGCTGTAGCCTCACGACCGCTGCTACCTGTGGTACTATAGTAATGCTCTACCAGGTCCTCACATCTTCCAATGCACAGTGCTGTAGTTTTTATACAGGATCCTGCAGCCTCACTACCACTGCTACCTGTGGTAATACATTAATGCTGTGCATGATCCTTTTCACTTCCAATGCACAGTACTGTAGTTATTATACAGGACCCTTCTGCTAGGATCCTGCAGCCTCACTACCACTGCTACCTGTGGTAATAGAGTAATGTTCTGCCCGGTCCTCACCACTTCCAATGCACAATGGCTCACTATCCGGTGCTGTGTGTAATAATACAGGACGATGCTGCTCAGCCTTTCCAGCCTCTGATATTTTGGCGTTTTTCTGAATGTTTTTAAAGTAACTTAATGTATATGGTTTTTCTTTTTTTTTTCCCAGACACTTCCGAAACCTGTGCTCCGATGACACTCCAATGGTCAGGCGAGCTGCTGCCTCCAAATTGGGGGAATTTGCTAAAGTCCTGGAGCTGGAAAACGTGAAGAGTGAAATCATCCCCATGTTCTCGAACCTTGCGTCCGATGAACAGGTAAGTTCTGCTCGGGATTGTACATGGTCCTAGCTGCTGGAGAAATACCCACCAAGGACCGCTTTGTGCTTCCTCCAGCCATGCCTCTCATGTCCATTTCCCTGGTTACTTATGTTTTCCCAGGATTCTGTGCGCCTGCTGGCTGTAGAGGCCTGTGTGAACATCGCCCAGCTTCTGCCCCAGGAAGAGCTGGAGCCGCTGGTGATGCCGACACTGCGTCAGGCAGCCGAGGACAAGTCCTGGCGTGTGCGCTATATGGTGGCAGACAAATTCACAGAGGTAAATACTGGATGACGCCGTAGTGTCAGTATGTTCCAACTCTAAGCCGGATCCCTTTGGAAGATTACCTATTGGAATCTTAGACCTGCCTGTAAATCCATTGGGTTTTAGGATGCAGAAATGCTTGCAGGCAAGTAACCCCAGCGAAGGGGATAGTTTAATACCCCATTAATAGGTGTTCTCATTCATTCATACGTTGGAGCCTCCTCTTGCTCTCTAAGGCAAACTGCCCTATTACAGTGTCCGCATGACCCCCAGTGTATGATCTGTGTCTCATCCTGTGTACCCTTCTCCAGCTCCAGAAAGCGGTCGGCCCAGAAATTACCAAGACAGACCTGGTCCCTGCTTTCCAGAACCTGATGAAGGACTGTGAGGCTGAGGTGCGAGCTGCCTCCTCCCACAAGGTTAAAGGTGAGACTTGGCTAATTTATAAAGTCGGATTAATTCCCTCACCTTGAGCGATTTTTGTAGCTGCAAATTCTAGACCCTCCAGTGTATTGTGCCGCTGATATGAGGCTTTGTGGACAGCCTTTATACTGTATGTTAATCATCACTTGCAATATTAAAGCAACTACTTATTACTCCTTCCTGCGCCAATAGGGGAGCATGTCTGGGTAATGTGAAAAGCTCGTCGACCATTTGCTTGTCATTGTCGACCTAGTGTATGTTGACCATTTTCACTGTCGACCTAGTTATTTTCGACACACATTGTTGACTTGCCATCTGCATACCGTCAGTAGGAGGCCTCCTCATGGTAACTGGTAATCATTAAGCATAGTTGTCTATTCCCGGAAGCCCACAGTTGAGCCTTCAGTGAGTGGGCTGGATAAAAATGGTCGACAGATCTACAGTGTCTTAAATTCTACCCCAAAAGGTAGACACATAGCATGGCCGACATGTGTTTTTTTTTTTCATTTTCTTTCTTTAAACTGACTTGTTCTTCCTTCACCCTTCATGTTGAACCCGCAGTATGGCGAGGGCCGCGTTGCACTAATTGAAACAGTAATGTCCACCTCCATGATGGCTAATCTTGACACTCCAGCTGTTTTTGAACTACACATCCCAGCATGCTCTGCTTTGGTTTTGCTATTTGGTCATGCTAAATCTGATACAGAGCATGCTGGGATGTGTAGTTCAACAACAGTTGGAGTTTTAAGGTTAGCCGGCAAGGGTCTATATTGAACTGGGGGGGGGGGGAGATCGAATGTGGCTGAAAATTTTTGATGTCCCATTGATTTTGATACAATTTTGCTTAAATAATAGACCAAATTGTACTGTGTGTACATGGGGCATTGCACCAGCTCACTGACTGCCATATATTGTGTCAGAAAAAGCCACGTATTAATCGCAAGGTCAAACTATTGCGCTTAATGTTTCTGCTGTTCCGATCCCCGAACACCACTGGTGCGTCAGCCTGGCCGGTCTGGGCCTCTTACAGGATGTGTGGTGTTTCTCACTAACTCCAGCCTGTGATGTTTTATATCGTAGAGTTCTGCGAGAACCTGTCAGCTGACTGCCGTGAAAATGTCATCATGACCCAAATACTGCCGTGTGTAAAGGTACGCGTGCCTGCATGTTGTATTGTGTACACCAAACACACACTGCTCAACCGTGGCTGAAGGTAACAAGCATAGGGCCTAATTCAGGTTCAGTCGCAGTTTTGCTAAAATTGAAATGTAAAACTGCATCGCTGGTCTCTAACCTGCTGGGTGCTGCCCAGCACAGTGCAATGCCACCCAGCATGTCGAAGCCCTGCCAGGAATGTCCCTTGCCTGCACAGCATAGCTTTGAAGGCAAGCGCAGGGGCCGCCGTGGTGTTGTATTAAGCGTGCGAGTGACATCATGCAACCTATGCTGTCCGCCCAAGCACCTAATGTCACATGTTCTCCCCCTGATCCTCAAAATATCCACTACAAATGCCAGCATCCCTCACAGCGACTGCTCTTGTAGTATAAATAAATACAGCTATATTTTGAGAATCACTCACAGCAACGTTAGCACTCAAAGGGTTAAATTAGTGAGTGTCCTCTTGCTGAATGATAATGTGGATGAGGGAATACACCTGTAAATTAAATATATATATTTTTTCTATATCCTTCCAGTAAAATTTGTGATTCCAGCTTTTCTAGTGAATGTCCTGCAGTGCTAGTATTTACCAGGTGGGGGCAGTGTTCAACATGTTCATAATAACTTCATAGGGCAGACGTGGTCTCGTAAATCTGTATTTAGATCCTGTATTTTTACTGAGGTGTTTTTTTTATTTTTTTATTAATGAACTGAACGAATGTTCATGATCTAAACTTCATCTTGCATTCATTTGTGGCAATGGGGCAGATGTATTAAGCCTTAACAAGAGATAAATTCAAGGGTGATAAAGGGGCAGATGTATGACTGGGCGTTATGGGGGAGAAGGGGTATCCGTGCACGTTATGTGCACTTATACCGCTTCTCCCCCATGTATGAAGGAGCCGAGATGCGGTAAAGGACAGGGGCGCTATACGCCCCTGTCCATATCGGCGCTGCTATCTAAATGATAGCAGGCCGAATGTATGAACGGTCAGCATCGCTGACCGTTCTGCCCGCTGCTGGTTTTGGCTTCGCCAGCATCAGGCTGGCGAAGCCCTATCTAAACAGCAGGGACAGCGCTGTCCCTGCTGTTAAGTCTGGGCTGCTCTGGGGATCTCGCGTGAGTAGCGAGATCCCGCGCATGCCCAGTGCAGCCGGCCGGGGGACAGGAGACAGCGCATCAGTATTAACTGATGCGCTATATCCAGAAAGGGACATCGCCGAAGGGGGGAGTTAGCGCTCCCCCGCTTCGGCAGACAAGATGTTAATACATCTTGTCGATGTCCCTTCCTGCTTCGCCTCGTTAATGAGGCGAAGCAGGAAGTATTATAGCGGCGCGATAAGCGCTGCTATGATACATCTGCCCCATAGAGAGATAAATGCCCAGCCAATCACATCCTAACTGCCATGTTACAGGCTGTGTTTGAAAAAAGTCAGGGAGGAGCTGATTGGCTGGACGTTTATCTCTTTAACACCCTTGCATTTATCTCTTGTCAAGACTGAATACATCTGCCCAGAGTGCCATCTAGAATAATTTGTAAACTTACATTCATTATGCAATGAATAAGATTTTGAAATCTGCAACACATTGGGTAGTATTCAATGATTTCTGCGAGCAGTGCTCAGTATTCAACTGACCCCCCCCCCCCTACACATGCCATTTCCACCTTGCTGGGTTTTTGGAGCAAGGGGGAAACTGCATATACGTCCACTAAAACAGGGAGGCTTGCGGCTAAATTCAGGCTTCTTGCATTAGCTTGGAGCCTCGTTGTTGGGGGGAATCCTCGCTGTACTCTGACAGCGAGGATTTCCCCGCTGCGTTGAATAGTGAGCAGCCGGCGCGGGGGTTAAAGACTCATAGGATCAGTAAAAAGATGCGGACCGGTGTGCTTCCGGGGCGGTGATCCCAAAAATAAATCTTAAGGACCATACACACTGGGCGTTTTTGCCCAGCGTGTATGGACAGCTAAGTAGTGAAAACCGCTGCCTGAAAAATCGCTCAACGCATACAGTGCAGGACGCAATGGAAGCTGTCCACTCAGCTGTTAAAACTGCCATGTGCGGCGAGGATGCGGTGCGCTCATTGCCGGGCATACACACTGGGCTGATTTTGTGCGGAAAGTGGCTCAAACGGCGAAAGTAAGTAGCTTCCAGCTCAAAATCGCCCAGTGTGGACTTTACTTATAGGGGATTTGGACTCCACATCACCAGTAAGTGCCGGAATCAGTAAGTATAATAGTCAGTAAGCCACAGCACGTGTCCCATATGAAATCGGCACAGTCCAAAGTTCTCTGGCATGTAGAGAAGGGATGTATGACTGCAGCAATAGTGTATCTGTACATGTTCAGTAAGTTTGTATTATCTGTCTGATTGCTGCTCATTTCTGGCATTTTTTTTTTCCCCTTCCGGAACAGGAATTGGTCTCAGATGCCAACCAGCATGTGAAATCTGCCCTGGCCGCTGTCATTATGGGTCTGTCTCCTATCCTGGGGAAGGACAATACTATTGAGCATCTTCTTCCTCTGTTCTTGGCCCAGCTGAAGGACGAGGTAAGCCCAGCTCCATCCTATTCCAGTGCTGTATGTGATTTCACAAAGGGCCAGATTCCGTAACTCAAATAACCAAGTGATTGAGTTTGGAAAAAAACATGTAGCCGTGCAAGGGAGCAAATACATGTGTTTCTGTGCAGGGTAAATACTGTCTGCTTTTGCATGTTGCCCCACATGTGTTGACCATTGTTAATGTTGCACTGCAATTGAGATTTCAGTTTTAAAACCCCACCCAAACCTCTCTCTCTGCACACGTTACATCTGCCACACCTGCAGTGCAGCATGGTTTTGCCCTTTTTGTGTTCTTTGGTTTGCTAACAAAACTGAATGTGCACAAATGGATTCATTTTATATTCTAGTAATAGCATTTCCTCGTTCTGCCACTAGGGGGCGCTTGTTACTTGAAAATCATTGTCGTTATATCAATGAATGGGTGTAAAAAGTAACTAATTTCCCTGCCTTTTTGAAAAACTATACTAAGCAGCCGATCCAATTAAATGCAATCGGTGTGGTATAGAATATCTACAGTCCACGCAAAAGGTCAACATGACGGTGGCTTTATTTTTACTGGGCAAGGCTGCTATTCCCAGGCTATAGTGCATGTGGATAGTAAATCAGGCAAAAGTTAGGAAAACCTGTTGACCAATGTCATGTCCACCTTCTAACTGTCGGTCCACGTATTGTATGGATACCGGCTGCAACGTGCGGCACCGTAATGGCACATTGCGACCAGAGGCATTGCTGCTTTAGTCCTGGTGTCCCAGACCCATCTGCCCAATATTGAGAAGATTGGTCTGCACCAATTGCTCCCTTAATAATAGTGGATCCTTACATGTTGGAGACATTAAAGATTAAATATCGTAGTTGTCCTGATGGGGTTTTTTTTTTTGTTTGTTTTTTTTTTTTTTTTTTTTTTATTAAATATCGTTTTTCTGACCTGACATAACCCGGGTCTGACCTGCGTTGTTGGGTCAACGTGCTCTGTGAAAGGGCCTTCTCAAATTACACGGGTCCAGCATCTCATTCTCTACATGCCGACCTGGGTTGGACCCGGTTCCCGTTCACACTATAGGGAGGAGGCATCATAAGTTCCAAGCGCTGACGTATCTTCCGCCCTCTGATGCCCCGCCCGCTTTCTGTGACATCAGCGACCCTTCTTATTGCCAGGTTGATGTGGGGATCTCCTCTCGCAAATCCTCGGTATTAAATGAAGGGTGGTTATATAATAGAGGCATCTGTAATAAAAAGCGGTTTGTTTATTATGCCACAACGCTAAGTAGCTGTGTGCGCCTGATACCACTTCACTGCCTTGTTCTACTGCGAGTTTCCATAGCAACAATGTGAAGATCTGTACGGCGTCACACGGGTAGCTGCTCGGCCCACTATAATTAGTATCCTCGCATAGATGCAAGAGATCCCCCTGAAATAGGCTTCTCCGTACTCAGGAAAATGCTGTTACGCATCCATTGTGCTCTGACTCAGTTACCCAAAAATGCTAACTTGGATGTCTTTTTTTTTTTCCCCACAAAAACACTTTCTGAAATGGTGTGTACACACGGTGAGATGTCCTGTGCGATGCGATCCCCGATGCAATCGCACGGCATGCATGCAATGGCATACAATATTGACTATATAGTGCAGATCTGCACTATATAGTCAAGGCAGCCAAGGCTTTCTGCTGTGCGATACAGGAGCGCGCATCAGGATCGCAAGGGTTTTAATGCGTGCTATACCGATGCGATTCTGACTATATAGTCAGAATCGCAGAGTGATTGTACCAGTGTGTACACACCATAACTGTCATTTTATTTTCCGCCTACAATGGAATTAGATTAAAAGCATATTTTATAAAAAATATATTTCAGTACATCTAGTGTTCCCGCTAGGCTGTTTTAGCGGGGCGCTGCGCCCTGCCCGATTTTTAAAGGGCAAAATGCGCCCTGCCCCTCTCGCAGCGCCCCGCTAAAACGGCCTCACGGGGAAGCCCAGCGTCGCCGTAGACGGCGATGCCTGGTGCTTCCCCGGCAGCATAGTGACTTTGGATCGGCCGGGCCCCGCCCCCTTTGGTGACGGCGGTGGCCGGGACCGCCAACTTTCATGATGGCGGAGGCCGTGCCCGCCCCCTTTCATGACGGCGGCAGACGTGCCCGCCCCCTTTGATGACGGTGCCGGGCCCGCCCCCTTTCATGACGGCGGCGGTCCGGGCACGCCCCTCTAGTGACGTTGGAGGCACGGGACCGCCCCCAGCAGTGACGTCGGCGGGCCCGGGCCGCCCCCCCCCCCGGCGCCCTGCCCGAAGCCAAACCTAGAGTGAACACTAACATCTGTTACTTTTTTACATTGGTCTAGTGGTGATCTGACCAGTGATTGTGTTAGCATCAGCATTATACTCCCAGAGCCGCCCAGTGGGCACTGCTGACTGGTCACATCAGATGCGACCCTGTCAGGGACAGCCCAGCCTGGTGCAGTCGCATCTGATGTAACGACCCAAGGCATGTAGCTATCCGGTATCTGCTCTTCCCAACATTTTCCAAATATGAGAGCAGTTGCCCAGAACGTCTCAGTAAATAAAGCCATGTTCCCTTTAGTGTCCGCTCACCGTGACGCCAAACGTTCTGTTGGCCTAGTGCATGTAACGATGCCCCTATGAGAGTTCTTGCTTGAAGCCTGGTCCCCAGTCGCTTTGTAAATGAAATGTCATTTATTGGGCTGTGCGCCGCTCCCGCTCTTCTGTTCCAAAGCCGTATTATGGGATTAGTGTCTCAGCTGCTCCCTGACATCGATCTCTCCCCTCCAGTGTCCAGAGGTTCGGCTGAACATCATCTCCAACCTGGACTGCGTGAACGAGGTCATCGGGATCCGCCAGCTATCCCAGTCACTCCTGCCTGCCATCGTGGAGCTGGCGGAGGATGCCAAGTGGCGCGTGCGTCTGGCCATCATCGAGTACATGCCTCTCCTGGCTGGGCAATTGGTATGTGCATCTATTAACCATCAAGTATTTTGTGTGACATTGTTCAAGTTCAAGAGCTCTTATTCACTGCGTGACGCAAGTGTTTTATGGAAGCGGAGCCGGGCGTGAGATTGCTTCCTTTGTTCGTGTTGATTACTGCAGACAATAGATGCTAATTCCGGTATGGTAACCATCCGTGGTATCCCGGAGAGCTGGGCAGAGGCTGCATATCCGTTGTCTGTTGGGTTTGGCAATTACGCTCTTTGTTCTGTTACCTGGCAATATGAATAATCATACTCTCCTCTTACGGATTTCTGGAAATTATAGACCCATTATTATATAGATGAGAGATGTTTGCGGCTTAGATGAATAGCAGTCTGCTAGTAATAATAAAAACAAGATATAGAGGTGTGTGTACCGTATATACTCGAGTATAAGTCGACCCGAATATAAGCCGAGGCACCTAATTTTACAACAAAAAAACTGGGAAAATGTATTGATACAAGTGGGACCCTCACTCGAGTATAAGCCGAGGGGGGGCTTTTTCAGCATAAAAAATGTTCTGAAAAAGTAGGCTTATACTCGAGTATATATGGTGTATATGTATATTTTCTATGTTCTGATGGATGTTGATGCCAAAGCCAGGGAGAGTGTTGCATTTGTGCCAATCTGTCCTGTTTAAGGGAGGAGCAAGAGATTGTGACCTCTGGTTGGTTATTCTGCCCCCCCCCCCCCCCTTTTTTTTTTTCAAAAGTTTACTGTATCTGGTTTGCTGGTTCTTTATTTTAAAACTGGATTCATTTGTTGCTCTACTGTGCTAAATAAAGATAATCTCTGCATCTTTAATCTCTATTCTACCCCTTTCGCATCGCACCTAATTACCGAGTACAAGCTGGTTCGACCCGGTAATTAGTGCGATGTGAAAGGGGTTACAGCTAAGGAAAAGCAACACGGCAATCCGAACCGGGTAAAAAGCGTTCTTACCGGTTCGTTGCTGTGCAGTGTGAACAGGTTAAACGGGCGAGGCACCCTTTTCCAGTTCACACTATGGATGATGCAGCAAAATATTGCTGCTTCGCTGCTGCAATCGGAACAGACCGCACATAAAGGGTCACACCGTGACTGAGCCGTTTAAAAGTCCCGCTGCGACCCTGTGGTTGCAGTTTTCGAAGCAGTGTTATTAAGCTCTCAGCCTAGCAAGAGGTCTGGGAGAAACCACCCCATATAATAGTGCTCTGCCTAGGTATGTGTAGGCGGCATACTTATATCTATTGCAGATTTACTCGCTGGACCTTTAGGTGTTCTTTCATGCTACATGGTGGAGCTACAGGTTTTTTTTTTTTTTTTTTTTTGGGGGGGAACTTTTATCAGCCTATGGGATTCACTGTGACCACCTAGTACACCTTAAGAAAAAAAAAAAGCTTGTTGATACGGGTTACAGCATCTGTGTTATAGGTTGAATTAGATGGACGCAAGTCTTTATTCAGCCTCACCTACTATGTAACTATGGGGCAGATGTATAACACCTGGTGAAGAGATAAAGTGGAAGGAGATAATGCACCAGCCAATCAGCTGTGTTTGAAATATGACAGTTAGGAGTTGATTGGCTGGTGCATTATCTCCTTACACTTTATCTCCAGTTTATCTCTTTGCCAGGCTTAATACATCTGCCCCTATGTAACTTGCTAAAAGCTAGTACACTTTTGCCCTTGGTGTTCGAAGAGCTTAAGTAGGTGCCAGTCTGTGTGGATGCAGCCATACAAGAGTCCGAGAGCTGGCGTCATGCAATCCACAGCTTTGTTGAGATTGAACTCAATCTAAGCATATCTGCCTATTTACCAGAAGAGGGCGCTCTTGTGCATGACTACTAATGCAGAGTGTTTAGCATGTATCACATATGCTGGCAGCATATTTCGCAGCGACGGTGCGCCGTGATGATTTTTGGCTCCTGCAAATGATTTATCTTTGTTTCTGTGCAGGGTGTAGAGTTCTTCGATGAGAAGCTGAACTCATTATGCATGGCCTGGCTAGTGGATCATGGTATGGAACGTGTCTGTTACTTATATAGTAATGCCTTAGGGCATCCCCCCCCCCCCTGATGCTGGTGATATGGCTGCCACGCACATTACTAAGACACCATCCCCGGCAGCCGCGGGGTGTAATAAACAATCCAATGTGAATATCGTTTTCATTTTCCACTTAATATGAGTAATAAGTATTTGGTTTCCCGGAACCCTGTGTCCTCTCTCACCGGCCTACAGCAGTTTCCTATTACAGGGGAGAGAAATGGCGATAAACCCATTAGTGCTAATGCAATTGCACGCCCAATGTAACTAGACTTCATTCATAACGGTTCTTCCTTAACCCTTCTCATTCATGCAGTGGCGGAACTTGTGGGGGGTGAAATAGAATTTGGGGCCCCCTCCTCCAATCCAACTCACGTTCACAATATGCAACCCTTGCAGAGGGTGGCCAGTTTAACAGCGGGCCCCTCAGTCCTTATAGGCCCTGGTGCACTGCAAGTGCTGCACCAATGGTAGCCTTGCATCTTCCATCAGCTTTAGGACCGAGTTCTAGTTAAAGCCGGATGCAGATTAATTAGCAAAGCAAAAAAGCACACACCTGGGCAAACCATTGGTGCACTGCAGGGGGGGGGGGCAGATGTAAAGGGTGCAGAGAGAATTAGATGTGGGTGAGTTATTTTGTTTCTGTGCAGGGTAAATACTGGCTGCTTTATTTTTACACTGCAATATAGATCTCACTTTTGTAAAACCCCACCCAAATCTAATTCTCTCTGCACATGTTACGTCTGCCCCACCTGCGGTGCAGCATGGTTTTGCCCAGTTAGTATTTGATACGTCCCTTCACAGCTAGTAAATATGCTACACATTCTGTTTTGCATGCATACACTTTATCCAATCAAAGTGCACAATTATATACCACTGTATCTATCTGCTAACTGTGTAATAGACTGTAATGGCCCATACACTGGTCTGACTTTTCTGGCGCACAAGATGAACCTGATTTCCCGTGAGCTCCCCCCGGCAACTCACCGGGGGGAGCTTTTCTTTCTTTCCCCCTGTTGATTACAAAGGAAACTGAAAAATTCACTCGAGTACAAAGAGTAAAGCTATTTAATTTCCAAAATATAAGATCTACAAACAGTTTTGTTTTTGTGCGTTTAGATGGACAATGGCTGGAGTGGTTGCTGCAGTGTAACATAGCGCACAGAGGGGGTGATTCAATTGTTTATCACATAACTGACAGGCTCGGTAAAGGTTCTTAAAATGGCTAAACCTGACAAGTGCTGTCCACAACCCGAAAACAAGTCCCTTTTGTCACATTTCAGCATGCCAGCAGAGGCGTCTGCAATTTGAAATGCGTCTCCTGTAGCTCATTGAGCATAAACGCCATCTAGTGCTAACTGCGGGGAGGAACAGTTGAATCGCCCCCATTGTGCTTGCGCCTGTGTGTGTGTGATTGTGTGAATAAAATTGGGAGCAGTTGCCGCAGTGTACCCTAGTGCTTATGGCGTCTGTACCGTTCTTGTGTCTCAGTTTATGCCATCAGAGAGGCAGCGACGAGCAACCTGAAGAAGCTGGTGGAGAAGTTTGGCAAAGACTGGGCTCAGGCCACCATCATCCCGAAAGTTCTCGCCATGTCCAACGACCCCAACTATTTGCATCGAATGACTACATTGTTTTGTATCAATGTAAGTATACTACATCAACTCTTTGTCCTTATTGTATTCGACAATTAGATGATCTATTTCCCGTATGTATGTTGACCTTTTACTTTTAAAAGACGACTAAACATTAAATGGGGGGGGGTGGCGGCATGTACGGTTTTTAAGAACTCCACACCTATAGTTGATGCCGCATGCTGTGACTTAAGGGATCTGATCTACTGCAAAAAATGCAAGTTAAAATTGTTGCAACATGGCCGGTCCTATATATAAAATCTACTAGCCGCCTTCTGAAAAGCCATGCAGTGGGCCGAGAAGCTAAGACAGAACAAAACACAAGATCACTTCTAGTTCAATAACGTGTTCCAGGAGCATCAGACTGTGATGCTCATGGAATAGTGAATTACCCAGTAGGTAAAATGTAAAATTTCCTGGATAAGCCTAACTAGGCGGCACTGCTTTATTGTATTCTGTATGCACAGAGACCCAAAATGTACTTAAAGGGCAATGATATTAGATTCAATGTGCTGTTGCCGTGGCGTTTCAGCAACGGGAGCTTAGCGCTCACCCTTCGCCGGCTGAAATCTCCTAGTGTAATATATTCACAAGACCATTAACGGTAATTATAAGTAATTCGTATACACACAGTGTGGGAATACAGATGCTTATCTGATGGCGTTGTTCTCAATCACACAAGACAAAATTATTCCAAGTACAGCAAGGAACTTGTTTGAGGCCCATCATTCATTTAATCCCTTTAATTGCTCTAGAAGTCTCCTTCTGTTATTTTTCTGTATTCTGTTTTACTTGGCGTTTGTGTTTGAGAGCAGCGTCTGAGCCACATAGAAATCTCAGCGTTTCCTCCGCGGCTGTTGTGTGGTTGCATGTTAAATCTCTTCCTGTGTATAATATACTGTGCTTTTTATTGTGATACGGTTGCCTTCCTTTTTATTGGTGTTTCCAGTAGAGCAACTGGTTTGCTGAATCGGTTTGAATTTGGGCTGTGTCTTTAATTGTGGCTGCAGGTTCTATCGGAGGTGTGCGGACAAGACATCACTACGAAGCACATGTTGCCGACAGTTGTGCGGATGGCCGGGGATGCCGTGGCTAATGTGCGCTTTAATGTCGCCAAGTCTCTCCAGAAGATTGGACCCACCCTGGACAACAGGTAGGAGTCTGGCCGCTAGAGTTCATGGGGAAGATCAGAGCCGGAACCATAACGTAGTCATCCCATTTAGCAGGACAGTTGCTATATGAGATTTATTTATTCCTCAGAATGTAAAGCCATGTACACAGTGGACGATTGATTGGTCGATATATTGTTAAGATGAAGAATGTAAAGAGATATATATATTGGCCACATCGCTCGGTGTGCTCCTGTAATCGCACACTCTGGTGGGACGTTCCCTGGGTTGTTTTTGTCTGGAGTGCTGCATATCCAATTGGAAAACCCAGGAACTGGCGGCATGCGTTGTAAATGGGGTGGTCAACTATTGCTTACATTGTATTGTCCACTGCGTGGGGCAGTATGTAAGGACGGTGTAATGTATTGTACCGTCGCTGGGTATTCCCGCTGCTTAGTGTACCCAGCATGACCATACAGCAGTGATTCCCAATTCCAGTCTATAGGGACCACCAGCGGTGCATGTTTGCCAGATCTCCTATTAGATGCATTATCCATTAATAACTCCTAAAAGATCCACGGGTAGAGCGAATGCTAAAGAAATATGCAAAACATGCGCTGCATGGACTTCCTGAAGACTATTACATTATAGGCCAGAGATTCCCAAACTTGGTCCTCAAAGCACCCCAACACTCCAGGTTTTAAGTATATTCGTGGGTCCGCACAGATGCTTTAGTGAAATTGACTGAGGCACAGATGTAGCCACACGCATCGGTGCTGCGCCTTTCTGACTCCCATGGGGAATGACGTGATGCTGTCGCCACATATGTGAACCTACAAATGAAGCGTGAGTCAGCCAGCCTGTTCTATCTCCAAATGACCTGAGCTGGCGGACTACGGGTTAAGCTGTGTGCACACGGTACAGTTATCGCTGGCAATATGGTCGCTGAGTGACCATATTGCCAGCGATTGGAGTGTGCAAACTAGTACGAGCCGCTGAACCGCTGCAACGATGAGCACAGCTACATCTGTATTATGTCCCAGGCAGTAGGGATCCTGGCTGGGCCCAGGTCATTCTCAAGGGGTGTGGCCTAATCATAGAAGGCGTGGCCATGCTCTGAGAATAATATACAGTTGTAAACAATGCACCTCCCTGGCCACCCTGCAGAACAGCAACAGCACTACTGCCAGGTAATGAGGGGTCTCCACTTGGCCAGTTTGAAGGTGGGATGTTGCTATGGGCAACCAATCAGATTCTACTTATTTATCACCTTCTAGAAGACAATGGGTATAATCAGACTGGTTGCTATGGGCGATAGCCCATCTTCAATAGAACTCCCATCTTGGTAATTTACCTTATACATAGGCCACCCTCTATGTGGGTGGCCTATGTATAAGGTAAATGAAGACCTAATGACTACAGTGTATGGTCTGTTTCCAGTGCAGGAAAGAATCCTGTTTCTACAGAGTTGCACAATTCAGGATCTGTGTTGGGCTTGTAGTAATTATCCCCATCACTTCATACATAGACCCCCTTAGTCTGTTGTTTATGGTCCATGGCAGTTCGTATGTTTTTAAAGCGTTGTTCTATCCTTCTATAGCTTCCAGTTATATACAGTGTAACCAATATCATGTGTGCCTCTGAATTCCACAGAATCCGGCCGGTAATCGCTAGCAGACCCCGTTATTTAGCGGTGACTACAGAACCGCTCTCCTTCTGTGGGGCCTCCGTCCTCTGTAGCACTGCGGGTTTCCCTCCTGCGTATGAAAGGACAATACAATGATGATAAATATGACTGATACATTATATATGGCCACTTCTATTCTGCTCTGTGTGTAAGGGATCTTAGCTAGAGATATTAAGGTTATTGTGACTGATTCACAAGGCTGCAAATTCAAAGCCTTGAGAGTCCACCAAACCCCGCCCCCGGCGACTACCGCGCCGCTCGATCCTTATAACAAATTTCTCCCCTATCGAATGTAAGATCCGTTCTGTGGATGTTTTGTAGCTGATTTGTACAACACTGAAACAATGGTGTCTAAGGGTCTGATTCAGACATGCTTGTTAGGCCTAGCGAGCAGGTAAATCCCCCCGACTCGGGTGCATTGAATACTGCCCTATTAGTACTTTAAATTTCTATCTCCTCATTAAAATGGGTATTTTTATTTCATGAAAATTTTAACACCTCCCGGACTCTTTGTCCGCTGCGATGTAGAGCCTCGGGCAATGCGCAAATCCCTACGGAGTGGAACAATGCGCAGTTCAGTCCAGAACCATTGGGAGATGGACTCTTCATAGAATACGTTCTCATCAATTCTAAATACATGTTCCGTTGTAAGGGGAGAGCAATAGTTTGGTGCATTTTTCTTGTATTTCAAGTGATAACCTACGATCCATAAAACCGTGATATTTTGTGAGCAGATCGTAAACGTCATATTGTACGTAATGCATCTTTGTATTCTATGTGGCAGATTAACCCTTTGAATGCCAACATCTATGTGAGATGTTCAAGACAACCGCCAAAAATTACAGCATCGCTCTCATTTGTTATATAAATTCAAACAAAAAAGCGTAAAAAATGATTTCCTATAGATAACATTACAGGTCATTATGATGGATAAAAATCTCACTTGGCACTCAAAGGGATAAGTTGTCTTTTTTTTTTTTTTCTCACCCCGTCCTACGATCTCGCGTTTAATATTTTCACATACCAGTGTATCCTATTTAAATGGTTATTCTAATAGGTGTTCATATTTAGTGTTTTTTTTATAGTTTAATAGTAAATCTGCTCCAGTATGGTGCAGTATTTGCAGTTTGTGTGGACATAAGCCTCATCAAAACAGAATTAAATTTCAGTGGGTCACCTAGTAACCCCCGTCTGTGTTTTGAGAGAGCGTCCTGGAGTACCAGGTCTGTCGCAGATGCTGGTTGGTCACAAAAGCATCAAATCACAAGTGCATGGGTGACTTAATGGGCTGGTTACAGAAAGGCGTTGGTCCTGGCACATTAAACATATTAAAGACCACAAGTTAAATTCTAATGATGCCAGCAACATTCACAGGAACAGTAATTGTCCCTAGGGTTTCGGAATTTGCCTCACTGCCCCGCACAAGGACTCTGTAACCACTGTGGGGTGGTCATGCATCAAACCATGTCTGCTCATAACCTCGGCATTTATATACTGTGCGGTGCTTTTATGTTGGTTTACAGACTCATGTAAAAGTGTCCTTTCTCTTTATACCTCTATTGCAGTGGTTCCCAAACTGTGCGCCGCGGCTCCCTGGGGTGCCGTAGCACTGTCACAGGGTAGCCGCGGCTGACAGGACTATTGAGGCACCCTGCTGGCAGCCAGCCACGTTTCTCAGTGGAGAGCCAGTCTGTGTATTGTGCGGGCTGGATGCGATGCGCTAAGGACAGATCAATGGGCGGGCAGATGTGAGTGTAATCAGCTGGTGGCAGGGGGGAGAGGGCTGGTTATCGGGTGAATGGAGTAGGAGGAAGGGGGGGGGGGGCTTGCGTTCCCAGCGACAAGGGGCATCAAAAGGGACAGCCAACTAGTGCCTGCCGATCTGATGTTGCCCAAAGCAGCCTCTCATCCCCCCTGCCCAGTACCTCCAGTAGTCTCCCTTCCCCCTCAGCCAGCAGAACACCCAGCGAGGTAAGGAAGGAGCTGCACCGTCGGGCTTTTGCTACATGTGGGCGGAGTTTCACGTGATGACAGGGGGCGGAGCTAAAGTAGAATCAGGCAGCTTCTGCTCTATGCAAAATGGGAGAGGAGAAGCTGCTGCGTTTCCTGCCCTACCCAGCCAGACTTCAATGTAATTTTTATGGTAAGAGTGGTGTGTGTGTATATATGTGGGTCAGGATTAGGCTGCGGGGGGGGGTGGTGTTTAGGAAGCGCGTCAGTGTGATAGAGCACAGACCGCACGCTGAGGGAGAGCGTCAGTGTGATAGAGCACAGGTCACATGGTGATGGATTGCGGCAGTGTGATAGAGCGCAGACTACGTGGTGAGGGATTGCGGCAGTGTAATAGCAAGCCATGGGATAAGAGAGCGCAGCAGTGTGAGAGCACAGGCTGCACGGTGAGGGAGTGCGTCAGTGCGATAGAGCGCAGGCTGAGGGGCAAGGGAGATAGAGCACAGGTCACATGGTGAGGGAGCGTGTCAGTGTAATAGAGTGCAGGCTACACATTGAGGGATTGCGTCAGTGTGATAGACCGGGCCGGATTTGCCACTCAGCCCGTGAGGCACCTATTAAGGGCGGCAAATTTAGGGTTAACAGACCCATACTGCCGTTTGTACGCCCCGGCACAGTGATGATGCTGCGGAACGGCTCTGCTGAGGACAGTGACATGGACGCACTGTGTGAGCGCGCAGACGCCTGAAGCCAGCCCGGGTGTGCCGTGCCTGTGCACACTGCCGATCCCGGCTTAAGGGTGCCTTGATGAAATCATGGAGACCCAAAGGGTGCCTTAAACCAAAAAAGTTTGGGAACCACTGCTCTATTGTATGGACACTATCTCACATACGATTTTAGATTTTTATAGTAAGATTAATGTCCTATTTCGCGCGGTGGTGGAAGGCCCAGAGAAACCCATCTGTGTAAGTATCTCCGATTACCTTCTATCCTCTGCTTAATGCTTCTGTGTTCTCTGCCGTTTCAGTACCTTGATGAACGATGTGAAGCCGGTCCTGGAGAAACTCACTCAAGACCAAGATGTCGATGTGAAATACTTTGCACAAGAAGCACTTACAGGTATGTCATTGTGGCTGGATGTGGCACGTTCTTTTGTTTCATCTTCATTACATACATCTTTGCATGTAGCCTCTCAGGGCAGGGCCCTCCCTCCTCACGCTTGTCCCTAGTATTATTGTTGCTCCAATGTCTTAGTGTCATGCTGTCCCTTCACTGAGTGCTGAATGGCCGTCCCCTCACTGTGACGGTCATCTGCATGTCTGTCCAGATACAGTGAGTTACCCACCTCGACTTCTTGCCTGAATCCCATCTACCTCGTTTGGTTTTCCAAATCGGTTTACTATTACTGTACCTATGTTATGTCCACTTACACCGTCTGCATTTTCCCCGCAGAAACGGCGACGCCTTGAATAGAACACAAATCAGTTGGGATTTTGTGTGCCCCAGCTGTCACTCTGCTCACCCCGGCATGTTCCCGCTGGTACTATGTAGGGGGAAGGCACATTTGGGTAAATTTTTACTAAAGCTTCCAAAAGTGGGATGTCGCCCACAGGAACCAGTCAAATTAGCTGTAATTCTCTATTGTAGCTTCACAAAAGATTGGTTGCTATTGGCGAACTCTCCAGTTTTCACTCTTAGCTTTAGTAAATGTACCTACTCGTCTGTACTAAATCGGCCTGACTTTGCCTATACATAATAATATAAAAATAAAAATGGTGTCTGAGAATCTCAAGACACATCTCTGAATTCTCACAATTGCCTGTAACACAGAGGCGATTACATTGGGCTTGGATAAGCAATAGTGTGACAGGTCTTGCATATGGTAGGGTTAGGTATGGAGCCTGGGATTTGTCAAGTGAGATGGGCCATCATTAGGTACTGGTGATGCTGGGGCGGTTTGTCAGATAGAGGGCAGTATTCCGACTGTCAGAAAGTCCCGACAGTCGGAATCCCGGACCGTTCTCTCCGCTAGGCAAACTCGACAGCTGGAGTTCAATGTTCTGGCTGTCGAGTGCTAAAGTGGCGAAAACAACACATAATTCAACAATCCGCCGAAATAGACTTGTTATGAAGTCTGTTCTGTTGGAAGCGACAGCATTGAATATGCAGCAGCCGCTTTATCCCCCCCAGCAGAAATAGCGTCCGACGATGAATACCCCCCATAATCGGCTCGGTATTAACGAACCTGGCTATTGGTGAACTCTGTACATTGGTAGACCAGGAATTTCCTCAGAGGGGCAGATTTATTAAGCCTGGTGCCGTGATAGTCGTGGGTGATAATGCAGCAGCCAATAAGCAACTGCTGCCTGTACTTATATAGAATGCACTTAATAAATCTTACATCACAGCTGATTGGTTGTCCAGTGGCTGACTTTTCCACCCCTTCATACTTCTATCCCCATAGTCTGTCTGTACTGGTCTTGTGATTGTTCCTGAGCGTCTGATCATATAGAGCAGATCGTGGAAAAGCTACAAGTGCACGATAACGGCATGTTTTTTTCTCCTAGTGCTAGCTCTGGCGTGAGAACATCCATTTCAGAAGCCCCCGCACCGCTACCACTAGGGCAACACTCTTCCCTGCACGACTCTGACTCTCGTTAATGCTTCTGGCTCTACACCGTCAACCAACCCTTTGGTCCAGTCCTGCGCAGTGGTGTCGTCTTCTCTCCCACAGCCTCCCGGATCTCCGCTACCTTCCTTAACTCCCTGAACATTACTCGACAATAGATTATCGGCTGTGACTTTCAACCCTAATACGTTATTTCACCGTTCCGATGGATGCAGAAGGGGGCAGCATTTGTTCATATGGGTGCTTTGTTTTTATGACGAGGAATAAACCAAGTGGGAAAGGAAATTTGGCAGCTTTTTTTATTTTTGTAAACGATCGCTTTCAGGCCTGTGTTTATATTCCTATACAATGCTGTTTAAATGTATCAGTAATTTTTGGGCAGCCCTCTATCGTTCCACCTGGGGCCAAGCTCCTACGTTATTCTCCGGCGGAGGAGCTAGCCAAGGATTGTCAAATTCTCATGCGATTTTTGTGGCTCTGGCGTCTCCTTCACTCACTGGGAATCACCGGGAATTTTGAAACGCTACATTTCCATATTGTCAATTGTGTACACGCTGCCGTGTTTCTGTCTGGGTGTAGTATCTTGCTTTACTTTCTATAATCAACTTCAGCAAGTGTTGCACCTACAGCTACAAGTGTTCTGGATGGTTTTCAACACCTTCAAAAAGGTCAGACGTTTGGTGAGAAAATACAAAAAAATTGCCATTCATTAGTGTCATAACCTGCACCGTCGAAGTATTTGGAGTGTAACAGGCTAATGTTCATCACCCAAGCTGCCTTGGTTGTAAAATAAAGAAATTTAAATACCGAAGTAGTCTTTTGTGGTATTCCGTGAGTAGGTACAGGTTGCTGTAATATGGACCACGGTTATGGAGACCAGATGCACAATTTTTTAAACTGGTTGATTGAGCCCCAATTTCCAGGGTGGATTCTTTTCTGCCTAAATGTAATGGGGTCCGAATCTACCAGTCGGTCATGGATTTTTTTTAATTTTTTTTTTTTTAAAAGCGGCAATCGTTTACAACTGGGGTAGCCAACCCTAGTCCTCGAGAGCTACCAACAGTGCATGTTTTCCAGGTCTCCTCACAGAATCACAAGTGAGCTAATTAGCTCAATCTGTGAAACTTTTAAAATGTCAGTGATTAATGAGTGCAGCTGTGCAGCAGCTAGGTTGTCTGGAAAATGTGAACTGTTGGTAGCTCTCGAGGGCTAGGGTTGGCTACCACTGGTTTACAAGGTCTGCCCCTTGATCTCCTGAGCACCGTGTAGAATGGTCTGATCTAGGGGAATAGCAGTGAGTGTGTTAGGATACTGAATAATAAACAAATGGAAGAGATTTAATGGGATCTAGCGCTGACTTCAGGTTGGCGGGGCATGAGGTACACCATTATGTACACACGTGGCCTAAAGTCGACTACTTCATCGTTAGAACATTGTGGTAGATGTATGAAGCAGGGAGAAGTGATAAAGTGCCTGGTACTTTATCATCAACCATTCAGCTCCTAACTGTCCCTTTTTAAACCCAGCCTTTAACTTAACAGTCAGGAGCTGATTGGCTGGTGATACATTTCTAGGCACTATCACTTCTCCCTTATCACTGCTTCATACATCTACCCCATTGTTTCTTATGATCTTCTCATCTGCTGTTTTTGAAGAGGAATTCTTAAGGCCTCCATACACAAGTCAATATTGGTGGCACTATACCTCTTCTTGGGTAGAATTTCTTTTATTTTTGTATTTTTGAATATCTGTATATACAGATTCAAAAATAAAGAAATGATATCCAAGAAGAGGTACAGTTTAGTGCCGCCAAGTCCCGTCGCCTGAAAACTACCATATAAATGCCATTAAAAAATCACAAATCCGTGCACCCTCAGTGAGCCACCCCATTTTTAATGCACATATATTTTCTTTTTGCTTCACATTCTATTTTTATATTTCACAAGTTCCTAAAAAAGATTTAATAAAGGTTATTTTTTTTTTAAATATAATTAGGTGCACCACGCACATGACAGCTCACTCCTCTTTGTGTTGCTTTAGAACAGTGGTTCTCAAACTGTGGGTCCTGACCTTCTCAGTATGGGGTTGTGACTCCATGTTGCTGACCATCAGGCTGATGACTTTTCTAATCTCAGTCAGTGATTGAAGGAGTCTGAAAAATCTGTTGAATTGTCTGTTATTAGACTCCTCCCATCACTCTGTGCCTCCACAATGCTGCCATGTATGTGCTGTCTGCTGCATACATGTGTGATGTGATGACCTTCTGCAGTAGATTGCTGGGGTCCTGTCATTATTTTTATTGTCTGTTGGGGTCCTAGAGAAAAATAGTTTGAGGACTCCTGCTTTAGAACAATCTTTTTTGCACAATGATGAAACCATACATTAGTTTAATACGATATTTTTTGTTACCTTGTGTTTGTCTTGTGTCTCAAACTGCTGTCTGTTGCATATGAATTGGCAGATCCCAGCATGTGGGTACATAGATTATTTGTATACTCTGTTACCTAGGTTGTTAGGTCTCAATCTGCTGGCTAATGAGTACATGTGGCTAGATCCTACTGTGTTGAAAGAAACAGGGTTTGTTGTAAGTCTATGCTGTTCATGGTATTCCACAAATGTAATAATGTATTCTAAACGGATTCAGTACTAAATCCTAGCGGTCGAAATACCGGCGCTTGCCACGCAGGGGGCCCGGTGCCTATCTACGCTCGGCACACTATTTTATTCTCCCTCTATGGGTGTCGTGGACACCCATAGAGGGAGAAATTGTTCCGATTCCGGCGTTGGTATTTTGACGGCCTGGATTTTAACTCAATCCATTTATAAACATGGTTCTTTTTATCCACAAGTATTTTACAATCCTATCTGTAGTATAATTCCTGTCTCGGCCACAGATTACATGCAGCAGTTCTTCCCCACCTAATCACATTCTGTATTGTCATCACTAGTGACCATTATTCACAGTGGAACCCCTGGATACATTGCATCTGTCCCAGAATACATAATATGCTAATGTCAATATCCAGCCTTATTCCATGAAACGTAAAGTTATTCTAGGCATGAACCATACAATCCAAAGATACAAAAAAATGTATCCTCCTGTAGTCAGTTCTAATATACAGATGGAGCGGCCTGTCATGCTTGCAGGCGCTGGCAATACTCGCCGGCTGCCAGGCCCCACCAGCGGTCGGAAGGGATGCACGTGATCCGTTCTGACGGAGCTCCCCGCTGCCGTCCACCGCCTCTCCAGTCCCAAATGCTGGTCTCCACCGCTGCCCCGAATGCCCCCTAACACTGCCAATCTCCCTAAAGTGGAGATGGGCACTGTCCTGCTGACTGACTGGGACGCATGTGTGAGATGCTTGCACGTCTCAGTCTAATGGAGTCCCTCTCCACCAGCGGGGACGTTCTGGTGAGCGCCGGCTCAATCTGTAAATATAGAATTTACCTGTAGACATTGAGCACGTTTCTATAGCAATTGACAGCTGTAACTTAGAGAAATGTCAAAAACGGGGGTCGTGCCTGTAGAAGTGCTGGGCAGACCAAAAACGTACCCCTGCCTGCTCGGGGTGGGTGGATGATGTCAGCACCTGCCCCGAATTCGTTGAAGCATTCAAATGAAAAGTAGGTACACTGGTACGTTGGGCGCTTGCCACCAGAGGCCGCCATGAGCAACACGTGCTCACAGCAGGGAGCTACACTTGCACTGGAGGCAGGTACTGCCGGCTCCGCCTCCTGCTCACCTACCCGGTGCCTGCCATACAGTAAGTGAGGTGTGGGGGGGGGGGGGTGATGCAGTAAATTTGAAGTAAACTAGTTACTGATTCTATAGCAAACAAACTCTAAAAAAACATGTTATAGACCACTGCTTGCCCAATCATGTTGGGAGCTTCTGAACAGACAGTAAGTTCTGTCTATAGATTAAAGATGGATTCATTCATTCTGAAGTGAAGAATCACTTATGGTCTATCCCCTGCCATGACCAGAGCCCCTGAGTGTGAGGGTGTGAACTGTGTTAACAAACAGGAAGTTACATCCTTGCAACTTCCTGTGGATCTTATTCTTGGACATAGTTATTGCTTGGGCACCAAAAGGATGACAGTGGCAACAAAACTAAACACAAGAGAAGCAACAAAATTAAGATCGTGTTGATAGAACATGTGACCCAATGATAAGTGACTAAGCCTTAAAAAATGATAAATTGGAGAGTGATAAACCAGCCAATCAGCTCCTAACTGCCTTGTTTTAGGCTTTTTTTGCTGGACATTTATCACTTTCCATTGTATCACTCTTCAAGACTTAGTACATCTGTCCCATTATAGGAGCATGCAGTGGACAATGTATTCATAAAAAAAAAAAAAATAAATTCTGGACTTATTTTTTTTTTGTGCAAAACAACCCAAAATGTTTGTCCATAAAGAATCACATTAAGGGGAACTCATTTTTCAGACATAACCATTCCCTAGTTAATCTTGCCTATTATCCGGACTGGTTCTGTAACACAGGATGATCTACATCACCTGGGTGTTCCATCAGTCCTCAAATATCCTGTTTTAACCCCATATGTATAATGGGTTTCCAATAGATTCTAGGATAATTCTTATTAGCTCCAATACTACAGATGTTCTCAAGATTTTTGAGACCCTGAAAACCATAAAGTTTGGGCGATTGTGAATGAAATCGCTCAGGTGAGTGTGAACCCCCATTAGTGTAATGACCTATTATGATATATACAGTATATGGGACATTACTGTGCATATATGTACATTAATAAAAACAACTGTTGGGACATTAAGGTTCATGGAGATACACTGGTATCCCTCACAGGGGGAATGAGGGGCGGAGTTATACAGCAAAGTGGTGTGATCTATCTGAAGAGAGACGCGCAGTGATTTGGCAAACAGTATTTTATGAGACCAGAAAGACCTTTTTATGAGATCAATGGGATGACCGGAAAGATCAATGATCTGCTAACATAGATGGACTGTTATCTGCTTACAGAATCTACAACCACCAAATATAAATAAACACTTTATAGCCTTGAAGAAGAGCCCGCAGTGGCTCGAAACAAGTCGGTAATCAACTGGTGACTTTTATGTTATGTACCAAGACTTTACCCAGCCTCAGCCTTTATAGTCTAGAACAGGCATTCCCAACTACGGTCCTCAAGGCACACCAACAGTGCAGGTTTTAGTGATATCCAGGCTTCAGCACAGATGGATTAATCAGAATCACTCAGGTATTAATTAAGTCACCTGTGCTCAAGCCTGATGTCACTAAAAACTGTTGTGTCTTGAGGACTGTGGTTGGTAATGCCTGGTCTAGTAGGGTATTTGCACCTCTGGAGAAAATACAGGCTCCATGCCACAGTCTGAGTAAGACTGTCTCCATCATCCTGGAATTCTGTTACTGTATGTTTCATCTCTTTTTTGAGTTTCATATCTTGAATTTATGTGTTTTTATCTGTCGCTATTTTATCATTGTTGTTTAATACATTCTGTAAATTACCAACTAAGGAACACTGTGTGCCTGTGGTCTTCATACCGTATTACCTATCCCAGGAAGACCACATGGTATGATGGACACCATAGTATAAAGACCCAAGGCACTACAGAAGGTAGGAGCGCTTGGAGAATGGTTTTCACCATCATCTAAACTTTATAGCCCCAATGAATTCACTCTGGATATTCATATTCTACAAAAAAAATCCAAAGACATATAAAACTCCAGAACTTATTGAATAAGTTATAAAACTTACACTAAAGGAACGGTAGGGGAAACATATTTAGAAATTCTGTAGACATCTACACAATACAATGACTAGCTTTATAGACCTACGGGGCCTAGTTGTAGTAAAAAGGATACAACTATTCTTATTCATCCAGCTTTCTTTAGTTCCATTGACTTCAGTTATATTTTCGCAAACAACTGGTCAGCCAAAATTTATAGAAGTGCATCAACGAACGAATACTTGCCCAACAAGGCTGGAAACCTTTGGATCCTTGCTTGAAACATCTCCTCTTAGCCATTATTTTCCTGCTGATATTTGAATATCTGTGAACATTGCATTAAGCTGAATATCAGCTCCTGGTTTTGTGAAGAAATTGCTTTTTGAGGATAGTCGGTTATATTGGATTCCATACCGGTCTTTTGTCCCTTTAAAATCTTTTAGAAGGAGCCGTCTCTTTTCGACCACCTTATGCATCATTTATTTCAAATTGTTATACGCCCCTGATGAAGTCACCATGTTGCTGAAACGCGTTGGGTCTGACACAACCGCTTGTCCATATGCTGTGAAAAAAACACATACAAAAATGGATTGAATGGTATACTTGTTTTTATTTTGTGTTTATTCGATTTTATACCCAAAGGGTAAAAAAAATTTGATAAAAAAAAAATAACATCTTTATATGCTTATTAGTCTCTTATAGCACACTCTGAACTTTTCTTCTTTCTTCATATATATATATATATATATATCCCCCCCACCCTGCAGTTACCCATTGACCAAGTTTATACTGCCTTTAACTCTGAGTTTTGACAGTGTAATATTCTCCTGTTTAGTTTGTGGCCAGTAATGACAAGTGGGAGGGGCCCCCGAAGGCTTATTCTTCCCCTGAATGTTGCTATAGGCAACCAATCAGAATCTACTTCTTGTTTAGCACCTTCTAGAAGATAATACATAGAATCTGATTGGTTGCCCATAGCAATAGCATAGTTCAATAGACCTCCCACCTTAGTAAATAAACCCATGAGGCTCTTATGTATAGTAGTGTAGTGTACTTAGTTAGGTATAATTACCATTACCATAGGAATAGATAATTGCAAACTGAAAAAACTTTGAGGAAGTGTCAGAGCTAGAACTTGTAATGTTGCAGAAGTGAAAATGAGCTGCCACTTTGCTGCCTTTGCAAAATATTAATGTTTTAATTCAGTTTGCACAAGTTCCAGTACAATAAATTGTAATTGTGTTGTTAGTCAGTTGTATGTGTATGTATTAACTGTACGATACCTCCTCAAATGCCCCGACAGCTCCCTGGCGGCTGAATCTCATGCGATACGTTGTTTTCAAAATGAATGTATCGAATGTAATCCCAGTCACCACCCCAGAATCGGAGTATCTATTCGGCAGCGGTAACAATCTCCAGATCCAATACAACGCTCATGGTACTATGTAACAAATAAGAGGGGCATCTTAAGAGAGGAGGAGGAGGTGCGCGTGCAGCCTCCTCAGCCGGCCCCCTACTCTCTGCCAGGACAACGAGGAAAGCAGTAGGGTCTGTTGCACCATTTTTCTGGATTTTTCTGCAGTGCTCCTGCTGCTGACGCTGGACTCCGTAGGGTTCAGGTAAGGAGCACACTTCAACTCCACAATATTAATCTCTGCCATCTCATATTGAGCAATAATCAAGGTTCTTGATATATTTATTGGCCAGGAAATACTAGCCCACCATGAACCAGCGTCTAGGTGACCTTGTATATCTGGTGAGTCCTAATAATCTGGAGCGCAGGACTCCAAAAAGGCTGCCGACAGCCAATCACTCCAGGGCAGCACACTAGTGAAAAATGATAGACAGAATCTGATTGGTTGCTATGGGCAACGTCAACTCTTTTAAAATCTTTAGTAAATGTACCCCTTAAAATACAAAGGGTCAGATGCACTAAGCTTCAAAAAGTGATAAAATGGAGAGTGAACAGCCAGCCTATCGGCTCCTACCTGCTGTAGCACAGACTGTGTTTGAAAAATGTCAGGCAGGAGCTGATTGGCTGGTTGTTTATCACTCTCCATTTTATAATTTATAAAGCTTAGTGCTGGGGTAGCCAACCCTAGTCCTCGAGAGCTACCAACAGTGCATGTTTTGCAGGTCTCATCACAGAATCACAAGTGAGCTTATTAGCTCCATCTGTGGATCTTTTAAAATGTGTCAGTGATTAATGAGTGCAGCTGTGCAGCAGCTAGGTTGTCTGGAAAAAGTGAACTGTTGGTAGCTCTCGAGGGCTAGGTTTGGCTACCACTGGCTAAGTGCATCTGGCCCAAAACCTCTAAAAGGGGCCTCACACTGACAGCCATGTGGGGTAATCTTCCTACGCACCGATTCTCACGGTAATTTGACTCTGTTCTAATCTTTGTTCATTGTTTTGTAATATCCTTGCTTTAAAATGCCAAGAAAAAGAGGTACTTATGTAATATCTGGACTCCCGCTTTTCTTATGAGACCGCGTCCCCTCGCGGGGCTCGCTGCGCTCACCACGCTTCGGGCACGGTGGCTCGCTGCGCTCGCCACACTATATAAATTCAACTCCGTGCGTAGTTGGATAGTAGGGGTATGAAAAAATGGGGTGCATTTAACATGGGAGTCCAGATAATACATAAGTACCGAAAAAGAAAATCTTTTCTTTTTCTATATAATAAGTTGAAGAGTCTGTGTGCGTGTGTGTGTGTGTGCGTGTCCGTCGCATTGCGGACACACCGTGGCACTCAGAGACACCAAATTTGGCAACAAGATACCTCTGGACCCGGTGGTGTGCACCTCGAAGCCGTTTTTGGGAAATTTCACATAGAATTTTAAAAAACACCAAGTTTTAATTTGCCTTCATTGATGATCTGGGGAAAAGATCGATGATCTGGGAAACCGTGGACGAAGGAACAACTCCACACCTGATTTCATTGCTGTCATTGGCCCTTATTTAGATCTGATCGCAGTACAAATTTCTTCTCAAAATAGGCAAAACCATGTGCACTGCAGGTGGGGCAAATGTAACATGTATAGAGAGAGTTAGATTTGTGTGAGTTATTTTTGTTTTTTTGCAGGGTAAATAGTGGCTAAATTATTTTTACACTGCAATTTCGATTTCAATATCAATACACCCCACCCAAAATTAACTCTCTCTGCACATGTAACATCTGCCTACCTGCAGTGCACATGGTTTTGCCCATTTTGAGAACAAATTTGTACTGCGATCAGATCTGAATAAGGGCCATTGAGTATGACAGAGACATTCTAACATTATGGTTTAAACAATTAGGAAATACAGTAATTGAGGATATACAAACAGATGGGTCAGGTCCCATCCTGGCTGGCAGGTCGCCAGAACGTCCGCGCTGGCGACCCGCCAGCAGCCGCGCCAGCGAATACACTGAGACGCACGTGCGTCTTACGCGCACGCGCGTCTCAGTCTCCGTCGCCAGCGCGACGGAAACCCTGTCCGTCTCCGCCTCAGGGAGACGGACAGGGTTAGGGGGGGATGCGGGCAGGCGGCGGGGACCCGGGGGAACGGATGGAAGCGCCGTCAGAAGGGGACGCGCGCGCCTCTCGTGCGCGCGCGTCCCCTTCTCACCATCGCCATGGCGCTGGCGGGTGATGGCGGCTGGCGACGCCAGCGCCATCCCCTGCCAAGATGGGACCAGACCCATCTGTAGACCACACATAACACACACACACGTACACATTGTACACGCACACACACACAGTACACAAATACGCACACATAGCGTGGGGGAGGGGGGGAGGCGCCCCCCCATTAACGGCGGGGGGTGCCCCAAACCAAGCTACGCCACAGAGAACACACACACTTAAACATTGCCACGATATGCACAGCACACTACACACACACACATATATACGTAGCGCACCTCACAAACTTACACATTCGGCAGATATACACACAACACACACACACATAACACACAACTCACAGTACAACACACACCAACATTCACTACAACACACACCCAAAAACAGTACAATACACAGAACACACACTTAAACATTGCACAGATACACACACATAACATACCTCTAACAGCACAACACACACCCACATTCACGACACACAGCCAAAAAACAGTACAACACACACAAAACACACATTTAAACTTTGCACAGATACACAAAGACACAACACACACATACTGTATATACATAGCACACCTCACACACTTACGCATTGGACAGATACATACAATATAACACACAAAACCACATACATTACAACACACACACAAAAACAGTACAACACACACAAACACACAGAACACATAAAAAATAATTTGCCGTTTATTTAACAGTCTGTACCGGCAAATAAAAACTGTACCTAATGTACCATTTCTACTTTGTTCCCCATATCCGTCTCTCCAGTCCTCCAGTTGCAAAGAGAAATCTTTGTCCTGGCCAATGTTTGGTCGATGGGCATGAGCGCTGCATGCATTTGTTTGAATGTTATGAGTGTAAGAAGTTGAAGAATAAGACTGAGGTGAAGATTTGTCATGTTATAGTGTACAATTTACTCAATAAATCGTGAAAAAAAAATATGTGTACATAGAAGTACAATCAAGAAATTAAAGTAGGATTAAAAAATAAATTATGAATCAAACTGATAATTGTTTGGATGGCGGTGGGTTGCGAAACAAATCTATAGGTGGAGGGGGTATGGATATTGTGGGCATAATTGGTGTTTGGTACACCTACAGGGGGTACCCAGATGATGAGAAATTTTCACTACAGTGTCACCGTAGGGGGATTTCCAATTGGAGTTCAGGTGGTCTTTTAGGGACCCCTTTACAATTCCGTGGGTCTCTTCTCCTGGAGCCTGTGGTCTCCCTCAGTGATTGACTATCATTAAGGGAGACCATAAGCTCAAGGAGAAGAGACCTACAGGATTGTAAAGGATCCCTAAAAGACCACCTGGACCCCAATTGGGAATCCCCCTATGGTGACAATGTGACCGTGACACTGTAGTGAAAATCCCATCAATTGAGGGCCCCATGTAGGTGTAACAAAGACCAATTATGCCCACAATATCCATACCCCCACCTATAGATTTGTTTCACAACCCACCACATCCAAACAATTATCAGTTTGAATCATAACTTATTTTTAATCCTACTTTCATTTCTTGATTGTACTTTTATGTACACTTAAATTTTTTTCACGATTTATTGAGTAAATTGTACACTTTGTAACATGGCAATTCTTTTGCTTAGTCTTATTCTTCAACTTCTTACACTCAAACCTTATCAATGCACCCATTGATGATTGTGATGGCTGGATCAGTGGATTGGCTCGGCGGGTGTAGGGAAGAATTTGGCCCATTGCACCCATTCCCAGTGGGGCATTACAGTGGTGCGGGTAGCATGCGTCGCGTCATGACATCATGTGGCCAGGCCCGTGGACCTGCTCCCACACTCAGGGGCTGCCCCACTGTTTGGTAGAGATGCCCGGTGCATGTGCTTTACAGATCCCCAGACCTCAGACACTGCTGCAGGTTCGGTGAGGGGAGTGGCAGTGGCAGGGAGCAGTGAATTTTTAATTAATTATGGCGGGGTAAGTAATGCCCACCCCGGTCCCTTCGCACTCAGCGCCTGTAATTACACACCCTAGAAACTGTACAATTTGAAAGTATAGAAATGGAGGTGTGGCCACGTCCCTTTCTGATTTTGTACCGATTTCTGACCCTCAGATGTTGGAGGATATGTCATACAGTAGGTGCTAAATCTCAGGAGTGGATGTGGAATTCATCAACACATACAAGTTATCAACTCAGGAGCGTTGTGTTTCAAACAACAACACCACACCTGATTTCATTGCCGTCATTGAGTATCAATGCAAACACATTCTAGCATTATGGTGGAATCTATAACAAATTACAATCTTAGGTCTTTGGCACAGCATATTGTAAGATGAAATTTTTCAGAAATTTTGGAAATAAAGAAACCCCAAGGGGTTCCCGGGCAACGCCGGGCAGGTCAGCTAGTCTATATAATAAGTTGAAGAGTCTGTGTGCGTGTGTGTGTGTGTGTGTGTGTGTGTGTGTGTGTGTGTGTGTGTGTGTGTGTGTGTGTGTGTGTGTGTGTGTGCGTGTCCGTCGCATTGCGGACACACCGTGGCACTCACAGACACCAAATTTGGCAAAAAGATACCTCTGGACCCGGTGGTGTGCACCTCGAAGCCGTTTTTGGGAAATTTCACTTAGAATTTTAAAAAACACCAAGTTTTAATTTTCCTTCATTGATGATCTGGGGAAAAGATCGACTATCTGGGAAACCGTGGACGAAGGAACAACTCCACACCTGATTTCATTGCTGTCATTGAGTATGACAGAGACATTCTAACATTATGGTGAAGGCTTTAAACAATTAGGAAATAATTGAGGATATACATAGACCACACATAAAACACACACACATACACATTGTACACGCACACACACACACACATACGCACACATAGCACACAACACACACATTTATACGTAGAGCACCTCACACACTTAAGCTGTGTACACACGGGAGAGATAGGGGCTGAAATCGGTGGAAACACACCGCATGCAGTACAATACAAATCCATACACACTACAACACACACCCAAAAACAGTACAGCAAACACACAACTCCTGGCTTCAATCAATTCTATGGAGACGGACCACAATAAAATGGCCGCCCCATAAAGCATACAGTTCTCTGAAACTGTTTGCGGTATGGGGGCGGCCATTTTATCGTGGTTTGTCTGCATAGAATGATTAATTGAAGCCAGGATGGGAGCCGGGACACGCAGACAGGTAAGCCTGCGGCGATGGGAGGGGGGGGTGGCACCGGCGGCCGAGGGGGGGAGGGGGGGAGGCGCCCCCCCATTAACGGTGGGGGTGGGGAGAGGGGGGAGGCGCCCCCCCATTAACGGCAGGGTGGGGGCGCCCCAAACCAAGCTACGCCACTGAGAACACACACACTTAAACATTGCCAGGATATGCACAGCACACTACACAAACATATATACGTAGCGCACCTCACAAACTTACACATTCGGCAGATATACACACAACACACACACACATAACACACAACTCACAGTACAACACACACCAACATTCACTACAACACACACCCAAAAACAGTACAATACACAGAACACACACTTAAACATTGCACAGATACACACACATAACATACCTCTAACAGCACAACACACACCCACATTCACCAAACACACCCAAAAAACAGTACAACACACACAAAACACACATTTAAACTTTGCACAGATACACAAAGACACAACACACACATACTGTATATACATAGCACACCTCACACACTTACGCATTGGACAGATACATACAATATAACACACAAAACCATATACATTACAACACACACACAAAAACAGTACAACACACACAAACACACAGAACACATAAAAAATAATTTGCCGTTTATTTAACAGTCTGTACCGGCAAATAAAAACTGTACCTAATGTACCATTTCTACTTTGTTCCCCATATCCGTCTCTCCAGTCCTCCAGTTGCACTGAGAAATCTTTGTCCTGGCCAATGCACCCATTGATCTATACAAAGTGGGTACACTGCACTCACCCTGTTAGTCAGTTGGATATCAGGCACTGCTCTGCCTTAAGGGTTTCCCAGACTCTTTTGGTTCATAGATAATGTTTGGTCGATGGGCATGAGCGCTGCATGCATTTGTTTGAATGTTATGAGTGTAAGAAGTTGAAGAATAAGACTGAGATGAAGATTTGTCATGTTATAGTGTACAATTTACTCAATAAATCGTGAAAAAAATATGTGTACATAGAAGTACAATCAAGAAATGAAAGTAGGATTAAAAAATAAATTATGATTCAAACTGATAATTGTTTGGATGGCGGTGGGTTGCGAAACAAATCTATAGGTGGAGGGGATATGGATATTGTGGGCATAATTGGTGTTTGGTACACCTACAGGGGGTACCCAGATGATGAGAAATTTTCACTACAGTGTCACCGTAGGGGGATTTCCAATTGGGGTTCAGGTAGTCTTTTAGGGACCCCTTTACAATTCCATGGGTCTCTTCTCCTGGAGCCTATGGTCTCCCTCGGTGATTGACTATCATTAAGGGAGACCGTAAGCTCAAGGAGAAGAGACCTACAGGATTGTAAAGGGTCCCTAAAAGACCACCTGGACCCCAATTGGGAATCACCCTATGGTGACACTGTGACCGTGACACTGTAGTGAAAATCCCATCAATTGAGGGCCCCATGTAGGTGTAACAAACACCAATTATGCCCACAATATCCATGCCCCCACCTATAGATTTGTTTCACAACCCACCCCATCCAAACAATTATCAGTTTGAATCAGAATTTATTTTTTAATCCTAATTTAATTTCTTGATTGTACTTCTATGTACACTTACATTTTTTTCACGATTTATTGAGTAAATTGTACACTTTGTAACATGGCAATTCTTTTTCTCAGTCTTATTCTTCAACTTCTTACACTCAAACCTTATCAATGCACCCATTGATGATTGTGATGGCTGGATCAGTGGATTGGCTCGGCGGGTGTAGGGAAGAATTTCGCCCATTGCACCCATTCCCAGTGGGGCATTACAGTGGTGCGGGTAGCGTGCGTTGCGTCATGACATCATGTGGCCAGGCCCGTGGACCTGCTCCCACACTCAGGGGCTACCCCACTGTTTGGTAGAGATGCCCGGTGCATATGCTTTACAGATCCCCAGACCTCAGAGACTGCTGCAGGTTCGGTGAGGGGAGTGGCAGTGGCAGGGAGCAGTGAATTTTTAATTAATTATGGCGGGGTAAGTAACGCCAAACCCGGTCCCTTCGCACTCAGCGCCTGTAATTATACACCCTAGAAACTGTACAATTTGAAAGTATAGAAATGGAGGTGTGGCCACGTCCCTTTCTGATTTTGTACCGATTTCTGACCCTCAGATGTTGGAGGATATGTCATACAAGTAGGTGCTAAATCTCAGGAGTGGATGTGGAATTCATCAACACATACAAGTTATCAACTCAGGAGCGTTGTGTTTCAAACAACAACACCACACCTGATTTCATTGCCGTCATAAAGTATCAATGCAAACACATTCTAACATTATGGTGGAATCTATAACAAATTACAATCTTAGGTCTTTGGCACAGCATATTGTAAGATTAAATTTTTCAGCAATTTTGGAAATAAAAAAACCCCGAGGGTTTCCCGGGCAACGCCGGGCGGGTCAGCTAGTCTAGAATAAAACAAAAAAAGGTATTAGGTACCTGAGTGAATGTCTTTAGATGTGCAGTATTCATAAGCTCATGCAGTTAGTAAGGGGAAATGTATGAAGCCTGGAGGAGAAGAAATTTATCCCCATAAAGAACAAGGGGATGATGCTCCAGCCAATTGGCTCCTGTCAATTTACATATTTGCGCTTTAAGAATGCACCCATCCTCTGTTGGGGTGTAGTAGTCAATGAAGAGGCTTGGCTAACCATTAGACAGAGCATTGGTTGAGCCCCCCCCCCCCCCCTCTCTCTCTCTCTCTCTCTTGCTACATCAATAAGAGCAAGTGGGGCCCACCTGTGGGGGTTTCCCCTGTTCCCTCCATCTAGCCCTGGTTAGACCCTTGGGGGAGGTACATTCTCTTTAAAAAAAAAAAAAAAACACCATATAACTATAACTGTATGGCCCATTATCTTTATTGAACTGTCTCTAATGTCTAACTACATAGGCAAGAAAACAAAACAGAAAGTACCATCAAAGGAAGAAACTTTTTTTAATGTTGATAACATCTGGTTGTCCTACTTGGTATGAAACAGGAAGTTTGGTTATTTTATATTTGTGCCAGTAAAACCACACCCTCTGGCTTTACATTATCTCATTATAGTCGCTGGTAACATACTGAACTAGCACAGGGAGAAGGTACGGTATGCTTAAATGACATTTTATTTTGCACTTGTATATGTTATCAGTCTGTGGGCCAGATGTGGTGGCGTAGATTGTTGAGGCTGCGGGCCTCGTTATCAATGGCAGCTGCAGCGCTGACTACAAAGTGCAGGGGGTGGGTGGGGGGGACCGCTTAGCACATATAACATAAATGTTATAAGATGTAATTTGATGTGATCTGTATCTTGCAGCGACAATGACTGTTAACTCATCCTCAAGTTATCATTTCAGTAATGGGACAACCTACGAAACCTTCACGGCTTCCAAGATCATTTCCGCCGTGGTTTTGCTCATAACATTTTTGTTTGGTTTGGTTGGAAATACCTTATACCTCTGGGTCCTTTGGTTCAGGATGAGAAAAACAATAAACACAACTTGGTTCTTTCATCTCATTTTGGGAAATCTCTTTTTCACGCTCATCATTCCATTTGTTGCTATATATTTTTTGATGAAACCCCACTGGATCTTTGGATTGTTTTTGTGCAAGTTCGTGAATGTGGTTTTGTCATTGGCTATGTACGGCGCAGTGTTTGTCCTTACAACAATCAGTGTTGACCGTTACTTCTTGGTTTTCCACCCACTTTGGTACCGGAATCACATGACACCTAATAACGCTTCTATTGTCTGCATTTTTTTGTGGATCTTTGCGTTTTTGTTTAGTTCTCCCTATCTCGTGTTTCGACAAGTAAGAGATGACCACAAGAACTTCACCCTCTGCCACAATGATTTTAGCTTTTCCGGAAAGTGGAATGAACAGCAGATGAAATGGGCCCTATTCGTCGTGCGTTTGATAATGGGATTACTAATTCCGTTCGCTATTGTTGCGTATTGTTATGTCCAAATATTTATCAAGATAAAGACGGAACAGCTGGCAAGCTCTAGTAAACCCTACAAGATAATCATCATCGCTATAATATCTTTCTTTATTTCCTGGACCCCGTACCATATATGGTATGGAATGTCTGTGGACGGCAGATTCTCAGAGAGTGTCCTGCAACCTCTACAGGTCTTAACAACATGTCTGAACTGCATTAATTCTTGCTTTACCCCAATACTTTACCTGTTCGTTGTGGAAAGCTTCAAAAACATGTTCAGGAAATCCCTGTTTAATCTCATTGAGTCCGTTTTTAAGGAAACTTTTGCCGAAACTAAATAACAACAGGTACATTCTGATATAAGAGATCCCTCAGAGGATACATAAATTCCAGCAAGTTCGAACCATGGTAGAGATAGAACATGTTTTTTTTTCTGCTATATTATAATAATTAAATTGGTTTAATTTGAATTTTTAATTGCATTTAAACAAAATAATCCAACTATTTTGGATTAATAGCCAAAACAATTTGTTTGCATTAAAAATACTTTTTTGTGGAATTATGTGATCATGTGGGTATATAATATAGCATTACTAGTATTTCAGATCTGTCATTTTCTGTGTTGCTAGCTATTGTGCCGAGGTATTGTTTCTATTCCTCCACATCCCCCCTCTCTCTCCACCTTTTCATTCCCCTTATACTTCTATAAAATCTAATCTTCCCTTTATTCCTCCCATCTTCCCTCATCCTCCCATCTCCCCTATTCCTCTCTTCTCCCCTATTCCTCCCATTTCCCCTATTTCTCCCCTCTTCCTCCCATCTCCCCTTTTCCTTCCATCTTCCCCCCCTTCCCCTATTCCTCTACTCTCCCCCATTTCTCCCATCTCCCCAATTCCTCTACTCTCCCCCATTTCTCCCATCTCCCCTATTCCTCCTCTCTCCACTATTCCTACCATCTCCCCTATTCCTCCCCTCTCCCATATTCCTCCCATCTCCCCTTTTCCTTCCATCTCCCCTCTTCCTCCCCTCTCCCCTATTCCTCCTCTCTCCACTTCCTCCCATCTCCCCTATTCCTCCTCTCTCCACTTTCTCCCATCTCCCCTATTCCTCCCATCTCCCCTGTTTGTCCTCTCTCCACTATTCCTCCCATCTTCCCTATTCCTCCCCTCTCCCCATCTCCCCACTTTCTTCCATCTCCCCTCTTCTTCCCATCACCCATTTCCTCCCCTCTCCCATATTCCTCCCCTCTCCCATATTCCTCCACTCTCCTCTATTCCTCCCCTCTCCTCTATTCCTCCTCTCTCCATTATTCCTCCCATCCCCCCTATTCCTCCCATCTCCCCTATTCTTCCCCACTCCACTATTCTTCCCATCTCCCCTATTCCTCCATCTCTCCTATTCGTCCCTTCTCCACTATTTCTCCCATCTTACCTATTCTTCCCATCTCCCCTATTCCTCCTCTCTCCCCTATTCCTCCTCTCTCCTCTATTCCTCCTCTCTCCCCTATTCCTCCCCTCTCCCCTATTCCTCCCCTCTCCCCTATTCCTCCTCTCTCCTCTATTCCTCCCCACTCCACTATTCCTCCCCACTCCACTATTCCTCCCATCTCCCCTATTCCTCCCATCTCCCCTATCCCTCCCATCTCCCCTATTCCTCCCCTCTCTACTATTCCTCCCCTCTCCACTATTCCTCCTCTCTCCCCTAATTCTCCCATCTCCCCCATTCCTTCTCTCGCCCCCATTTCTCCCATTTCCCCTCTTCCTCCCATATCCCCGCTTTATTCCATCTTCCCTCTTCTTCCCACCTCCCCTCTTATTCATATCTCCCCTATTCCTCCCACCTCACCTATTCCTCCCCTCTCCACTATTCCTCCAATCTCCCCTATTCCTCCCATCTCCCCTATTCCTCCCATCTCCCCTATTCCTCCCATCTCTCCTATTCCTCCCCTCTCCACTATTCCTCCTCTTTCTACTATTCCTCCCCTCTCCACTATTCCTCCTCTCTCCCCTAATTCTCCCATTCCTTCTCTCGACCCCATTTCTCCCATTTCCCCTCTTCCTCCCATATCCCCGCTTTATTCCATCTTCCCTCTTCTTCCCACCTCCCCTCTTATTCATATCTTCCCTATTCCTCCCACCTCACCTATTCCTCCCCTCTCCACTATTCCTCCCATCTCCCCTATTCCTCCCATCTCCCCTATTCCTCCCATCTCCCCTATTCCTCCCATCTCCCCTATTACTCCCCTCTCCACTATTCCCCCCATCTCCCCTATTCCTCCCCTCTCCCCATTCCTCCCATTTCCCCTCTTCCTCCCATCTCCACACTTTCTTCCATCTCCCCTATTCCTCCCATCTCCCCACTTTCTTCCATCTCCCACCTTCTTCCCATCTCCCCTTTTTCTCCCTTCTCCCCTTTTCCTCCCCTCTCCCCTATTCCTCCCCTCTCCATCATTCCACCATCATTCCTCCCCTCTCCCCTATTCCTTCCATATTCCTCCCCTCTCCCTTATTCCTCCCTCTCCCCTCTTCCTCCCATCTCCCATATTCCTCCCCTCTCCCCTATTCCTCCCATCTCCCCTCTTCCTCCCATCTCCCCTATTCCTCCCCTCTCCCCTCTTACTCCCATCTCCCCTATTCCTTTCCTCTCCCCTCTTCCTTCCATCTCCCATATTTCTCCCATCTCCCCTATTCCTCCCCTCTCCCCTATTCCTCCCCTGTCCCCTATGCCATGCCGTGAGTGCTCCTCAATTTCCGTGGGTGCTTGGGCCCCGGAGCACCCACCTTTTCGGTGCCTATGGCAACATCCCAGCTTCAATAGAACTCACATATTTGTGCTGTAAAGGCATCAAGGTGAAACCTGTCTTCTGAAGATCGGGGTTCCTCTGTAAACTGATAAGCTCTATAAGATAAATATTTAGGATTTATTACACTGTTGCCCAACCTTTGTTTATGTAGCCATAGTTTAAGATATAATAAACAGGAAGTCGCATCCTTATGTGCGTTGGTTTAATGTGGAGAGATCATGTCAACCAAATCTTATAGACCTTTTTGACTGGGTGACTAATGTAATAGATCAAAGGAGGGGGGGGGGGCTGTAGATGTAGCTTATCTAGACTTTAGTAAGGCTTGTGACACTGTCCCACATCGCTGATCGTTCAAAGAAACTTCAAAGGTCAGTATTGGATTCAGAGGCGTACCTACCGTAAGGCAGCCACCGCGGCTGCTTGGGGGAGCAAGCGCCCGGGCACTCTGGTCAGACCCCCCCTTACCCCTCCGCATGCCGCCGCCACCGCATTAAGTCCGGCACCGCAGATAGCCTCCGGGCTCCGTCTCCTGCAGTAATGAAAAATGTCCCGACAAAATGGCTGCCCCCTAATAGCAGACAGTTTTTACGGATGCTAGAGGAGGCCGCCGCCTCCTCTAACATCCCTAAAAAAACTGTCTGCTGTACAGGGGCAGCCATTTTGTTGTGTCATTTTTCATTACTGCAGGAGACGGAGCCCGAAGGCTATCTGCGGTGCCGGACTGAATGCGGGGCCGGCGGCGGCATGCGGAGGGGTAAGGTAATTTTTTGGCGGGGGGGCGCCACAATATTAGTTACGCCTCTGATTGGATTCTAAGATGGTTGGATAGATAAGATCTTATTTGCAGGGCAGAAAACAGAGAGTTGTAGTAAATGGAGTGCAGTCACAAGAGGGAAAGGTGACAAGTGGAGTACCCCAGGGATCTGTACTTGGACCAGTGCTTTTTAATATCTTTATTGCAGACATTGCAAATGGAGTTAAGTGTAAAATGTGCTTTTTTGCAGATGACACAAAGGTATGCAACAGGGTAGACACACCAGGAGGGGTGAAACAAATGATGGACGATCTAGGTAGATTAGAGGAATGGTCAAGAGAATGGTAACTACAATTTAATGCCAAAAAAATGCAAAATTATGCACTTAGGTCTCAAAAAATCCCCCAAAAAAAGAAAAATATGCTGATGTGTCAGTCACACCAGTATATATAAAGCAGCGCTCGACACTAATAGTTTACAGTTTAACAATGTTTAATAAAAACAGTTCATACAAATAAAAACAAGTTAAATGATTAACAATAAAAAATAGCATAAAAAATGGGGGGATCTGAGGTATATTTTAGTGCCACATTTTGGAGACATATAGTATAGCCATATTGTTCCGTATATATGGAGGTGTAGGTGGTGTCTACGGAGAATTTTAATATTTAACGAGCCGGTCGCCACAGATGTAATGTAATGTAATGTGATGTTTCACAAGGAGTCCCCAGTACTCCTTGTGAAATTCCGCAATCAGCTCCTTGGTAACAATGCAGGTTCTCTAACAGAGACAGTCCTCCTTACAAACGTCCTCCTGGTGTGTACAGATAGTGGCTGGTCCCAAAGGTAAAAATTGTTCTCAGTCCAGTGATAGCACCTGACACGTTTCCCTGCTGTATCAGCAGCTTTATCAAGCAGGGAAACGCGTCAGGTGCTATCACTGGGTCTCACACACACACACGCGCGTCCCAGTCACTCAGCGGCTGGGCGGTGGAACCCTGCCTGTTTCCGATTCAGGTAGATGGGCAGGGTTGGGGTGGGTGGGTTGGGGCGCGATTCTTAATGGCGACGGCGATTGGGGAGGCGGCTGATGGCAGCAGGGAGCTCTGTCAGAACGGGGTGTGCGCGCCCCCTTCCGACGGATGGCAGGGCCTGACCGCTGGCGATTATATTGCCAGCCCCTACAAAAACCAGGCCGGCTCCATCTATAGGTGTCACTATTTAAGGTGACTTAAAGGCAGGTAGGCAATGTAACAAAGCAATGAAGAAGGCAAGTCAGATGCTTGGTTGCATAGGGAGAGGAATCAGTAGCAGAAAAAAAGAAGTAATAATGCCACTGTATAGGTCATTGGTATGACCTCACCTAGAGTATTGTGTTCAGTTCTGGAGGCCATATCTCCAGAAGGATATAAATACATTAGAGACTGTACAAAAAAGGGCAACTAAAATGGTGAATGGCCTACATCACAAAACGTACCAGGAAAGACTAAAAGATCTTAATACAGTATGTATAGTTTGGAAGGGAAGGGAAAGGGGGGCATGATAGAAACTTTCAAATATATCAAGGGCTTTAACAAGGTCCAGATGGGAGACATTCTTCACAGGAAGAGAAGCAGCAGAACACGAGGACCTGCATTGACACTAGAGGGAGGAATAGGCATTAACCTTCTGGAAACCCTAACCTCATTCATTGTTGCACTTGTTATAAGACAACCAACCAGTGAACAAGTATTTATTTGCTATAAATTGTGTCAGATTTCCTGGTCAGCCAAGTTGGTACTTGTTTCCTAGAACGGTGCCCAGATTTGCTACGTACGTTAACGTAGCTAAATCGCATTGCATCGCATGGGCCATTTTAGTGGCATGCGATGTGATTTTTTTTAGTTAATTTATTCACTGCTTTTATGTCCCCAGGCCATCTCATCGCATCGCACCTCCCACAAAATCGCATGCGATGCGATTTTTTAGTTAATTTATTCTCTGCTCTTATGTCCCCAGGCCCATCTCATCGCATGGCATCGCACCTCCCGCAAAGTCACATGCGATTTTTTAGTTAATTTATTCACTTCTCTGCGCTTTTCTGGGGTGCGATGCCATGCCAGACACTTGTATGACATGCAATTAGGTTTGAATGACCCCCCACTATCCACGCCACCCCGAATCGTGGCGAGGGGCGGTGGAACTCGTCCGCCCGACCTTTTAATTCCACCACTATCCACGTCGGTCTGGAGTTGACCTTATATAGTATGGTGAGCGCAGCGAGCCTCCGAGCCCAAAGCGTGCCGAGCGCAGCGAGCCCCGCGAGGGGGCGCAGATTACTTTACATGGATTTCGTGTCCACTCGCCATGCTTCGGGCTCACTGCGATCGCCACACTATATAGAATCAACTCCACGCCGACGTGGATAGTGACGGAATGAAAAGGCCAGACGGACGCGTTACGCCGCCCCTCACGGGGCTCGCTGCACTCGCCACGCTTCGGGGTGGTGTGGATAGTGGGAGGGGGGGGGGGGTCATTCAAACCTAATTTCATACAAGTGTCTTGCATGGCATCGCACCCCAGAAAATCGCATGCGATCAAAAAATTGCATGCGATCACATGCGATTTTGCGGGAGGTGCGATGCCATGCGATGAGATGGGCTTGTGGACAGAAGAGCAGTGAATAAATTAACTAAAAAAAATCGCTGCACATCGCTTTGCATGCCACTAAAATGGCCCATGCGATGCGATGCAATTTTTTTACGCTGAATAGCCCTCTAAGCAATTGGCCTAGTGGGCGCCGTTCTAGGAAACAAGTACCGCCAAGTTTCTCAAGCGTCTTGTTCCTTAAATTCCCAATCAGCTGTTTTCTTATATTGCTGATTGCGATTTACCATTTCATTACATCTATAACATAAAGCCGCAATGTTCTTCTTCTTTCTGTTCCCTTTTATTCAGAACGACAGAAAGTTCTGGATAAACGACTTAATTCTTGAAAATTAAATACACATAAGCTTGTAATTTGATGAACCGATACAAGGTCACGCACTATGTTGCGACATGTAGGCAGAAGCAATCAAGAGCATGTTGAAAGCGCCCAATGTATTTGGGACCTTTTTCTGGTCCACACGCAATGCTGCGAATTTCGCAGCATTGCGTGTGGTTGTCAAGCTGCCTGCACACCCGCCTCCCCACCTCCCACACTGCGACGCCCTGCAGGTATGCGATTGGATGTTTAGTGTCAACATCCATTCGCAACCTTGGGTGTGGGGAAGATATCATTCAATGGTTGCCGACTATCGAATGGTTTCTCCAGCACTCGCAGATGTCAGACAACTGGTGTCTTACATTTGCGAGCACCCTGTGCCAGACAGACACTGGCTATAGCTGGAGCAGGGCAGGGACGCTGCCGTACCTTAGGGGATAGATGTATTGGTGCTGTAGCACTATGCAACTACGCTAAAAACTTGTTGGTCTCTGGCTACTCCCTGGAAAGGTTCTTACTAACGAAGCCCATGAAATGGACTAACTAGAGGCACTGCGATGGCATCACGTGTCCCCAAACGGATTCAGAGAAAAAGATTGTACAGTACATGTATGGTCTGTGTGTGAGAGTCCAAGATTATTCTATCCTGCACTGTTTTCTCATTATGGGTCTTGGCCAACTCTGCTCTTTTAGACTGGAGGTACAGTAGGAGCAGATAGGGGACTAAGGGCCTTATTCTGATCGCTTCACTCTGACCCGTGCCTGTGGAAGCCCCCCCCCCCCCCCATCATTCGATGGTCAGCAACCATTGAATGATGTGGAAAGCACTCGTCCATGCACGAGTGGTCTAGACCACTCATACATATGAGCGAAGAAAAGCAGGGATATGGGCGGGCAGCTGATATCTGGTTGTCAGCTGCCCGCCCCCCTCACACACGTCATGACCGCATTTCCATACGCACACCCTGCATTTACATGGGAACGCCCATGAAACGCAGGCCGTGTTCGCATATGGTAATGATCCTGATCAGCCCGCAATGCCCCTCTCCACCCCCTGCTCGGAAGGCCAGGAGCGAGCACTCAGCGATCAGACTTCTCACCGAGTTCGCACGCTCCCTGCACATGCACAGAAAAGGTTCTGCTCATGCGTATACGCACAATATCGGAACACTGAATTCCGAATTCGTGTCAGAGTGAAGCGATCAGAATAAGGGCCTAAGCCGTCATTTTGATGGGCTTTTAACTAGTTATTTTAAAAAAGAGCACTGTGCCAGCCTGCCGCTGCTATCCCTGTGTCATTGTCAGGCATCACTGTCTAGAGCAAATGGTAGAGATTCAGGCTAGCGTTACTCTGGTATTATGGTGTCTGTGGTTGTAATCACTGATTCAAAATGTAGTCGTTTAGTTAAATGAATTATCAGTGGCGTAACTATAGCGCTGCAGCCACCGCGATGGCGGCTAGGCGCCAGGGTCTGCGGGCGCTATTGTTACCCCCCCCCCCCCCCTCCAGCTCCCCCCTCCTTGTGTGTGCAGCGGGGAGCGAGCAGGGGGGTCCGTGCAGCGCAGGGGTACCTGTAGTCAGGGAGAGCCTGGAGGTCCCTGCGGCGCTGAGTATGATGTTGCCGGGGTCCCTGCAGTGACCTGGAAACAATGCGCTATCCTCTGTGTGGTGGCGTGGGAAGCACTTCTGACTTTGAAAACACTGGCTGAGATTCAGCCAATCAGCGTGCGCCCAGTGTTTTCAAATTCAGAATCGCTTCCTGCACCGCCACACAGCGGATAGCGCGTTGTTTCCAGGTCACTGCAGGGACCCCGGCAACGTCATACTCAGCGCCGCAGGGACCTCTCCCTGAACGCAGGGACCCCCTTGCCAACTCCCTAGGGGGATGATGCAAACAAGAAAGATTTTCACAGTACCTACTGCGCCTCTGTGCAGCAATAGCAATAACACCTAATATAATGTATATAATAAAATAGTATAGTTATTTATCACTGTAACATGACCTGAGGAGAATTTTGCTGTATTGTTCTCTCCCAATTCCTCCAATGTATTTCATACAAGAGAAGAAAAAATATACATAGTGTGATACTGTATAAAATTAAATAAAGTCTCTGATAAAGATTTCCAGGTGGAATAAAATCCTTTCCAGAGGCGTACCTAGATAATCGTGGGCCCCATAGCAAATGTTTGTAAGGGCACCCTATTTAGTAACTGATGGTGATAAATGTTTGTAAAACATATACTTAAGGCCCCCATACACTAGGGCGACTTGTCCTTAGGACAAGTCGCCCCCGACTTCCCCTGAGCTTCCCCGGCTGCTCCCCGGGGAGCTTGATTAGAGTGGCACTTGATGTGCCATTTTTTACATGTGATAAATCGTCTCGATTTATCACATGTAAAAAACCCGGGGAGCAGGGGGGGCTACAGAGCAGGGCTGCTGGTGGGAGCAGGGGGGGCTGGGGACGCTGCGGGGGAAACAGGCGGCATAGAGCCGGGCAGAGGGAGCCGGGAGCTGTCAGTGCTAGAAAAAAAAAGCCTATACAATGAATGGGCAGCCTGTGATTTGCTGAGCGCTCTCTCAGCCAATTGCTGACTGGCTGAGAGAGCGCTCAGCCAATCACAGGCCGCCCATTCATTGTATGGGCTTTTTTTTTTTATTCCGTACTGACAGCTCCCGCCGGCTCCCCCTGCCCGGCTCTATGCCGCCTGTGTCCCCCGCAGCGTCCCCAGCCCCCACTGCTCCCTCCACCGCCGCGCCGCCCCACTAGGTCCCAAGTCGGGTGGTCGGACATGCAGCAGGTCCGACCACCCGACGCAGATCCGATGTGCACGGGACCGCGCATCGGATCTGAGGGGACATCAAAACTAGCCGATTTTGGTCCGATTTCGGCCAGATCCGACTGATCTGGCTGAAATCTGACCAAAATCGGCTAGTGTATGGGGGCCTTTAGACAGCAAAGATGGGTCCCCTTCAGCCCTGGGCCCCATAGCAGCTGCACCCCTTGCACCTATGGTAGTTACACCCTTGATCCTTTCAGTATGCGTCTTCGTGATGTTAATTCTTACAGGATCACCCTTTGTGCCGAATCAACAATAAAGTGCTTACAATAAGCTTACATTCACAATACTTCATAAAAACATATAACGGTATCTTTAAAATAGATGCTTACTTCATCTCAATGATATATCCTCCTATCTCGGTTTTTTTCTCCAGACAAAAAAGAAGAACCGGCACCCAAGCAGATTAAAAGTTCCAGTGGTAATTTATTGATGTAACAATAAAATGGAAGACACTTTTCACAGATGGAATAGTGAGTGAATAACAAGGACTGTGGAGCAACAAGGGCGCCACTGGTGACTCACCACAGACAGCTTCACTGCACAAGTGTAGAATGCCTTCCAAAAAATAGTATAAAAAAACACCAACGCGTTTAAACACTAAAGTCTTCCTCAAGGTGTAAATTCTAGGCCTGCTGGGTGCTACTTTTATACCCAGAGTGGGAGATATCCTCCCCTTCCTGGGTGTGGTAAAGGACATTCGTCATCAAACATAAAACACACATTTACAAATCTAATTCAACCTTAATAAAAAAGGATATGTTATCTTTGCTTCATATCATAAACATAATGCAATCATAATGTAATCATAATGCATGATATGAAGCAAAGATAACATATCCGAAGTATTGTGAATGTAAGCACAAAGGGTGATCCTGTAAGAATAGGAGGATATATCATTGAGATGAAGTAAGCATCTATTTTAAAGATACCATTATATGTTTTTATGAAGTATTGTGACTGTAAGCTTATTGTAAGCACTTCATTGTTGATTCGGCACAAAGGGTGATCCTGTAAGAATTAGCATCACGAAGACCCATACTGAAAGGATTTTATTCCACCTCAAAGTCTTTATCAGAGACTTTATTTAATTTTATACAGTATCACACTATGTATATTTTTTCTTCTCTTGTATGAAATACATTGGAGGAATTGGGAGAGAACAATACAGCAAAATTCTCCTCAGGTCATGTTACAGTGATACGTAACTATACTATTTCTTTATATACATTATATGTGCGCAATTATAATTTCACCTATTTTTTGTTCTGAACTCCCTGGGGGGGTCTTGTCTTTTAACTGGGGGGGGTGTCTTGTCTTCTAACTGTCTGGAGAGGGCGCTGAAATTGTCCCGGGGGGGAGGGGGGGTACAAATGTTTTTGTTACGCCACTGTGAATTATATTAAATAATTACATTTCATTCATTCATTCATTCATTCATTCATTCATTCATTCATTCATTCATTCAATAGGAGGAACACCAAGTGTGTTACCAAGGGGGATAGCTCTAAGATAGTGTGACCAGGCTTTTCTGTGGCTTTAATAAAACCTTTATTGATTTTTGATTAAAAAATCCTCTCTTTACTTAATCGGATCATAAAATAATAATTACATTAAGTCACTATGTTGTGTTCATGCTAAAAGGGACATTTCTGTACTACTGTAGCATACAATAAAAAAAAAGACTCAGGGAAGTGTGACCGGACTTTTCTGGTGCTTACGGCTTTGTTGAAATTGAATGAAAAATGTAATTACTTAAATAATCCAATTATAATAACATAATTAAAAGTAATTCATTAATTTTTGTGGGTATCCGAGGGAACACTTCTGGTAGAGATTCAGGTTAGATGAACACAATTTTGGGTGCCTTTATAATACAGTTAATGAAAATATGTGAAAGGTAAACGTCTGGACCATGTATAGAAATGGGAACTCAAGCTACAATGCAAGTGGATAATATAGATATTGTCAGGACCCACAGTTGTTGCCCTAATATAATCAACATAATGTCCATTTTATTCAAATTCACAGCAAAATTGAAATGATGTGGACCCTGGAATAACCTGGGTTAGAGCAGCGGTCTGTTCTGGGTCTGGTCCGGATTGTAACCATATTTATACCTTGCAGTGCTCATTTGACACTCTATTGACAAGCCAGCTCTGGGGGAAAGATCCAGTTGCGGATTCCAATTTCATTTTGCTCGATAGTCTACTCCGCACCGCGTGTCTCCTGCTTTATGACATATAGAAGGTAGGTGTATGAGGACAAACCTATACTTTTTAAATGCAGTTGATGTGACGGCATAGTTCTGGAGCACTGAAAATCAGCTGGACATGATTGTCATTGTTATGTTCATGGCACATACTATATTATCCTTAAAATTATTGAAATCTGAAACTACAAACAAAAAAAGAACAAACAGGCTTTTCAGAAGATAATGGAGAATGTTCGGCGTGACGCACAGGAGTTCTGGTTTCATTTTCAAAGACTGAACTATCAAAGAAGCAAAGCTTTATTTGTTTTGCATCCATTGGGGCTTCGCAAACAAACTTAATGAATGTTTTGAAGCCCACTTTCCATTTCAGAACTGGTCAAGATTTTTTTTATGTGCATGGAAATCCGTTGACTGGTAAAAAAAAAAAAAAAAAGCAAAAATACAGTAGGACAATTTGCAATTACACAGATTACATGACCTACCAGATGATGACAGTTTCATAGTACAATAACCCTGATACTTTGATGACTAAGATAATTATCAGATAAAAATCTAACCTAAAGCAAGAGCTAGCCAATTATGTTAGCAGTGAATCTATTGGAGAATTTGAGTGAAAATTTGAAGCAGTCTCTTGGAAAGACAGTTGTAAGGCATCTGTCCCTGGCCATTTCTTATTAAACAATAATAAAACTAGATTTAAGATCTAGTAGATCTACAAAGTGGACAATTTTCATGATTGGGGGTCAACTCGGACTTTCAAATGATATAAGTGGACCTTTAACAAAATACATTGATATACCTTGTGTACAGTGGCATAAGTTCATCCCAGTTACCCGGAGGCAAGATGTATATTGGTGCCCCCAACACATCCACGCACACATGCACGCACGCACGCACGCACACACACACACACACACACACACTACCTTAAATAATTATATAGATACATTAATGCCCCACATGCTGCAACTTATGGTTCTCCAAGTCCCTGCACGCGGGGGAGGCTTGCTGTGACTTGTAGTTTGACAGCACAATGGGTGAAGCCTTGGGGGACCCTTTTGGGGGGTCCCCACTCCCCCAGGTACCCTGTCCAGGGTTGACCAGCCAGGGTGATAATATTTTGGCCGGGGGGACTTTGCGTAAAAAGTGGCACCCGGCTGTGGCATTACATTACTGGCTATCGAACCAGGGCCAGTCCAAGAGCCCAGTGCTGGTTTCTCAAATACGTGAGAACCCCACTATTTTTTACCCTGTATTTGGGAACACAGGACCAGCACAAATAGCCCAGGCTGGTTGTGCTGGGGGGGTTTCCCCAAAGAAACCACTCACTCCTTTTAATAAAAAGAAATCTCACATCCTGTTACTAAAAAATAACACCTTTACTAAAAATAACACATTCTCATTATTAGGAAATCGTCAGAAATTGAAAGTGATTTCTGGCGGTATCCGGACTCATGATAGATTGACTCTAGATCGACAGTCATAAGGTCTACCACTATTGGTCGACAGTCAAATGGTCGACAGGGTTCAAATGTCGAAGTCAATAGGTCGACATGGTCAAAAGGACGACATGTGCGACGGGTGGTATTTCATACACTACCATCCACTACGGCGTGGAGGGAGAATATAATATATTATTATATTATTATATAACTACGTCGAAAGCATGGGACGCGGTACACTTAGACAGTGTCCATGTCGACCTTTGTTGACATAGATACACAAAAAAACATGAAAAACGCATGTCGACCTTTCCATGTTGACCTTTACAATTTCGAACTTTTGACCATGTGGACCGTTTGACTGTTGAGCTATAGACCCTGCCGACCTTTTCACGGTCGAACTTTGGACCTGTCAACCTTTTCACTGTCGACCATTAGTGGTCGACCATATGACTGTAGACCCGGACATTGTAGATCTAATATGTCATAACCTTCTGGCTTGGTCTAAAAATTTACACCCTATCGCATGTCCACTTTCATCTGAAAATCCCACGTCACATGTGCGATATGGTGCCATTTTTAAGCTGTCTAAAAAATATCATATCGCCCTTTGTCTCCAATAAAATAGATAAGAACATTAAATAAATAAACTACATGGGATTCCCCATCATATTTTGAGGGCATAAAAAAATTATAAAATTACTTTTAAAAAGGTAAAATGCTTTTGCAAATTTGTCTATTTACTATGCTGAAAGATGCATAGACAATGGACATATTTCATATTTCATATATTTTATAGATAAATTGTTTAGGGATAATAACGAATGTCACATTTTGGCACTGGAGTAGTCTGAATTTTAATTATATATGTAAAAAAAAATCCAATTTATTGAGTTAACAAACAGACAAACAGGGTGTGTTTTATGTATTTCAGTTATGGTGAGAAGTAAGAACATTATATGTTTTATCAACTGTAACCTGTAATTGTTTCTTATGTTTGTTAAACAGTTAAACTTTTTTTTTCCTTTTCATTTTATTATTCAATCACAAAACAACACAATTCAACAGTACATATTTAAACGTGGTCATACAATCTTTACAATACTTACAAACAAATACACTCAACAACATAATATGACAACTGTATCAATGACAATACATTGATTCCCTTTTAGGTTCATACAGTAATACTTCTTTAAATGTCCTTGTTAGTTTTATAAAGTTACAAATCACCACTGGACTCTGGAGAGCTGCAGAAGTGTGCCTTTACTAAATGCATCATTTTGAGCAATGGTTGCAGAGGCACTTCCTGTGTAATGAATTACTTCCTCTATGACAAAGTGGATGACAATGAAGCATTTTCTGCCATCTACATGTGTCATATATATATATATTTTTTAAAATAGATTTTAACAACAAACATATATGTAATAATTATTCCAAAACTCTGATTCATACAGATTACAGTACATTGAGATTTGAGTAGTGCCAGGGTTTCTGTATGTAAGTTTCCTCTTTGTAAACTTTTGCCTATGACTTACTTTCAGGTATCCAAAATGGTGTACCTGTAACTTTGGGGGTTATTCAATGTGAGGGTCACGGCAGTCGAGCTTGCTCGACCGCCGTGACCCAGTACCGTTCTCGGTCAGCTCGACCGAGAACATTCAGGCGGGATTCAATGTCCCACCTGCCGGGGAGTGAGAAGGGGGCGTGGCCACCAGTTGCGGCTGGGAAGAGGCGAGCTGCAGCCGGCAGCTCGTCACTTCCTGGCCGTTCTCGGCGGAACGAGCCCAACAGCTTGTGATGTCGGGCTCGTTCTGCCGAGATACCCTGCTCAATGCTGTCGGGGAAGACGGCATTTAATATCCCCCTTTATCATCATTAATAAGTCTGGAACATCATTATATAAAATATAGCAAAATAAGAATCTTGGATGAAATTTAATAGGATGAGAGATTCAGAAAATGAGAGATTTGGTAAGACATCTGTGGCACCCCGCTCCACCCCTTTTATTCCTGTGCCCCCAGGGAGTTAACATTGCAGCCAATGCTGCCAGAACAGGTCCTTTCCCCTGTCAGCAGGGCTGTGAGGGGTTAACAGACTCAGCTAGTGTCCCTGCACATGTGACAGGAAGCTGGGAGGTCAGAGGGGATCCCAGCAGCAGTGTGTGAGAAAGGACATGTGGAGAGAGGGAAAAAGCTTTGTGAAGAAGAGCTGCTACAACTACAGTGTCAGAGAGAAAAGGAGAGTGCTGCCTAAAGACAGAGGGAACAAGTGCACTGAGGCATGTGAAAGGAAGTTGAAGGAGGCTGCTGTCCCAAGTATGAGCAGAAGGAAGAGAGAGAGGGAGCACACTGCAGCACCCAGCAGAGGGGCCAGACAGCATGCAGCAGTATAGCCAGAGATTCATGTGGCAGAAGCCAGCAACACCCAAGGTACTGATCCAGTCCCCCTGAGACAGCATCTGCACCCTTGTAAGGGGATATCAGGAAATAGAGCCACCTCATAGACTCCCACTACAAAGGCTAGTACCCTACTGAGCCCTTCAGACAGGACAAGGTCTGCCTAACCCCAGTAAAAGTATATAGAAGCAGCAGTGGTGCAAGTAGAATTTTTTTCTTGGTGGTACTGACAGCCCCCACCAAAATGGGCGTGGTTATGTGTCATGAGGGGGCGTGGTCACACAAAGCTAGAGGAGTGACTAAATGACAATAGTAGCATGGAATCAGAAGACAGGGAATGAAAAACAGGGTATGTCAGGGGGTGGGTTAGCTCTTGCTTGGGGGAGAGACGGGCAGATTGTGCTTACAATTGTGGAGCCTACTCTTCATGCTGTTGGTGCCGCTGCTGCCTGTCAGTGTGACAGGCTAAATCAGCAGTAGCTGCATACAGCACCAATCATAATGCTGGGCGGGCGAGCTGCGGATGCATTATATTTAGACTTAAAATAAAAAAAAAATTGACAGTGGCTCAGGGGGTAAGTGGTACTGCATACCTGCAACATATTTCTTACAGGTACTCCGTACCACGCCGTACCCCCTTACTTGCAACACTGAGAAGCAGGGCAGAGAAGTGCCTGCTAGATTCACCCTGTCCAGGACAGCTCTATATTGAGGCTACCCCTGCAGCCTGTTTTACAGTTACAAACAGGAGGTTACCCCTGAGCCGGGAATCTGCCTGCCCCTCAGTGAGGATTGTTGTTGTCATTCACCCTTCCCTAGGAATCATAAATAAGTGTGCACACTATCATAGGGACATACACTTATATGTTTGAGGACCCGTCGACGAGGGACCATTGGTTTGAGCCAGAGACTGGTATTCTGTGGCAGTGTATGTTAAATGATTTGTTGTTAGAGTATATTGAGTTTTTGAATCATTTAAATTGATTGCTGAAGTAGAGAGTGATTATTGTTTGATTTTATGCTTTACTATAAATGCCTGTTTATTGAGTATTTGTTACATCATTTGCAACTTATTGAAATATTGCAGCGGCCAGTCAGTGTAGTGGTAAATAAAATTACTGTCGCTGCTAATTGTGGTACTGTTGCTTTTGTGGGTCCTCCTTGGGTTGTGCCATTCCCTGCCACAGGTTCATCCAAGAAAAGGCTGTGAAGATCTGAAGCCGGCAAGTCCAGAGTCCAGGTACTCATCACACCATACCGTGTCAGTGAGTCTGTCACACTTGGCGTCATACCGAACAGGATCGGACATGGAAGTGCATAAAGGCAACCCCACCACATATGACCAATCCATCAGTGAAATGTCTGTCGCACTGGATGGAATCATCAAGATGATGACGGAGATGAGGAAAACCCTAGCTGACCAGAGAATAGAACAGGAGGAATATGAGCATAGAAGATGGCGACGCGAATGCGACAGAAGGCGCAGACAGCAGTGGAATCCCCCATTGAGGTCAGAACGACTACCCTCTGACCGAGTCATCGTATGCCCACAGACTGCGAGAAGACACGTGAGAGGAGGTCCACCGGCAGTGTTTCAGAACACAGCAAGAACATCCGGTGTGATACAGTCAAGGGATAGACCGCGAACCGGCCCAAGAAGAATGTCAGGTCGTGTCCTGTGGTTCAACGTACCACGCGGGTATGGCTTCATTCAACGCACAGATACCGGGCGAAGCGTGTATGTGCATTACACCGCCATTCAGCATGCCGACCCTGAGCACAACTTCCGGAGCCTGAAAAATGGCGAAGCCGTAGAGTTTGAACTGGTGAATGGGAGGAGAGGCACCAAGGCCGCCAACGTGACCGGCCCGAATGGAATCCAGGTGCACAGCAACAGACACGCTCCAGAGCAACATTGGCGCTACCCGCACCATAAAGAGCCTCCACAGTACCATCAGCAAGGCTACCAGCACAACAGGACAACAAATGGCAAGAGTGACAGATTTACCGCCAACCCTCCTCAACCGGAACAGATGCCCCGCCCACCGGAACCTGACGTCACGAGGCAACGTGAACCGCTGAGAGAAAGCGAGAAACCGTTTGTGCTGAGTGAGGCAGTCCACCAGAACTGGCAAAAAGTGACCAGGCCTCACCTTCCCCCTGAGCCGACGCGGGAGTACGTACCCAGAATGGACAATGCCGACTACCGGGTGGCAAACCTAAGGCAGACAAATGCCAGGGTGATCGACCTGCAGAGAAGCCCTGAGATGGTGGTCCACATGGCTGCGACACAGACAGTGGAGCCATCAGAAGAAGAACGAGCAGAACCAGCTATGCCACCACCCGAACCCAAGGCTGAGATAGAAACGCCGAAGAGAGATGTGAAGGCCGAGACCTGTTCCATCAATGGGAAGCCTGTAACGAACAGAGAATATACAACCATATCAGGAGAAGAATTCGCCTTCAGGGTCCAGCAGGCGATACTGAGATCTAAGAAGCAAGACCGAGAGGCGAGATGTGCTTAGAGCCGATTGCACACCGTGAGAGTGGGCACCATCCATGGACAACAGTGAAGCACCTGGACCGCAGAGGGATGGGAGTCCTGTGGCGGAGGGATGGTTGACCCAGGGAGCCCACTTTAGATAGCCAGGTGACAGCAGAAAGGTAGTAATGCGTACTTGTTATTGAATGTATAATTGTACCTGTTTTATTTGACCGTTCAAATAATTTGTCATGGACATTGAAAGACTGTACTCAGGATTGAATGCCCCTGGTTGGTTGCCTGGGGACAGGCAAATTTCTAGCATGGAGGTATGTGGCACCCCGCTCCACCCCTTTTATTCCTGTGCCCCCAGGGAGTTAACATTGCAGCCAATGCTGCCAGAACAGGTCCTTTCCCCTGTCAGCAGGGCTGTGAGGGGTTAACAGACTCAGCTAGTGTCCCTGCACATGTGACAGGAAGCTGGGAGGTCAGAGGGGATCCCAGCAGCAGTGTGTGAGAAAGGACATGTGGAGAGAGGGAAAAAGCTTTGTGAAGAAGAGCTGCTACAACTACAGTGTCAGAGAGAAAAGGAGAGTGCTGCCTAAAGACAGAGGGAACAAGTGCACTGAGGCATGTGAAAGGAAGTTGAAGGAGGCTGCTGTCCCAAGTATGAGCAGAAGGAAGAGAGAGAGGGAGCACACTGCAGCACCCAGCAGAGGGGCCAGACAGCATGCAGCAGTATAGCCAGAGATTCATGTGGCAGAAGCCAGCAACACCCAAGGTACTGATCCAGTCCCCCTGAGACAGCATCTGCACCCTTGTAAGGGGATATCAGGAAATAGAGCCACCTCATAGACTCCCACTACAAAGGCTAGTACCCTACTGAGCCCTTCAGACAGGACAAGGTCTGCCTAACCCCAGTAAAAGTATATAGAAGCAGGGCAGAGAAGTGCCTGCTAGATTCACCCTGTCCAGGACAGCTCTATATTGAGGCTACCCCTGCAGCCTGTTTTACAGTTACAAACAGGAGGTTACCCCTGAGCCGGGAATCTGCCTGCCCCTCAGTGAGGATTGTTGTTGTCATTCACCCTTCCCTAGGAATCATAAATAAGTGTGCACACTATCATAGGGACATACACTTATATGTTTGAGGACCCGTCGACGAGGGACCATTGGTTTGAGCCAGAGACTGGTATTCTGTGGCAGTGTATGTTAAATGATTTGTTGTTAGAGTATATTGAGTTTTTGAATCATTTAAATTGATTGCTGAAGTAGAGAGTGATTATTGTTTGATTTTATGCTTTACTATAAATGCCTGTTTATTGAGTATTTGTTACATCATTTGCAACTTATTGAAATATTGCAGCGGCCAGTCAGTGTAGTGGTAAATAAAATTACTGTCGCTGCTAATTGTGGTACTGTTGCTTTTGTGGGTCCTCCTTGGGTTGTGCCATTCCCTGCCACAGGTTCATCCAAGAAAAGGCTGTGAAGATCTGAAGCCGGCAAGTCCAGAGTCCAGGTACTCATCACACCATACCGTGTCAGTCATCTCCAGTTTTTTTTAAAGCGGCAATCATTTACACTGCAAAATCAAACTGGTTTTGCAGTGTAAATGATTGCCGCATTTAAAAAAAACTGGAGATGTCTTACCAAATCTCTCACTTTCTAAATCTCTCATCCTATAAAATTTCCCGCGTTTTGTCTGGGCTCTGGACTACTTGAAATGTAAACTTGTTTGCAATGTTACATTTCATCTTATGTCATTATAAGAGCAGAAATGGAATTGTATCCCGTCAGAGACATGGACTGAAGGATCAGAGTATTGCCAAAGCAGTCATCTGACGTTCATGTCTGTCCTCTTACAGGGTAGCCAAAAGAGTTACTGTAGAACCAGATGAAAGGTTTGACCATATTTTGAATTCAAGCAGAAAAATTTGTATATTCTCCAGAATGCCAAGCTGTACTTATCTTGAGATGCAACCACAACTACTGTATTTGGGCACCTGGTAATCAACCACGCTCATTTTATCGCAAGAGCTATGCTTCCAAACAAGGGTATTTATACTTACTGTACACCGAGGCCTACATAGCCAACCTTTGTGTTGCTGGGATCACATTGAACTTTGCCTATGTGAGGTAGTCACATTACAATCCAGTTTCACCTCGTTGATTGATTGTGTAGTTATTTTTGGAATGTATACAACTCTGGATCGTCTGGATTTGCAGCGTCCATTATTAAAGAATTAACAGGGTAAATTCATTTGACATAGGCACTGGTGTGTATTCAATTGTACTTTAGGCCCTTAGTCTCCATTTTGATGACCAAAAACTAAACAGGTATGTATACATTATGCAAAGGCCTATGTTACTGCCCTACCTTCTACAAAAATTCCAAGCTTCTTTTAACAAACCAAAACAATGGGTTTAGGTCAGTGGAATCAATCAACAAATGGTCAAGTTCAGAGTACCTATAACATTTTTTTTTTTTTTTTACACCAAATCTTTTTTACACTTTAATTTTCTAGTTGGGGTTTACTTTTTTTGCCATGGGTTACTTTTTTTTTGCAGTGGGTTACTATTTTTTTGCTGTGGGTTACTATTACTAAATTCTTTTTGAAGTTAGCTGTGCTTGAAAATAAGATATCTGCAGGTGGGATATGTTCGTTACTGAAGTAGGTTCTATGGTGGAGTTGATTAGTTGCAAACCAGAATTCCTTGAGATTGGGGATGGGGGGGCACATTTTTTACCAAATGTACTATTTCATAAGCTTATTTTAAAAGGACTCTGGAAGTTTTCAATAAGTAATTAGACCGCATGACAAACACCAAGGCTAACAGTGTTTGCAGTCTTATTTTTCTCTTTTAGTACAGCCAGATTACAGGCTGTAATAGTGTAAATAAGTGTAAATGGTGCAGACCCATGTCCGACCCAGGTCTAAGTGCTGTGTAAATGGGGTATAAAGCAGGGTCAGACCCTGGAAACTCCAGCGTTCAAAGACCAGGGTCCGACCAGGGTTTTTGGTGTAAAAGGGGTATAATTTAGCATTCAAGTGCTACTTCTCTGTGGATGGCATGAGGTGATTGAATATATCTGCTTAAACCAATGCATTGTCCACACATGATTAATCATTCTCTCTCTTTGATACACAAGTAATGTTTCGTGGTAGCCGGCTGTTAAGTCATTATATGTTTTTTTTATTTTATAATCATTATTCCATTAAAACAAATATTTTATTTATATTTAAAAATATACTTGATGCATGCGGAACCTTTTTGGTAGTAATTTAATGACTATTTCACTTAAACCCACGGTTTCAGCTTGTAATTATTTGGATTATTGCACAATATAATGAATTAGCCCATTTCAATTACTATTTCTTCTTCCTGGCAGAAATAATGAATTGTACATAATGTCTTGGCTCAGTTTAGTTTTTTCTGTTTAACAAACAATCTTAAAAAAAAAAAAAAAAAATTCAAAAAGAAATGCAGCAGGTAACAAAATGCGTTGATGAATGATCCCCGATCATCTCTAATGATATTTATGTAATTGTGTAATCTGTTTTCTTTTCATTAATAGTGTAACACTGTTTTATGTTTCCTGTTGACCCCTTCTATTTTTGAAGACCCTGATGGTGATGGTTCTTTACATATATGGAGTCCAGTATTATTTACATCTCCCTCGCCTTCATTGATCGGCTTTCCATCAGCTATTGGATTTAGCATATTTTTGTTTTTGTGGTTTTGTGGTTTTCTGTTTCCACATCATGAGCTTTAGTGTTTGGTATCTGGAATGAGAACACACTTTAGCTCAACTAGTTGAATACTATTTCCAGTTCAAATGTTACTCCAACTCCTAGTGTTCTGAGACAGCTCAGTAATAGATAATTGTCTTTTTAGTGTGGTACTTCCTCAAAGACAGTTTTAAAAACTTGGGTCAGTGACCTCTTCACTGCATCCTTGAATTCCCGACCAATGAAAACATAAAGTATGGGGTTGATGCAGCTATTAAACATAGCTAAGCACTTGGAGAGCGGTACGGCCACCAGGCTGACCAAAAGAGGCAATCCACCAAGAGACACACGTGTAAGTGCCAAGGCATGATAAGGGAGCCAACATAAAAAGAAGGAGAAGACCACTCCAGTGACAACCAGAAATGGTTTGCTAGACCTGTTCAGTTTTTTCTTACGGAGTGTGACTAGAAGAATAGCATAGGAAATTAGAATAATAGTCAGTGGCACTAAGAACTGATAGAGAAAAATGCAAACGGTAAAGATGGCTGCTTCTCTTCTTTCCCAGTCCTCAAATACATCTAGGTTCTTGCAGGAACTTCGGTTGCTCTCTGTAGACATCTCTGAAAGGGTGTAAGAACCTGGTACCAGAGCAATGGAGACAATCCAAATGACCAGACATGTAGCTGAAACCAATCTGGGGTTGCGATAGTTTTGGCACCAGACAGGGAAGAGGACAAGAACACAGCGATCGATACTGATTGCGGTCAGTAGAAGAATGCTGGCATAGATGCTCAGGCCAAAGATGCAGTTCACAAGCTTGCAGAAAATAGGCCCAAAAGGCCAGTGAAGGTCCAGCAATAAGTACAGGACGGTGACGAGGACTAGGAAAGTGGAGATGAAATCTGCCAGTGCCAGATTGAAAAACCAAACCGTGTTGATAGTTCTTTGAAGTTGGCAGCCTGCTATCCAGATGACAGTGCCATTTCCCATCATGCCGAGGAGGAAGATTAAACTGAAGGTCACAGTGGCCACCACTTGCACAGCACGGCGCAGTTCAGCAGTATCTGAGTCTAAAGTGGAGTTCATCACGTGAATAAGGTTACCGTGTAGTCTCTCTAAAAGAATAAAAATGAAATTTAGTTGCAAAACCAAAACACATATATATTAAATTAAAAATTCAAGTTTTCATTGACAACACTAAGAAACGTGGATATTATTTTACATGTCAACCTCTATTTCTGATAGAAGAGTCCGCCCTGCTATAGAAGCACAAAGCCCTGATTAGCTGTAGGCAGGGGCGGATCTAGACTGTACATATGGGGGGGCATTTTGAAAAATACCCTCTACTCATTACCCCTCCCACTTTTTGGATTGGCTCCTCCCATTTTCAACACATTGTCTCCTGTGCATCTGGCCTTATCCTGCTGAACCTGGCAAGGAGCCCACACTTTCCCCTGGAAGGTGGATTACTCCCATGGCTATCTGCCCCCTGCCTAAATCTGCCACTTACCCATAAATACTCAGAGTTATGCTGGCACATGCTCTGTGTGATTTGGGACTGACTATGGGGCTTCATCAGCTCTGTGACTGACAGGAAGACACCTGTTACTATGGGAATGCCTCCAGCGCGAGTACTGCACACACTTACCACCAGGTCTCACTCTCAGGGTTGCCACCTCCATTCCCGCTAAGAGCTGACTGCTGCTTCTTCCGGCAGCCAGTGTGTGATGCTGTGTCCCGATACAGATCTGCGAGCTGACTGCTGCTCCTTCCTGCCACCAGCATCACACGCTGGTGGCAGGAAGGAGCAGCAGTTGGCTCTTAGTGGAGGAGGAGGTGGCAACCTGGAGAGTGAGGGGAGAGGCCAGCAACAGCTACATCTCCTCCTTAACCCAGTGCTCCGCCTGCCAGTGACATCACTACACAGACCAACTGCATGGTGTCCTTGCTGACGGAAGACGTGTTTTTGTAGCCACATGGGGGGGGGGGGGGGTATGATCAACCCTTTGCCCCCCCCCCTAAATCCATGCCTGGCTGTAAGTGTCTCCATGGAGATGCTTTCAGCCAATCAGGGCTGAGTGCTTCTATAACAGGATGACAGCAGGGATACTCATTACTGCTAGAGCCAGGAATGGTATGTTCTGTATACTGGTGTAAAATTAGTGTTTGTATTAAGTTATACTTTTCTCTGTGTTTGGGTTTTTATTTCATTCTTTTTACAGGTTAACTACATGTCCAAAAAGGCTCATTAATGCCCCGCATGCTGGGACTTATGGTTCGCCAAGTCCCAGCATGCGGGGGAGGCCTGCATGTAGTTTGACTGTAAAAAGCATTTTTTTTAAAAGTTTTAACATATCAGTCCGGCGTCCCGCTGCCTAGGGATACCGGGACAGCCTCGGGCATCAGCCCTGGACGGGTGAAGTCCTTTATTGCCAAGGTCCCCACTCCCCCAGGTACCCCGTCCAGGGCTGACCAGTCACGGTGAGCATGATGCGGCCAGGGGACCTTACCTAAAATGTGTTCCCTGGCTGTGGCATGACACTGCAGGCTGTTGGAACACGGTGCTGGTTCCAAAATATGGGGGACCCCCAGTTTTTTTTGTTCCCCATATCTTTGGAACCAGGACCAGTCCAAAAGTCCGGGGCTGGTTTCAGAAATACGGGGGACCCTTACTCTTTTTGTCCCCTGTATTTTTGGAACCAGGTCCGGCTCAATGAGCTGGTTATGCTCAGGAGGGAGGACCCCACACCATTTTTTTTTTAAAAATCACACATTTTCATGACTAAAGTTCGCACATGTCTAAAAAATGTTTTTTTTCATGACTAAAATTTGCAAATTTTCATGAGTAAAAATCGCACCATATTGCACGATATCTCGCTTTTCACCCCCAAATTCGCATCCCATTAAATAGTAGATTTTTTCAAAACATTCGTGGTTTCGGAAGATGCGATATTTTGTGATTTCAGAACCTTACTAAAAATCACATCCTGTTAAATGTCACCCGTAATCTTTTTTTACACAACATTTTTTGGTACTTGTTTCCTAGAACGGCCACAATCGCATCCATCGTGTACCTTAAAGTAAAGGTACACGATGGACGCGATGGACCCGATTTCCTTTGAAATCAGGTCCATTTTGCCGGCAAAGGCAAAATCGGGGGCATCGCGTCGGTCGCGTGCATTAACATGGCCCTCCGACGCGACCGACGCGATGGACGCGATTTTGCCATAGGCTTCAATGTTAAAATTATTTTTAACATTGAAATCGGGAGCATCGCATCGGTCTTGTGCCATTATAATGGCACAAGATGAGATGGACTTGATTAAGTCCATTTTACATAGGAAACAATGTGAAATTTGTCAATATGACCCATTTCACATTGTATATGGCCCCGTCATGGTGTAAAAGTAACGCAACCCCATTGTGAGCGTCACCCCACGATTGACGCCAACCCGAAGCGTGGCGAGCGGCGGTGGTGCGCGTCCTCCGACCTTTTCATACCCCTACTATCCACATCGGCGTGGAGTTGAAAATATAAAGTGTGGCAAGCGCAGCGAGCCACCGAGCCCGAAGCGTGGCGAGCGGACGCATATACCTGTGAAGTTATACGCGTCCCCTCCCGGGGCTCGCTGCGCTCGCCATGCTTCGGGCTCGGTGGCTCGCTGCGCTCGCCACACTTTATATTTTCAACTCCACGCCAATGTGGATAGTAGGGGTATGAAAAGGTCGGAGGACGCGCACCGCCGCCCCTCGCGGGCTCGCTGCGCTCGCCACGCTTCGGGTTGGCGTCAATCGTGGGGTGACGTTGAGGGGGTAAAATTGGGGGTCTGGGGAATACTTTACATTGAATCCAATGTAAAATAGGGTCCCAGGGGCCCTATCCACATTTGATTCAATGTAAAAATCGCGTCGGTCGCATCGCATGCGATTTGGTCGCACGCAATTTTTCCGACACAATCACCCCGATACAAATCGGTGTGGCCGTGCTAGGAAACAAGTACCCATTTTTTATTTGAATTTATATAACAAACGTGAGCGATGCTGGTATTTTTAGCCAATATTTTGCATATATATCTCACAGAGATGTTGGCACTCAAAGGGTTAACACACTGAGAGAAAAGTTATTCATATGTTTGATTATTGTTTATAGATATCAGTTCTGCATTTAATACCGTTATTCCAGCAAAGTTAAACACTAGTCTCAGATTTAGGAATCAATAGTTCCATGTGTAATAGGATTATGGATTTCCTGACCGACAGACCCCAGGATGTGAGGTCAGGATCCATCTGTTCTTCTAACCTGACACTTAGTACATCAGTACCCCAGTGCTGTATGCTGAGTCCGTTCCTCTATCCTATCTTTACCTCTGACTGTAAACTATCATCAAGTTTGCTGATGATACAACGATTGTTGAACTCATTAGCAATAATGATGATGAGACAGCTTACAGGGAAGAGATACAGCATTTGTCTACTTGGGGTAATGATAATAACGGTTCTCAATATCAGTAAAACCAAAGAGCTTTTTGTAGATTGTAGAAGATTACGGCAGATACATTATGTTACTGTTCAAATTGACGGAACTGATGTTGATCGTGTTCTAGTTTAAAGTTTTTGGGTACTTATATTTCAGAGGACCTGTCCTGGTCTGTTAATACTGGGAGATTGGTTAAAAGGGCTCATCACCGGCTTTTTTTCTTGAGAGTTTGAAAAGGGCACCGCTTATCTGTACATATATTGAGGAACTTTTATCATAGTAACATAGTAATTAACGTTGAAAAAAGATGTTAGTCCATTAGTTCAACCTTATCCATGTGCCAGGGTGAGTGGTGCATCAAGTTCAACCTATGGACATTAGTCCATCGAGTTCAACCTTATCCATGTGCCAGGGTGAGTGGTGCATCGGGTTAAACCTATGGACTTTAGTCCATCGAGTTCAACCTTATCCATGTGCCAGGGTGAGTGGTGCATCGAGTTCAACCTATGGACTTTAGTCCATCGAGTTCAACCTTATCCATGTGCCAGGGCGAGTGGTGCATCGAGTTCAACCTATGGACTTTAGTCCATCGAGTTCAACCTTATCCATGTGCCAGGGTGAGTGGTGCATCGAGTTCAACCTATGGACTTTAGTCCAACGAGCTCAACCTTATCGATGTGCCAGGGTGAGTGGTGCATCGAGTTCAACCTTTGGACATTCGTCCATCGAGTTCAACCTTATCGATGTGCGATTGAAAATATCCTGACCAGCTATGGTATGGCATGGTAGCTGTATAGTAGCGGAGCGCAAGGTGGTTCAGCAGGCAGTAAAGACAGCTGACGAATTGCAGAGACTTCCCTTCCGATGGTGGCGGATATTGAGAAAAAAATGTTACTTGCCACGAACACGTAATGGGCCTAATTCTGGTTGGCTCCATAAGCTGCGAAGATCGAAACACCCAGCATTTTCATGGGGATGCCCAACAAAACCCTGGCGTTCCCATGTGCAACCCCCATCCCTGCCGCCATCCATCTCCGGCCCTTGCAAATGTCTCGATAACTGAGCAAGTTGCCGAAGCCATTTGCAAAAGGGTAGCTGCACATGCGCATAAAAGACCATGCGCAAGCACATTCCCCCAAACATCTGAACAGGGCCAAATTCAGCCCTGTCTGATTGAATTGGAGTCACCCCCAGTATTCTGAAGGATCCGACTCACCCGGCACAGAGATTGTTAATACTCTTGCCGTCCTGAAGGCATTTTGGATGCCTTATGGCTAAAACAAGCATACTAAAAAATAGTTTCTTCCCAAGAGTGGTTCCCAAGAGTGGTTCCCAAGAGTGGTTGCCCTCACCTTTGTCTATGCTGCCCAGACCAGTGACCCCCTGCTCCCTGCACTGTACATCCTCTTCCAGGTGAAGGGTGGAGGAGAGCCGGTCCGCAGCAGCAGCCGGGTAAGGGAGGGAGGGGGAGCCACTGGGGACCCGCTGCACATCGCCAGCGCAACGCAAAAGGCAGCTCTTAACGCATGAGCTGTGCTTTGCAATAATAATTGGATTGTCGCTATTTGCCTGGTGGCTTTCACATACACAACTGCTCGCTATTTGCCTGGCGGCAGGAAGCGCTGATGATTTTGAAAAGACTTGTCGGACGCTGATTGGCTGAATTCAGCCAATCAGCGTCCGGCAAGTCTTTTCAAAATCTGCTTCCCGCCCACCGCCCGGCAGCGCTAGGAGCCGGAGTTAATCTTCTCCAGTCCCCCGCTGCCTGTCCCCAAGGCAGTAATTTTTTTTTTTTTTGGGGGGGGGGGGGAGGGGGGGTTGGTTACCAAATGACTGCCGCCCCGGGCACCGAAACACCTAGTTTCGGCCCTGCCCAATATCTTGGAATAGTTACAATGTATTTGCTTTATTTCAGTTACTCCGAAATGTGAGATAATTCTCACATTTTAGATATATGGTCGGAATGAACAAAACAGATATGTACTTGGAAGCCCACCTTCTACAATGATTTAAAGGGCTCGTGATATCCGCCCCCTTCCCCTTCCCATTTGACAGACAACTGCCGTGGCCATTGGCAGAAACATTGTCGGTACCCAAACAGCGCTATTTCCTATTCCATGGAGTTGACTAAAATGAATGTGGAATGTGCTAGGAATGCAAATAAATTCCGGCCCATGCGTCTCATTATTAGACAATCTCCTGAATAACTTATGATAATCAGCGAACCGCTTGAGTTATCATGTTTGCCTTGGAGCAGGAACATAAATAACTCTATGAAGCGGCATCTGGCCATTATTTTTCCGCAGCGTAATTACCTTAATGAACACATTAAAGAGAGACATTTACCTACTCGCAGCAACACGTAATTATCCAGATCGGGAAAGACGACAGATAAATAAACATATGTTTGTTATGTGTGTCTTAGCGCCGCGCCATTCTTCCTAAGTGTACCGTTCGTATGTCAGCGTGATTCCAACCACCTTCTGGGCAGATGTAACTATTGATGAGTATTAATGGGCGAGTGAACAATTAGAGATGATAACTAAGCAACTCAGAGCCAATTAATCAGTGTTATTATCCTCGCTTAATATGCAAATTATATTTTATTACCAAAGTCTATGCAAAAGTCAGCAGCCCATGCTCTCCTTAAGCTGAGCTGCTGCAGACCATCACATCATGTAAGTGCACGTGTAAGAATGTATAGAGATCATTTTATGCAGGGTGACCATGGAGAAGTTTGGGCCACATCACTTTAGGGGGCGTGGATAAGAATGGGGGGTGTGGCCATGTCCCATTGTGCATCGCAGGAGCCTCTTTGAGGCTGGAGGGGGCGTGGCTCTGCCTTTGTAGCTGGAACTGCATGGGCCCCATAGAAAATTATTGAAAGCCCCCCCCCCCACACACACACACACAGTGACACAGAGGGTGGGGGGGGGGTGGGGGGGGCAACAATCCTGCACTGAGACATTGAGACGGCACCCTTGCAGGTTTGAGTGTGAGGATGGGCCGGCCCTGTGTGGGATGCACTGTGAGGTACAGTATGGGGCCAAAATAAAAACATTTCTTGCACTGGGTGGGGGTGACTAGAACCAGGCAGGTTTTATTCTAGCATTATCTAATATCAAATGTTCTAACAAATATTCATCACTGTACCACAGTACACTACAGGTAGACCAGTAAATTGCAGCAGTAGACCCATCCCAGCAGCACTAGCCTCGGAGGCTTTTGAATGTAGCCACGAGTTCCAATGCGGCAGCGCCACGGGCACGCACACAATAGCCCAGTCATACAACCTTTCATGTCCCCCAAGCCCTCTACAATTCCAGTAGCGGGGGCCATAGACAGAAATCACAGAGCCAGCTCTTGCCATATGCCCAGGTGAGGTGCAGACAGGAATCAGATCAGCAGCTATTCCTTCAGCGGGGGCGGGAGGCTGGGAATGGGTGTGTACTGCTGTGCAACTTGCGGGTGATGGAGGAGTGAGGATTGCACCGGGTTGCAGGGAGAGTGCCTCTGCAGCCTGGTGCTTCCCTGCTGCTAGAGCCGTGACTGGGGGTGCAGGGCATTACTGTGTATGCGGCAACGCCGGGTGGGGTGCGCTAGCCAGCAAGCTTTTGGACCAGCCAATGTCTGGGTTCAGGGGGAGTCACGGGCCCTAGGAACAGCTGGGGGCCCCATAGTATCTGCACCCCCTGTAGTTATGCCACTGGCAGCGCGGTAAGGTTTAGAATGGTGAGTGGTAGGCTGGATACACACTATAAGCTTATCTGTCCAATATTTCTGGTTGGATTGGGAAACTGATAATGCAGGGGTTCTCAAACTCTCTCCTTAGGACCCTACAAAGTTCACGTTTTCCAGGTCAACCGGCAGGTGCACAAGTGCATTCATTACTCATTGACACATTTTAAAAGATCCACAGGTTACTTCACTTGTGTTTCTGTGAGGACTGCGTGGGGTCCTGAGGACCGAGTTTGAAAACCTGCGTGATAATGTATGGGAGCAAATGATAATTGACCGTTTGCTCCCAAACACAGAGAAACAGACAAAAATGGACATTTAGACAAAAAAGTTAATTCCATTGGATTTAGTGAAATATCAATTTGTGGCTTCTGGGAACATGGCTTTCTCTCCAACCAGAAATATTGGACATATAATCTAAATCTGGCCATACATCAGAAAGATATGCTCACAATCATGATTGTGTCTAGATTTCCCTCCATCTCCCCAGCAGAATTGGTGGTTTTCGGACACACAATGTACTCACAATGTGCACACAATCCATCATACAATCCTGCTGCTGCATACAACCAAAGGGTCAGTGCTCATTGCAAGGATTAATGCTCGTTGACAAAGGTTTATGCTCGTTGCCAGGGGTTAATGCTCGTTGACAAGGGTTTTGGCTCATTGCCAGGGGTTGATGCTCATTGTCAGGGTTTAATACTCGTTGCCAAGGGGTCTTGGAGGAGACATATGCTAGAGGTCATATTTGGACACAGAGGACACAGTGCTGCAGTGTTACCTGAAAGTACCCGGAGCACATAGCGCTCTGATCCCTGTCAGACACTAGAGGTCAAATATGATCTCTAGCATCTGTATCCGAGGAGGCAGAGGAGTGCGGCGTTGGGGAGGGAAAGGCCACAGTGAGCAGAGGAGTACGGGGTAAGGTCGTGGTGGAGGATGGCAGTGGACCCATCAAATAACTGGTTGAATGTGCTTAAAAGCACATGCAATCTGGTCCCAATCATGACTGATCAGACTTGCAGCATGTCTGATTTGCGGACCTACCATTTGACCCACGGGACCGCGCATTGCATGATTGTGTGCACACGATCTGTCGTGCAACCCCTCGAGATTGTACGCTTGAGTACAATCTCGATCAGGTGTATGAGGGCAGAAGCGTAACTACCATTGGTGCAGCAGGGGCAGTGCACCCGGGCCCCTGAGGACTAAGAAGCCCACTGCTGCACTTGTCAACCTCTTCCTGTCACCCACTGTTTGTGCATGTCACACTTTGCCTCTCGCTGTCACCCACTGCCTTGTTGCATATTATGAACTTGGGTTGGGGTGGAGGAGGTGGGCCTAAATTATATCTTTACACCTGGGCTCACCACCCACACGTTCCGTCACTGTATTGGGCCTTTATAGTAAGAATCTATCATTAGAGAAAGACTTGCAAAAAATGGGGACCAGTGACGTGAGCTGAAAGCATTGATTAATGCAGTAACTGAAACCCCACTGTTTATAATGGTGAGCAAATTTATGAGGGTAAGTGCTGAGCCCTGTGTTTCTATGGGCAGCTGACGTGATGCGACTTGTAGCAGCCCGGCATATAGTGCAGCTTGCCGCAATGCATATGTAACATAGTAACATACTGTAGTAACATAGTCATTAAGGTTGAAATTACTAAGTTAGTCCATCGAGTTAAACCTATTTGACTTGTAACTACTGACTACAGTAAGTCATATCTATAGGATTCCCTTAGTGGCCAAAAATGCATCCAGTTTTGATTTAAATTCATTAACAGTAGTCGCTGTAACCACCCCCACCGGCAATGAGTTCCAGAATGTTACTGCTCTAATGGTAAAGAATCCTCTTCTTAATTCAGTACGGAATTTATTTTCCTCGAGCCTCAGTACATGCCGGCGTGTCCTAAGTATAGGCCAGTTAGTGACCAATCATCTCCCAGTTCCATATGATTCCCAGTCCTGTATTTGAACATATTAATCATATCACCTCTCAACCTCCTTTTCTCCAGTGAAAACATATTCAGCCTGGTTAACCTATCTTTGTATACTAGTGATTCGTGACCTTTTACTAGCCTAGTCGCCCTTCTGTACCTGTTCTAATTAATTTATGTCATTTTTAAGATGTAGTGCCCAGAACTGAACACAATATTCCAAGTGTGGTCTGACCAATGACTTGTAAGGAGGCACTATCACATTGGCATCCCTAGAATCCATTCCCCTTTTAATGCATGCCAGTGTCCTGTTTGCTTTTGCTGCTGCACTTGAGCAGTGTGCACTATTACCCAAATTTTCATCTCTGATGACCCCCAAGTCCTTTTCCACTGCAGAATTCCCTACAATACCTCTATTTATCTTCTAAGTAGCTTGTTTATTTTTTGTTCCTATAATGAATTACTTTACATTTGTCAACGTCAAACTGCATTTTCCACCTTTCCGCCCACCTTTCCAGTTTAATGTCTGTGCTTATACATTGCGGCTACCTGAAGATATTGTCTACCAGTGCCATTAAACTTAGAGCATAATCGAAAGTACAAGTAAGTGTGTGTTTCACCACAAGGTCCTATTTAATGTATTTACAGGAATGAAACTAGTTAATTTCCTGTAACATCGGTACCTGCTTCATTTTTATTAGATACTTTTAGCTCCCACTGACAACAATGTGGTTATTTTGGCTACAGAGCAGATCCGGACAGCAGAAGGCAATATAAACGTAAAGGCATGAACAAGCTGGTCTTACAGTATCTAGACCAGAGAAGACAAAGTAATTTACACCGTTATTTTGTGAAATGCGATAAACAGATTATTATAAAACTGAACAATTACTCAGCTGCCGCTTGGATGTTCAAAATTGGGCAAATCCCTTCTTAATCAAGGTATGTATTCAATACTATGGATACAGATTACGTCTCTTAGCAGCAATTATACTAGCATGTTTTAAATATAGAGCATGAATATATTTGATTGCACATTGTTCTTTTTATATAACTACCAATGGTGGCTGGGGTGTGTGTGCAGTAGCAGAGTCCAAAACTCAAATAGGGGAGTCACGCCAACTGCCAGTGAGACAGTTTGGAATTGCAGTTGGTGGCAGTGGGTGTGGCTCATCTATTTGAAATTTAAACTGTGCTGCAGCCCCTTCTCTGGAGCCTTCTCCAGTTTTATGGTTTTGAAAGAAATGTAATCCCAATCAATTAATAAAAATCTCCACCCATGGAACAATTGCAGTATATACTGTACTTGCCTACTTTTGTTAAATGATGTCATGGAGATTGTGAAGGTGGCACATAGAAGCGCAGTGGGCGTGTACTGCTAAATCTGAGGGGCGTGTCATGCAAGACTTACATCCAAATATAGATGAGCCCCAAAGCAGTTAGTAAGATCTACTGTTGAAGAATCGACACTGATACTGTACATGTCAGGGCTTGTTCATATATACTGTTTTACAAGTGGTTCCATATAAGTTTCCAAAGGATACCTTATTTAAAATGCAATTAGCCATATTGATTATTGTGCATTACCAATGCAGGGAAATGGCACTGAGGATTCCAATTGAATTACTGTATCTCTGATTTCTTTTTCTTCAAAATATAACATCTGTATATTTTGTGTTAGGTGAAAGCAGGGAAGTTGCTAGATTATTCAGGGAGTCAGGGCGGGATGTATTAATATACATCGCCGCCCTTCGCCTGCCAGCCGCCGCGGTGCTACCACATATGTACTAACATATGCGGCTAGCATCGGTTTGCGGTGACGGAGACCCCCGCGATACCTGTAATGTGGTGTGCGGGGGTCTCCGTCACATCCCGGCGGCTGTCAGTGTCCCCCTGCGTCTCCTCCTCCCCCCTGCAGCCGGATGTCCTCCCGGCTGTGACATCTGCTGGGGGAGGAGGAGATCAAAGGAGGAAGGGAGGGGGGATCGCACGGATGGCGATAGAAGCCCATAGGCTTCTATAGGGTATCGCCACCCAGAGGGTGACGGGGCAGACGGCTACCCTGCCACCCTGACGGAGCAGACGGCTAATGGTACATATAAAAATGCGGTAAAACCCCTGTATTACCGCATTTTCCCTTTAGTACATCCCACTCTCAGAGAGATCGTTACTATTTCAGGGAGTCTCCTGCAGAATGCAGGAGGGAAGGCAACTATGCTGCGGTAACAATTGTCAGAACTGAAACAACTGTGTTGTTAGCAGGACAATGTTGCAGCCTTTTAACTGCAGCTGAAGTCTGGCGTTCTCCGATAGAGTAATGGTAATGATTTTCAAAATTAATTTTTATTCATTTTAGACAAGCCAGTGGCGGAACGCTGTATTTTTGCTGTTTCAGTGTCTTACAGAAAGGGGACATTCAATGTTAAGCACATAAAGCCCCCTCTAGGTGCTTGCATTACAAAATAATAAGTACAGCATACATAAGTATGGAATCTGTAATTCAGAACGCTCCAAACTTGGGTCTTTATCAATAATCTATCCATATAAATTGATATAGTGAATTAGGCCCTTATTCTGGTTCACCCGCAAAGGCAAATTCCTTCTCAAATGGACAAAACCATGTGCACTGCAGGTGGGGCAGATGTAACATGGGCAGAGAGAATTAGATTTGGGTGGGGTTTTACGTAAAAGTGAGATCTATATTGCAGTGTAAAAATAAAGCAGCCAGTATTTACCCTGCACAGAAACAAAATAACTCAGCCAAATCTAACACTCTCTGCACATATTACATCTGCCCCACCTGCAGTGCACATGGTTTTGTCCATTTGGGAAGGAATTTGCCTTTGCGAGTGAACCAGAATAAGGGCCTTAGTGTGTAGCATATATATAAAGGAAATAATAAAGAAGATCTTAACTTGGAACTTAACTCGACGGAACATTCATTTTTACATTGTTGCATATAACAAGAGAATAATAATTATCCCTTAATATATAAGCTAAGTTCTGAACCATCATTGTCTCCCAGCAGCCCTTTGTCACTTGCTATGAAGAGATGTAATGAAATGGCCGTCACACAGCAATAACCAACTGTAACCACTTGGATGTTTACACAAGTAGAATTTTTGCTAGGCTGCATATATTAGCAGGTAAATGCGGCTCCACCGAATGCACGCCATCCGCGCTATGATGCACATCCACACGCATGCGACTGCACAGAGGAAAAGTCATTCAATGGGAACACCATGGATTTTTAGCCCAAAATCTGCTTTTTGTGAAGCCACAATGGAGCCTAGATTGCCACTGAAGTAGACAGATTAGATTTCATGTTAACAGGGTAGTGCAAGGATTATTGGTATCCTAGGCTTACTGGTGCCACCACCACCCACACACCAGTACCAACTCTCCAGAACCTCTGGTGAAAGTGTTAAGGTGGCATACATGGATGTCAATCCCGGGGCATTTTATTCAATCCTGGGATTGAAAAATGGGTACTTGTGTACTAGCATGGGGCCCACGATATTAGGTCGCACGACATATAATCGCATCGCATGCCATCGCATGGCATACACCCGATAACTGTGATGCCATTTTAAATTGTATAAGCCCCCTATACGATGTTTAATTGTATAAGCACCCTAATGGGGGCTTACAATGTTAAATGCACCCCCACGCCACCCCCACTATGTTTGCCAACCCGAAGCGTGGCGAGCCCAAGAGGGGCGGCGTGTGTACGCGTCCTACGACCTTTTCATACCCCCACTATCCACGTCGGAGTGGAGTTGATTTTATGTAGTGTGGCGAGCGCAGCGAGCCACCGAGCCCGAAGCATGGCGAGTGCAGCAAGTCCCGCGAGCGGAAGCGTATTACTTTACATGTATTCCACGGCCCCTTGTGGGGCACGCTGCGCTCCCCACGCTTCGTGCTCGGTGGCTCGCTGCGCTCGCCACACTATATAAAATCAACTCCACGCCGACGTGGAAAGTGGGGGGTATGAAAAGGTTGTAGGACGCGTACCACCGCCCCTCGCGGGCTCGCTGCGCTCGCCACGCTTCAAATTGGCGTTGATAGTGGGGGTACCGTTGGGGGTGCTTTTAACATAGTAAGCACCCAACACGTTTAATTAACTTATAGGGGCCACTTTTAACATGGGAAAACCCTTTAGGGTGCTTATACAATTTTACTGTAAATCGCATACCATTATAAATACGCTAGAATGGCATACAATTCGATGGTATACAATTTAAAATTGTATAACATCGGCTGCCATCGCATACCATCGCATGCCTTATGGTCTGCGATGCGATGGGCGCCGTGCTAGTACACAAGTACCGAAAAATGCTTAATCTAGGGATTCCTGGGATCCCGGTATTGACTTCCCTAAAACAAAAAATCCCCCCCCCCCCCAAAAAAAAAAAACGGCCACCCCACACAAGTATTCACCAGGCAGGTGTGGATGGGAGTGTGGTGGTGGGGTGTGCGGTGGGGCCTGGCAGTCAGTGTGGGTGGGCAGTGTGGCCGGGCAGTGCGGGTGGGCGGTGGCCTGTGCAGTGTGACCTCTAACCGTGTCACACTGCTCAGAGCCTGGTCGGGAGCTGTCGGGCAGCGTCTGAGCGGCAATACTCAGCACATGCACAGACTAATCCCGAAATCTCCAATCCCAGGATTGAAATCCTGCCAATTTTGGGGCCAAATCCCTAGATCCTGCTGATCCCAGGATTGGCCACCCTAGAGGCATTTTAGAAGCTCACACCTGCCATTTGCATTAAGTTTAACAATAGTGCCTCTCTCAGGGTCATCCTTCATTTGTGTCATTTACGTTTTTATTCATAAATCATTTTTCTCCTTTTTGTAGTTAATTGGACTAAATGTCTTCAAATCTCACCTTCAATGCGACAAGTGGAGTGAATTATACCGGACTAAGCACATCCAAGCTAATATGTTTCCTAATGCTTCTGGCAACATTCCTGGTTGGACTGGTCATCAACACTCTCTATCTCTGGGTCTTGTTTTTCCGGATGAAAAGGGATGTCAGTAACACGTGGTTCTTCCATTTTATCATCACCAACCTTATCTTCATCCTCACCATGCCATTTCTTGCAGTTTATTTCCTGATGTACCCTCATTGGGTATTCGGAGTATTCATGTGTAAATTTATAAACTTTCTTCTGTCATTTAGTATGTATGCAACGGTATTCTGTCTTACAGCCATCAGTATTGACCGCTATGGTCTGGTTTTCCGACCCCATTTTTACAAAAGACACATGAATGCTCACCGTTCCTCTGTCATCTGTCTGGTATTTTGGGGGTTGGCTTTTGCATGTAGTTCCCCATATCTTGTCTTTCGTCAGGTTCTACAGAACAACAACATATCCCTGTGTATCAACGATTACACCCTCACTGGCAGAATGGATGGAGATCCAAAATTTCAATCCAAGACCAAATGGGCCATGTTTTACTTTCGTTTAGTTGTAGGGTTCTTACTCCCGTGTCTTCTGATCATAGTTTGCTACCTCAGCATTGCCTTCAAGGTTAACAAAGAGAACTTAACAAAATCCAGCAAGCCTTACAAGATCATATCGATTTCTATTATATCTTTCTTCATTTCCTGGACTCCGTATCATGTGTGGTATGGAATGAGCTTGGAGAAAGGACTATTTCGACAGCCTACGCTAGAAGCATTGAAGATTGTTACTGTATGTACAGCTTGCTTTAATAGTTGCTTTACTCCAACACTGTACCTTTTCATGGTGGAAAACTTTAAGAAGGTGTTCAAGAAGTCTACACTGTCCATTTTTGAAGAAGTCTTTACCAAAAGCACAGAAGATAGATTGGAGTCACACTCATTTTCAGTTAAAATTAAGAACACCCATGACGATACTATCTCAGGAGATATGTTTTTATAAGTCTTTATGAATAGACTGAATAATAGGGTACTGATATCATGAAAGGATCCGGACTTTAGGTTGACATGGTCAATAGGCCGGCATAGTCCAATTGTCGACATGATAATGGTCGAGACCACAGATGGTCGACATGAGTCTAATTGTACAATAAGAAATAATGCTACGCAATCTACTGTGACTATGGGACTAGTTCAGAGCGAACCTTTCCTGTTTTTCCTCTAGGGACATAAGATGCATGCCCTCATTGGTGGAATGTTTTCTATGCAGGGTAGGAAAATTACTGCAAAGAGTGTCTGACTGTAATGCCACAGGTGATGGGTCAGATTCCTGGGTATTTCAGCAATTTGAAATGTAATAATGGACAGTGTGAGAGAGAAAGTGAGGGAGCAAGAGAGAGAGAGAGAGAGAGAGAGAGAGAGAGAGAGAGAGAGAGAAGGAGAAGGAGAGACAGGGAAAGGGAGAGAAAGAGAAAGGGAAAGAGAGAGAGAAAGAGAGAGGGAGAAAAAGAGAATAGAAAGAAGCAAGAAACAGAAAGGGAGGGAGAGAGAGAGAGAGAGAGAAAGGGAGGGAGGGAGGAAGAGAAAGGCATAGAGAGAGAGGGAGGGAAGGAGAGACAGAGAAAGGGAGGGAAAAATAAAGAAAGAGAAGGAGTGAGAAAGAGAGAGAGGGAGAGAGGAAGAGGGAGAGGATTATAGAGGGAGTGTAGATAAAGGGAGAGAGAATGAGCACAGAGAGAGAGATGGGGTACAGAGAAAGAGAGTGCAGAGATTCACCTCCTCATCCCCGCAACCCCATCCCATGATTTGTGGCTCCTCCCGTGACTCCCCCCCCCCCTCCAGAAATTCACAACCCCTACCTCGTGACCTCCCCCAACGGCAAATGCCTCATGGGGCTAGTGGGAAATCCAGCCCTGGTTAAAACCCCAACATTTGTAATGTTGCATTTCCTGTTGTTCTACCAGCATTACAAGCTATTGGGAGCTACAATTTGAATTACTGGAGTAAGGGGGTTATTCAGACCTGATCACTGCAGTGCAGACCCTCCCTGCAAATCCCTGGGCATGCCCTGACACACCCCGAAAATGGCCAGGTCACATCCGCAAATAGCGGCTTTCTGTCAAACAATTTGCATACGGCCAGCAATTAAAGAAGTTGCATGATTTTAATCACAGGATGTCCTCGTGCTGTGAATTCGTAGCCACGCGATCAGGTCTGAATAACCCCTTAAAGCAGTTGTACTGGAGGTAACACATGGGTATTCCACTTTAGAGGAACTAAAATAATTTCACAGTGAAATGCAAACACCATAAATGTGTACCATTAATGTGGGGAAATACCCATGAACCATTAAAGCAGAAGTCTATTCCGTTAAGGGACGTAAGTTAAGATCGTTTCCCTTCTGTCGTAGTTGTAGTAGGAAAGGATTTTTGGCCTATGGTCATAATTGAGCAATAATGTTTTAATGTAGATTTGAAATGTGTAGCTGGGCCAGGGACCTTATTCAAGTCCATTCGCTGCAACCAGGCGGTCGCACGGGAACCGATGGTCGCGCTGTGCACATTTCTGTTCGCCGGATGCATGCACCCAGGGCAGCGGGTTAAGAGGCGGAGAGGGGCATGGGGCGCCGAGCAGCCCCATTAGCATATGTGGGTCGGCGACCATCAAAAGATGTGGGAGTTCCCCCCCTGGCCTGCGAATTCACAGCCCACATACAGCGGATGAAACCAATTTGTGTGTCCAAACATGTTTTATCCTATCAGTGAACATCAAAGGGACTGTAAGAGTGTAGGCGGGTCCATGTGATGTCATAATGTGTCACGTGGGAATGTTTTGATGGCCAGGATATCTTTATGGGGCCCCTTGGGACTTGCTGGGGCCTAGGCAGGCACCTAGGTTGCCTTGTGGAACATTCATCTCTGACCTGGATGGTAATTGTTTAATCAAATTAATTATTTTAAAGTGATAACTTTGAATAAATGAATTTAAACTGTTTGCCAGATCTTTCTGACTTGATTGTATTTATCCTGTAAGGGGTGAGTAATCTGCGGCATAGGAAGCAGCAGGCAACCAGTTCGTTATTTGCACCGTCATTTTTTAATTGGCACCAGTTTACTGTTTTGGTTTTGTTTTAATTACCGGCATGCAATACACAGTTTGAGCAGTGGCGGCTCCGGGTGTGGTATAGGGTTCTGACTGGCCGGACTCAGACAGCATGGCGAGTGCAACAAACCCCTTTTGGGCTTGCTCAGCTCGGCACGGTGGCTCTCTACGCTCGCCACCTATTCTATTCTCCCTCGTGGGGGTCGTGTTTTAACAGTCGGGATCCCGACGTCGGGTAAATGACTGTCAGGACCTCGTCCGGCACCCAACGGCTCCTACTTACTTTTAGCAGGGGTCTACTTTTAGCAGGGGGAGACAGATGCCAGCTCCAGGTCCCGGCACCTGTCCAATGGATCTTGCACTTCTATTTATACTTTCCCTCCCGGCCCCCCACATCAGCCCCTGTACCCCCTCCCTCTACCAATCAAATACTGGCATTCACAGCTCTTCGGTTGGGGGCAGGGCTAAAATGATGCAAATTGTGTCATTTAGTACCATCCCTTCCTCGAAGAGCAGCAAATTGCGGCATTTAATGGAATGGGGGTGGGTCTTAATGGGGTCATGGCTTAATGATGCCAAGCCCCACCCTTTAGAAATGCTGCACAGATTAGGTAAGTATGCTTCTATGGTACGGTGGCCATTTTCCCAGAGATTTTTATACAAGCGACGTGCCAGACAAAATGACTGCCGTGTCATTTTCCCCAGGCCTTTGCAGGAGGGTAGGCAAGTATGTGCAGAGCCCAGTATAACTGCTGCACATTATTTACACGGGCTAAATTTAGGCTCCTTTTCCTTCCTCTTCTGATTTCTAAGTGATTTCCCTGGTAATTACAGCTTCTCATGGTCAACAGATCACAAATATCCTGTTTATTTATCTTCTGTCATTTACAAGAGGGAAATACTGTAGGCTCAAAATCAATTTTAGTACACAATGTTATCTGTAGTAAGTCTCATAGGGGGGGATGCTCTAACATCCTCACCCCAGCTCCGCCCCCCTTCGCCACCCATCGCATTCATAATTATCGCATGTGCACTAACATATGCGATAATTATGGCAAAGGACAGCTCTTGCGTTAAGAGCTGTCCTTTGCGATAGAGTCAGCGGGTCCCATGGGGACCCGGTGGCTGTCCCCTCCCTCCCTTACCCGGCGCTGCTGCTGCTGCTGCGCCGGGCTCTCCTCCTCCCTGCACCCGGAAGAGGATCAGTGCAGGGAGGAGGAGGTCACAGGTCAGGGATGCACAGCTCTGTGCTGTCCGGACACAGGTGAGAGGGGGGGCGATGCGGGGCAGCGGGGGTCCGTGCGGGGTGGCGGTGGGTCGGGGCGGTGGAGGGTTGCGGTAGAAGCCCATAGGCTTCTCTGGGGCATCTCCTGGTGGGGGATGCTTACATCCCCCACCAGGTAAAAACCCCGATAATGGTTTTTTTACCGCATTTTTAGCTTAGAGAATCTCCCCCATTGAGAGATAAAGTGGACAGAGATTCTGGTTGACTCCATAAGCTTGAAGCTCACAGCTTACCAACGGACAACCCCCCCCCCCCCCCCCCCCACACTCGGGGATGTGTTATGAAAACACATCCCCTCACATATGATTTCTCCTGGGCTCGCAAATATAAGTCAGTGGAGACCGACTTATATTTGTGGGCTCTGGGAGGAAGACAGGGCATGTGGCCGATGAAGCCCCCCCCCCCCCTGCAGACAGCGTCATGGCCACATTTCCACATTTACATGGGAACGCCAAGCATTTGCATGGTGACGACCATGAAATGCTGGAGTGCCCCCCACCCCTCTGTGTGAGCACCACAATGACAATACAGGTCTGTGAAGTCACCTGTACAGAAGCCCTGCACATGCACACATCGGGGGGGGGGGGGGGGGGGGATCAAATAAGAATCAGGGCCAAAGTAACAACCAACCAGAGCTACTTACTGTCATTTTTCAAACACTATTTGTAACATTCCAGTTAGGAGCTGATTAATGGGAGAAGGCTCATGGGTTGAGAAGTAGTAGCAGCGCCATTATGTGTGAAGGAGAAGTGCGGCAAGTGACCGTATCATTATCAGCGCTGTCATTTGCAAGATAGCAAGCCGATATGCTGGGGCAACGTATTAGCACTGACTATTCCAACACCTCGATATCGAGAGCTGCAGGTGTCGTTGCCCTATTCACCACAAGAGGGGGCAGCACTGTCCCTGGGTGCAGAGGCTGCCTGCTCTGGGCTGCACAGTAGATCTTGTTAATATACTGAATGCAATCACATAGGAGGATTGTGATCATGTATTTCTCTGCAAAATGCTACATCAGTGCCACGCTAACTATACTGGAGAACTGCACTGCATCCAGGTGAGCTGTCAACTCATCAACTCTCCCAGAACTTTTGGGAGGAATAGGTATGAAAGAAGATTTAATAATGAGCAATATTCCTGTTATCACTCGTTACGAACCTTGATCGGTGCTCCAACCAATCAGCCCCTAACTGTCATGTGTTTGACAACCACTCAGGAGTATTACTGGTCGAAGCATGATGTAAGATTCAGAACGTGTGACAACAAGAATTTCACTTGTTTTCAAATTTGCCCCTAAGCAAGAATTAAGCATCAATTAAATATGCAAGAGTTTAGGATTCCATTAACTAAAGCTTCCAGACAAAAAGAGGTGATGTTGCCCGTAGCAACCAATAAGATTAGGGCTGTCATTTCTCTAATGCATCCTAGATAATAATAGACAGCATCTGATTGGTTGATATGTGCAACATCACTTATTTTCATTTGTATACGCTTTTAGTTAATGTACCCCTAAGCATCTCACATGAAGTTAATAAAAATAACCGTCCTTGTCAGGGGCGGAACTATAGCACCGCAGCCCCCGCAACCGCGGGCGGGGGGGGGGGGGGGGGGGGCGCTGTGCATGTGCGGGCGCCGGGGGCTGCGGTGCTATAGTTACACCCCGCCGCCCCGCCGCCATCCCCCACAGTCTTTACCTGTCAGACTTCAGTACGCGCTGGTCCCGGCTCCCTTCTTCTGCTATGAGGACCACAACAAAATGTCCGCCCCCATGTAGCAGAAAGTTCTCTGAAACTGTCTGCTGCATGGGGGCGGACATTTTGTGGTGGTCCTCATAGCAGAAGAAGGGAGCCGGGACCAGCGCGTACTGAGCGTAGGTAATACTGCAGGGGATGGGGAGGATTGCATGGGCGGCAAGGCGGGGGTTGGTGCTGCGGGGCGGGCGAGGGTTGGTGCGGCGGGGTGCGTGGGTGGGTGGTGCGGCGGGGTGCGTGGGTGGGCGCCCTCCCTTTAACGGCGGGGGGGGCGCCCAAAAGCTAGTTACGCCACTGGTCCTTGTCCTTCAGAGATATGAAATGTTCTTAATCCAGGTTCAAAGTCAGAAAGTACAGAAGAAACAGGAAATAATAATTATCGCTGTTACTTTATATATAATGTCCATGAACCACGCTGAGAGCAATCCCCTCATATCTTGGGGATGTTTGGCAGCGATTTCCCAGACATCTGGTAATATAAGGAATCCTCTGGGTAAAACGAATCATACAGTAATTAGTGTAATAGTTCCTGGGTATATCCCATTTCCACAGGCTAAATTTAGGGTCCCTAAACCCTCTGTTTGTGGAACCTCAGTGCTTTAATTACAGTTTCTCATGGGTGACTGAACACTTTCTAAACTGGACAAGGAGATGATAATTAAGTATAGTATTAGTCATCAGGCAATAATCATGGATAGGAAAACAATATAAAGACTCTTGGTCTGAGACAGGGTTGCATACCCTCCCAGATTGGTTGGAAGGGTCCCAGAAATCGGGGCTCCCTCCCGGTCCCCCAGAAAGGTGGGCAATCCTCCCGGATTCTGCTGGTCCTCCCGCATCTCCCCTGCCGCCTTGGCAATTTACCGCGATTCAAGGCTTTTTGGTGGGCAAGGGGCAGGGCTAAATATGCAAATAGCATAATTGTATGACGATGTCTACATCACCCCGCCCCCAAAGTGCAGCTGACAGTCTCCTCTCCGGGGAGACTTTGAATGTAGGCAACTATGGTCTACGTGTTTCTGTACTGCTGTACACAGGTATGTGTAACATCACACACTTTTGCTAAGCCTGCCCCCGCACTCCCATTGGCTAGTTTCATTGGAGTAGACCCAATGTGTAGAGGCCTTCTGATCACCGGGGAATCCATCCAGCACATATATTACATACACTAGTTAAAAGCCCATAAAAATGATGCAAAGTACTTTCACTTTGAGCTGCGACAGTTTTTACTTTAACTTTGAGAGCTGTGACAGTTTTTAGTCCACAAACTCTCCACCCTACACCAAGTCCCTATCTGCTCCTACCTTCAGTCGCTGTCGTCACATCACCCTGTTTTCACATCTAGCAAATCTGGAACAGATCAGTGTCCCTGCAAAATTTGCTTTCACTTTCTGTTATGACATCTTTTAGCACACAAATGAGTCATTTGGTCCCTTCGAGTGGCCTCTAGTGGTCAGTGGTGTACTTCACCACATAGAGGTGAAGAGTAGTTAGCCTTTTATATATATAGGTGATAACATGTATGTTTATATGCACTATGTTTAATACAGTGGGGGCACGGTCACCATATTTGAGGCTATTTTATTGGAGGTGCCCTGGGGCCCCGCCCCCCACAAGCCTTAATTAGAGCAGTCAGGCCGTACATTACAACTTGGTTTGTTTATGTCGGGAAACCCCTCTATCCGCTTATAATGTATCCAGAACAATGTCGCAAACTTTGCATAAACATGCCTCGCTAAGTAGTGAACGACTGCTGCATAGCCAGCATAGCTGAATCAGGCCCACAGTACCAGGGCCATCTACAGTATCTCTGTATTTGGCTCAAGCTCATATTTGCAGTGATATTATTCATCTCACCCCAATTTAAATGTCAAAATAATATGTTCTACCACTATTAACATTGGCCATAAATCAAATCAGTGGTTTATAAATATCTTGTAATTTCTGTATTTTTGCCCAAACGCTTGAAGGACCAGTCTCAGGAATGCTGATCCTTGCAGTATAAATATTGGCACAACCTCTGTCTCTGCCCTTCTCGTTGGGCATGAGCATAACAGTATGTAAAAGTACCTTATGTAGCTTTATTGAGGGTTGCCTACCCTCCGGAATGGCCAGGAGGTTCCCAAAAACCGGATCCCCCAGCCACCCTTGCCTATTAGCTTCTACCTGACATTTTTCAAACCTGGCCTGTAACATGGCAGTTAGGAGCTGATCGGCTGGCTGTTTATCACTCTCCACTTCATCACTTTTTGAAGCTTGATACATCTGGCCCATTAACAGCACCCAAATAAGAAGGGGATGAGGGGGATCCTGGAGGTGTTGCCATGTTCCTTCCATAGAAAAACCCTGAAAAAAACGACAGTATATTATGCCGACAGTGAGTTGGCCCTTATTCAGGTCTGATCACAGTACAAATTTGTTCTCAAAATGGGCAAAACCATGTGCACTGCAGGTGGGGCAGATGTAACATGTGCAGAGAGAGTTAGATTTGTGTGAGTTATTTTGTTTCTGTGCAGGGTAAATACTGGCTGCATTATTTTAACACTGCAATTTAGATTTCAGTTTCAACACATCCCACCCAAATGTAATTATCTCTGCACATGTTACATCTGCCCCACCTGCAGTGCACATGGTTTTGCCCATTTTGAGAACAAATTTGTACTGCGATCAGATCTGAATACGGGCCTATGGGGGTTATTTTGGTTCACTCTTTCTGACAAATTCCTTCTTAGATGGACAAAACCATGTGCACTACAGGTGGGGCAGATGTAACTTGTGCAGAGAGAGTTAGATTTGGGTAGGGTTTTTCTTCAAAGTGAGATCTATATTGCAGTTACCCTGCACAGAAACAAAATAACTCACCCAAATCTAATTCTCTCTGCACATGTTACATCTGCCCCCCTGCAGTGCACATGGTTTTGTCCTACTAAGAAGGATTTTGTCAGAAAGAGTGAACCAAAATAACCCCCTATGTGTGGTCTACATTAGGTCAAAAGGGTCAACAGGTCTACACAATAATATTTGACACACAAATGATCAAGAAGTTGTTTTTTTTCTTGTTGCAAAGCAAATCCGATGGGGTACACTCTCCTGCTGATTGTGGTTTTAGATGATGAAACATACAAGATGACACTAACAGAACATGGACCTTTTCACTCAATTGACCAGTTGCGGTGACTGATTAACCAATATGATCCCTGGATCAAGCAGGAGCATTCTTGGTGTGGCCCCTTTCACACCAGCCTAGTCCTTGCATTTTCTGGTTTGAGGGGGAGAGAACCACCCTCCATGGCACATTACCTGAAGGCAGATGCGGGACACACAGCAGCTCTATCCCCAGGCAGGCAGTGACCCGACATCTCCCCCTAGCGGCAGGAGGGAGTAGACACAGCAGGCTGGCAGTTACCCAGTGTTCCCAGACAGGCAGTGACCCGGCATCTTCCCCCAGCGTTGAGTTGCGTCGGGAGGGGTCCCCAGGCAGTGACGTGGCAGTGCTCTCTTCCAGCCCATCAACCCGGGAAGCCGCATTAGTTCCTTTCACATGGCCAGTAACCCGGGAAGGGCCCGAGAGCAATCCTGCTAGCTAGCAGGGTTAAAAACCCAGCAAATTGTTCCTGGGAATTTGGCCAGGGAATCTTTCACACCAGTGCTAGTCGCGGGTTGTTCACTGCCCAACCTGGGAATTTAGGCTGGTGTGAAAGGGGTATTAGCTATCACCCGTGCTGTGGGAGTAATATTCTTAAGGTGACTGCCAGATGGCTGTGCCCATGTATGTTCAGGGGCGGATTGGTTACTAAATCCGGCCCAGGAGAAATAATGTCCTGGCTTTGGGGGGTACTGCCACTTATCCGGCTTCAGTGCCACGCTGCCTAAAGCTGGCCATACATCAGAAAGATCGATCTTAAGATCGATTGCACTCATGATTGTGTACAATTTCCCTTGAAATCCCCGGCAGTCCTTGGTGGTTTTTGGATACACAATCTACACACAATCCATCTTACAATCAGTCATACAATCCATCTGCTGTATGATTGTGTATACAAGATGTGCACACAATCTGCATACAATCCATCTTACAATCAATTGAGATTGTATGATTGGGTACAATATCTTTCTGATGTATGGCCAGCTTAAGGCCATTTCCACCCACCGCCTTGCTGAAGCCACTCAGTCGCGGGTGACGTGGTGACGTCACCCAAGGGCAACCCCCACATCCATCTTCACACTGGTCAAAATGGCCCAGTTTTGATGGAAGCATTACTTTATTTACATTGGGCAGGGCCGGCGCTACCCACTCAGCAGCTCCTGCAAAGCAGGGAGGCGCCATTCTGAAAAGGCGCTGTCTCCCTCCCTGCTCTGGTACAGCTGCCTCAGCCCTCACTGTCACTGCCTCCTGCGCGCCGCCCGCAGCGCCTGTCTGACAGCGGGCGGCAGTATAAAGAGCTGCTCCCTACACCACACACACACACACTGTCCTCCTCCTGTGACCTGCCCCCTCTTCCTCATGGACACTGAGGCATGAAGCGCTGTCTGTGAATGCCTGGATAACATGTCATGTCCGGATCCGGCCCCTACCCATTGCTCCCTGCGCCTGTCAGCTGTCAAACAAATGACGAACAGGCAGAAGCTCCGCCATTCCTTCCCTCTTCTCAGTGTGCTGTGCCAGTGCCACTGCCAGTCCTCAACACTCCGCCCCCTCTATCTCAGCCCCTCTTCTTCAATCTCCTCCTTCTCTCCCCTCCTGTCCCCCTCAGTCACGAGAGGGGTGCAATGGCATCCTCAGCGTCCTGCCTACGCAGATAGAAAAGGAGGGACTGCACAAGAGTTCAACAGCAAAACAATGAGTCTTTTATATTTCATGTTTATTATTTTAATAATTGTAGATTTTTTGGTACTTGTATAGTTTCACGGCGCCATCATGGTGCCGTGAAAGTACACAAGTACTGATTTTTTTAATATGAATTTTAGACACTTTTAAAATAATGGGCTGGGGTATGTGCCTAATGGTGGCCATACACGCTGCAATAGCAGCGTGCGATGTGATGTGCGCTCCTGCGGGCATCGCATTGCACAGTACAAAAGTATGCGCTGAACATCCTTTTTGTACTGCTTTCGGATCGCATCGCGCACACATTGTATGCATGCCGTGCGATGCAATCTAGCCCATAACGTATGTGATTCTCGCAGCGTGTATGGGCACCTTTAGTGCCTGCAGCATTTTACGGACACAGCACTGAGATGGTGTATGCATACATGTACATGCACCCGAGGTCCTCCGTAGGATCGCATGTTGCATACGCTCCCACAATCGGGCTGCAGCTTGTTGCAATGGCAATGTGAAAAGGCGCAAAATTTATGGTTTGCAGGAGGGCACCGGACACCCTTGCACCGGCCCTGACATTGGCTATAGCGCCAGCTGGGCAGCCTAAAGCCAAAGTCTACTTCACACGCCACAAACATTGTTTTTTATTTTTAATGTTGGTTACATAGCGTTCTCATGTGTGACAACAATAACCATGACTGCACTGGTCCGGGAGGTCTTGCTGACCTTATCCGGAGACGTATAACCACATCCTATGCATGCTGATAGCACAGGGTATCACAAGCCATACTTATGTGCACAGGCAGATTTCCAAAAGCAACCTTTAATATAATGTACGTGAACAGCTAAGATGAGATTGCTGAATGTGAAAGTGAAGGCCAAAAAGGGGAAATAAATAACATTCTGCAGCAATTTAGCAGGTTTGTATTGAAAGAGGAAATGCTCTTTAGAAACCGCAATTTCATTTTCAATTTCCATGTATTAGTCACTGTGCTGTTTAGCATTCAAGGTTATCAACTGTGCAGCGCACCTCGGGTTTGAAGAAGAAGAATCTACTCTATCTTAAAGTAGCAAACTTTGTAAGTTCTGTGTTATATTTGCTGCGTCTTACGGAGGTCCGGTTCACAAGTGGTTACAAAAATTATAGTAACAATTTCAGATGGAGGCAGTCGCGCGCCCCATTCTCAACAATGAACGTGCGAGCGCACGAGACACTTTGGCTTCGACGCCTGTTCACATCCCCGTCCGTCACTTAGCCATCTGCCAGAAACCTGCTGATGGCGCACCGGCGGCAATGCAGAGAGCAGCTCCAGCTGTACTACTGTAACTTGCTGAGAACCCCCCTGCTCCCCCTGTATAATGATAATAACAACAGTGGGACACCACAGGCTGCTCCCCCTGCATAATAAGACAGGACACCACAGGCTGCTCCCCCTGCATAATAACAGGAGGACACAACAGGCTGCTCCCTGCAAAATAGCAACAGGACACCACAGGCTGCTCCCCCTGCATAATAACAGAAGGACCCCACAGGCTGCTCCCCCTGCATAATAACAGCAGGACACCTCAGGCTGCTCCTCCTGCATAATAACAGAAGGACACCAAAGGCTGCTCCCCCTGCACAATAACAGGAGGACACCGCAGGCTGATTCCCCTGCATAATAACAGGAGGACACCACAGGCTGCTCCCCCTGCTTAATAATAGGAGGACACCACAGGCTGCTTCCCCTGCATAATAACAAGAAACCACAGACTTCTCCCCCTGCATAATAACAGAAACCACATACTGCTCCCCAAATAATAATAATAGTAAACCACAGTCTGCTCCCCCTGCATAATAACGTGAAACCACAGGCTGCTCCCCCTGCATAATAACAGAACACCACATACTGCTCCCCAAATAATAACAGGAAACCACAGGCTGCTCCCCTTGCATAATAACTGGACACCACAAGCTGCTACCTCTACATAATAACAGGACATCACAGGCTGCTCCCCCTGCTTAATAACAGGACACCACATGCTGCTCCCCCTACATAATAACAGGACACCACATGCTGCTCCCCCTACATAATAACAGGAGGACACAACAGGCTGCTCCCCCTACATAATAACAGGAGCACACAACAGGCTGCTCCCTCTGCATAATAACTGGACACCCCAAGCTGCTACCTCTGCATAATAACAGGACACCACAGACTGCTCCCCCTGCATAATAACAGGACACCACAGGCTGCTCCCCCTGCACAATAACAGGACTGAGGAGTCAGAACACCACAGGCTTCTCCGGGAATTACATGGCAAAATCAACCTGGTTTTGCAGTGTAAATGATTGCCGCTTTAAAAAAATGGGAAAACTCTTGCATCATATTACTTTTGGCCTAAGCCTGCGTTCCAGTGTGTACCTGTGTCTGCGGTCCTCAGGGTGCAGGTGCGGATAAGAACAAGAGTGAACATCAGCTCAGTTTAATGGGTTCTTGTTGGACCTCTACCATAATGTCTGAAGAGCGTAGAAGAGGTGAAAAACCGTTTGTCCACCTTAAAATAATGAAGTCAGTGACCTCCTCCTCTGACAAATACAAGTTTCTGCAGGCGTGCTTCCTCTGGGATAGGCCACTAACAGATGCGGTGCTGACATAGAATCCACTATTGTCATAGCGTAGAAGGGACGCGTTTCACCTATCCTGCCTGGGATCTGTCTTTGCCCATTTCTCAGTGGGCAGCACTAGTGAGCAGGTGTGCCTTGTGTTATAAGATTTATTTATATACGCAGCACCGTACAAAGAGAATATTTACTACTCATATCAGTCCCTGCCACGTTGGAGCTTACATTGTCTAATACGCAAGCACACATTAACCAATTAGCAGCTGATTAGAGTGGTATGAAGCTGGTGTACCTGTAGAAAACATCGGGACATCATATAAACTGACAGAGTCACAGACAGGATCGGAGAGGGATCTGGGGATTTGGCCCTAAAATCATACCTCCCGAAAGTCCTTTTTTTTTCGTGGGACTGCACCATTTTTCGGGGACAGTCCCGCCCCCTGCTCGGTGGGAAAGGGGGGGGGGGGGGCAGAAGGGAGTCCCCACAGCCTGAAGGAATAGATGCTGTGTGCATGCGCATAGCGTCTATTTAGCGATATGGAGGGCGAAAAGGGCACGTGGGCCGGTGGCAACATCATTTGCATATGGTACGCCCCTTATTTACATAGACCACAGCCCTTTTTAGCACAGCACGATAGTCCCGGATCTTATCCTACAGAGGTTGGGAGGTATGATAAAATGTCAGTGATTTCAATCGCAGAATTGGAGTGTCCAATCCCAATTTCGGGTTTAGACCTCCCGCAAATAGGCCACACCCCCAAATGTTACGGTGAGAGTGAAAAAACCCTCTAAATTCGAGGGGGGAGTGTTATTACCCCCCCACCCTTTCAGCAGCAGCAGTAGCACACACCTACAGTATGTGATGTGCTGACAGCAGGCTCAGCATGAGCTCAGTGCAGAGGCAGAACTATGGGAGGCAATGGAGTCATCTGCCGCCGGGCTCCTGCTCCCAAGGGGGCACCTCTCCTCCCCTGGAAGTTTAAATCAGTTATTTAAAAGCCAACAATATTCCTTCTGTGGCTGAGTTCTGATATATATGTGTTCTTCTATCTATCTATCTATCTATCTATCTATCTATCTATCTATCTAAACAGAAATATATATTTTATATAAGGTTATATAGGGGTGTGTGTTTGTGTGTGTGTGTGTGTGTGTTTGTGGGGCATCAATATATATCTTGCCTCCGGGCAACTGGAACAAACTTACGCCACTGGCTCAGTGAGATGCTCATGCTGAGCCTGCTGTCAGCACAGCACAAGCAGTAGGTGTGTGCTGCTGCTGCTGCCTGGGAAGGATGGAAGGGGTCCGCCCAGGGCCCCCACTGGGCCTCTCCAGCAACTCAGGCCTGTGTAATTAGTACAAGGAATGAGCGAAGATTTGGATTTGTCACTGAGATTTGGATTTGGCTTTGTCGAACGGCCGTGAAAAGCTTTGGATTTTATTGAAAAATGTTCAAAAAAAACGCCCAAATCACGTAATTTTTGCAATTTTTTGTCCCTAGAGTAATATTATCCTCAATAACATAAATTTTCAGCCTATTCTAGACAATTTTGACCACTTTGCACCTCACAATATTGTTTTCAGGGCAAAAGGTTGCACCGAGGTAGATGGATAACTATGCTAAGCCACACAAGTATGCGGCACAAACACGTGGCTCATGTAGGAGTGGCACTGCAGCAGCAGGCAGGGTGGCAGTTTGAAAAAGTAGGCCTCAAAAAGCACATAATGGCAAAACAAAGAGGTGCAAGATGGAATTGTCCTTGGGCCCACCCACGCACCCTTAACTTGTAAAAAAATGGCCAAAAAATACTATGGGTTCAGTACACACAAAGAAAGATTAAAGAAAGACGAGAAAAATTGATTAGGATTTTGTAATTTTATTTGTTTTTAATGCGCAGCTTGTATTACGCGGCTTGGACACAGAACAATCACACACCCACCTTCTTACAGTATATACTATGGGTGCACTACACACAAAGAATAAATAATTAAAGACGAGAAAAATTGATTAGGATTTTTTAAATTTAATTTGTTTTTAATGCACAGCTTGTATAACGATGCTTGGACACAGAACAATCACACATACATTTTGTGGTGTATAGTATTGTGGTGCAGTATACAGCAAAAAAAATAAATAAAGAACAGCAAAATGTATTTATATATTGTACTTATTTTTTACGGACGGCCCTTGGATAACACTGCATGGACCGTGGAGGCAGAATAATCACACACTGAAATTGTTCTGCTTCTTCTGACAGTATGGGGGAAATTTACTAAGAATACGAATACAAAAAATGGTATTCGTATTCTTAATACGAATGACTACGACTGCATACGGCTGTTTCAGCCGTATGCAAAGTCATGTTCCGGAGGGGAATTTACAAAGCAGTCAAACACGACTGCTTTGTAATCCTCCGATGTCATATTATTTCGTATTAACGGCCGTATGTACGGCCGCTAATACGAATTCGTGCAGCCAAATACGACAGGAAAATAAAGAGTATTTTCCTGCCGTATATTCGCGGCTGTTTCACGCTAATTAGCGGCCGTATTTTCAATACGGCCGCTTAGTAAATCAGAAACCACCATTCTTTTGAATGGTGATTTCTGTCGTATTCTTTCGATGGTGTATTCATTCGTATTTGTAAATACAAATACGAATGTGCCATCAATAAGGAAAGGAAAATTTGTATTTTTGGCATAGTAAATGCCAAAAATACATATATGCCGAAAAAAAAATAATTTTCATAAGAAAATACGATTTTTTTTCACAAACTTTTGTTAGTAAATTTCCCCCTATATATGGTGTATAGTCTGCACTGCACAAGTTCATAACACCCCTCTGTCTGCACTGCACAGCACCCCTCTGCAGTCTGCACAACACCTTTCTGAGTCTGCACACTAATGTAATGATGACTGAGTGATTGATGACAACAAGTACAAACACCCCATCTGCAGTCTACATGCACTGCACACAACACCCCTCTGTCTGCACTGCACAATACCCCTCTTTCTGCACTGCACAGCACCCCTCTGAACACTAATGACTCTGAGTGATTGATGATGACAAGTACAAGTTCAAGTTAAACACCCCAGTGCCAAACCCCTCTGCAGTCTGACTCTGCATGCACTGCGGTACACAACAGCCCTCTGTCTGACTCTGCACTGCACATCACCCCTCTGCAGTCTGATCAACACCCCTCAATTAAAGTTTAAAATACCCCAGTACACAACGCCCCAGAAGCCCGTCACCGCCGTGAACAGCAGAGCTATGCACAGCAGGAAGTGTGACTGTGAAATGGCGCCAAATTCTCGGGACACCAAGCTTTTAAAGACTGGGCAACTCGCGAGAGTCCGACGCCAGCAGTGAGAAAGGGGCCTAAGAATAATGCAGCCAGTATTTACCCTGCATAGAAAGAAAATAACACCCAAATCTGACTCTCTCTCTGCATATGTTACATCGGAAAGTCCCCTGCTCCCCCCCCCAGCGTTTTATGGGTGAGCCCAGGGCCGGTGCAAGGCACCGGAGCGCCCCAGTGCCGGGGTGAGGGAGGTACCTGTGTAAAAAAATTGCTGCCCTGTGTCCCTGCAGTGCTGGGGCGGTCAGGGGTGTCCGTGCCGAAGGGGTAACTGCGGCGCCGTCATGTGTATAAAGCTGACTGCGGCCGGCGGGGTCCCTGTAGTGAATAGCATAGCGCATAGCGCTAGTTATTTGCTATTCACTAAAGGGGCACCGCTGGCCTAAGCCAGCTTTATACATATGACGGCGCCGCAGGTACCCCTACGGCACAGACACCCCTGACCGCCCCAGCACTGCAGGGACGCCGGGCAGCAATTTTTTTACACAGTTCGCTGGGGGTGAGGGGCGAACTGCCGCCCTCCAGGTGCCGGCGCCCTAGGCAAATGCCTAGAGCTGCCTAGTGGTGGCGCCGGCCCTGGGTGAGCCCTTGGACATTCCCCTTCGAACACATGCGCAACGATGCTTGCTCATGGTGGGTGGCAGACGTCAGCGCCGGCCCCGAGTTCGGCCATCTCTGGCCAAGATCAAGGTCTACACTAACTTATATCTGCGAATGGGGAAAAAAATAATTTGATGGTCAGTGACTAGGGTTAAATGATCTAAAATGATTTTATTTTTTTGTAATTCTCCGCTCCTACTTCTGTGGCCCCAGAATCGTTCCCTTAACATTGGGTGGGACTCTGCTGTTATGTCTTGGAGCGATTCTGCCAAGAGGCAGGTTGCAAAAAGCCCAAACACTTAACTGCCGCATGTCAGATCTGCACATTGCTCATTCATCACAGACGATTTAAAGGGTCGATCAAGTAAGCAACATGAAAGTGGGTGGTGGTGGCGGCGGCGGCAGCGGAGGGGGGGGGGGGGTGGATTTGATGTATTTCTAGAGTTATTTATTGCCTCTGAAATGAAATGGAACAAAATCGATGTAAACACACTAAGCCGGGGATAGATGCACTTTTCGGGTAATATATATATTTTTGGAAATAACTACGGCTGTAATTTTAATCAAATGCAGCCGTCTCAAAGAACCTCAGAAAAAGCAGACCACTTAACCATAAGGGGGAGCTGGCATTTGTATTACAGTAAATGGTGTGCACCGGTCGGGCTGTGCTGTTGAAGCACAACGAGGCGGAACCTAAACTCTCTCTCTCTCTCTTCCACATATATCAATAGATGATTGAAGGAGAATACAAATTATTTTGAAAGGTGACCCCTTTGTCCCCCCTAAATGTCATTAACTCTTTGAGTGCCAAGTGAATTTGTCAAAATAGCTGTGAAAATTGCCAAGCAAACATTTGTATTTGTCATAATAACCAGTAATGTTAGCTTTATATAGGAAATAGAACCTTTTCTTTGACACATTTTTTTATTTGAATTTATATAACAAATGTGAGCGATGCTGGTATTTTTTAGCGGATATTTTGCCCATCTCTCACAGAGATGTTAGCACTCATAGGGTTAATGGAGGTAACACCTCCACTGCGTTGTTGGGCTGCACATTTATATCAGGCTGACACCCCAGTTATGCAGCAAGCAGAGTCCTGTTTTGGTTCCCCTATCATCGGTGCCCGGCGTCCCGCTGCCAACCTATTGGTCGCTGTAGCCATAAACTCACTGTTAAGAATCCCCTGGGTGCTGGTTAAACCACAAGTCACAGAATAGGGTTTGGGTTCGACCATAAAAGGTTGTCAGGGCTTAGGTTGACACCTAAACTACTGTAGGTCGACATGGCTAAAGTCGACAGGGTTGGAAGGTTGATGCAAGCATTAAGACAACAATGGGAAGCTCCAGAAGTGGGGCTGTAGCATAGTCCAAATTTCAAATAGGGTAGTCACAGTAACGGCCACCAACTGCCATTCCAGCAGTTGGTGTGTCTCTTCTGTTTGAATTTTGGACTCTGGAGCCGCCCCTGGCTCTGACTCTAGAACCGGACGTATTTAGGCTTTTTTTAAGCACTGCATTTTTCTGCCAAAATACTTTCTCATGTTGCATAACACAGTGATACTATGAGGATTACACGTGACAACCCCAATTACAGATTAGGCCGACAGAAGCTGGCACATATAATATATATCTTTTTTTTTTTTTGTCAGAAGCAATTTCAGTCATCTCAGTATAGTCTGAATCACAGGCGTTTCATAGGGGTATTATTTTTGCTTTGGTTGCAGCACAGTCATTCGGTGCATTTGCCCATGTTTGGTAACTCATAATTTATTATTTCTTCTTGCTAACTAGTTACTTGTTCACGTGAAAGCCTAATATAAAATGTACAGTTATATCACACTTAGCTACTCCGTAAGTCTGCTTTCTAGGAGAAGCCTGTAGTGTAGGGCACTTCAGTGGGGGTGGGGCCTAACAGTCTCAGCATTAGGCCCTGCCCCTAAGATAAGGAATCTGTGGTGAGGAGCTAAATTATGCAGCCTAGTTATATAGACCTGCCCCCTTCCCGCGGCTCCACCCCCTGCAACTTCTACCTTGGTTGTGACTAGTTCCCCTTCGCCGTACAGACTGGGGAGGAGAAGGGGTGAGACGAGATGGAGCAAGGTCGGAACAAGGGACCCAAACGGAGCCTCGCGGGGTTGCTTCAATCGCTATGTTAAAGGCAATTAGTGGTGGCATGGATAGTGAAGGAACAAGCCCTCCGTGCCTACAGTGTGGTGAGCTAAGCGAGCCTGCGAGACTCTGTTTGGTTCCTTTGTTCCGACATTGCTCCTCCTCTCCCCACCCCTTCTCCTCCCCAGGTCCTTATGGCAAAGGGGAACTAGCCGCTACCCTTCTTACCTTCCATTGTCATGGACCCATACCTCCAGTGCTGTATCTATAATGGGTGCAGAAGGGCACACACCGCACAACTTGCACCCATTTTTTCACTACCTCTCCGGAGTCCCACTGCATTGACTCTGAGCACCAAATGGTGCTCAGATCTCTCGAAATTTGTCCATGGGTCATTTGGTGTTGATCGATCAGTGATGATCATTGGCAGCGTATTTTCTGCCACCTCCGACTGCCCAAAATGTCCCTGTTCTTTCAGATTGGAGGAACAGGGAAATAACTCCGCCCAGGAGACGAACGCAGGTATCAAGTGGCCATGTACTGTGATATATGTCACAGCGTATGGCCACAATATTCCTACTCTCCCAGAATGACTGGGAAGCTCCTGAAAATTTGGTGGCCCCCAGGAAACTGGGAAACTCTACCGCATCCTGATCACACCCCTGCACCCTAAATCTGCCCACTTGATCTATGTGCTCACCCACGGCTTCATTGGCTCACTCAGTAGAAGTGGGCGGGATGATGATGCAATTTATGTTAAATCGCATCATTTAGCCATGCCCTGATGAGATTTAATATGAGACGTTACGTGACCGGGCCACCACCTCCATGCCCCTCTCCTATGCTAAGCAACATAGACATGTGCAGGGGGTGTGCCGAGTGTGCACAGGCACAACCACCCTCACGCTCACCTGCAGTGAACCGTACACATGCGCAGTGTATCGATAATCGCCCAGCCTGATAATTTGCAGCTGTGAGATCTGGTCTGAATAACCCCCCATTGTCTTCAACAAGTACCAATATCTAGAAACTCCTTTACCCTGTATAACATGGTGTGTTGCCTGTGTGGGGGAAACAAATACTATTCTGCAGCCTATTCCCAGTATATTGTTTATAGACATACCCATTATTTTGCTGTTGTTGTTGTTGTAGTCCTGGGGAATCTTCGTTCGTTTTAGTTTTTCTTGGACCATGTGATATCAGCTTTGAAAAAAAAAATAGGTTAAATTTTTTTAGAATTCAGGGAACACAGGGTTAAGAATAAGGACTATATACGGTAAGCCACCGGTGTGTTTCCTTCTTCTCTGACCAGATCTGGAAAATGAATCTATTTCTGAATAAGGTTCCTGTCTCTATGTCACAGAGGAACCTTCTGACATTACAGGAATGTCAGCACCATACAATGACAGCCAGCTGATCACTGTAATAAAGCCTTCAGTTGTACAAAGGTGACGCATGTTACACAGACAGCTGGGATGTTCACTGATTAATCAAGCACATAAATAAGACAGAATGTCAGAACCACTCCGTAGCCATACTGTACATCAGAAAGACCTGCTTACAATCAGGATTGTGTCCAACTTTCCCTTTAACTCCCCGGCAGTCCTTGGTGGTTTTTGGACACATGATGTACTCAAATAACCCCAGTTGTATGAGCCATCTAATGACCGAATGCACATGCAATCTGCTCCCAATCCCAACTGATTTGATGTGCAGCAGGTCAGATCAGAGGACCAATCCTCCTAACCCCCCCCCCGGGGCCGGCATTGCACGATTGTGTGCACAGATGAGTGTATGATTGGGTGCAATGTCTTTCAGGTGTATGGGGGCCTTTAGCCTTCAGATAACACAGGGTTCCACTGCAGACATTCTCCATGGTACTGCTACAACGCTGCCTGTAACCAGAGGGGTTAGTATGTTGATTTCAATTAATTAATACCTGTTTAGGTCAAGAGCACTTTCAGGGTTGATTGACTGCGGCCCAGATCTATCAATAGCCGCACAGCCAGCAAATTTGCAGCCATGCAATCAGGTGCAAATCAAGCCCTGGAAGTGGAAGACATCCATATTCCACTGTTGTGCTCTACCACAGGTGGAGCCACACATGCACATTAATTGGTAAGGCAGCCATCTTGGTTAGGGAATGAAGCCTCCCTCTAAAAGTCAATATGGAATATCCATAGAAGTACACTCCTACTTCAACATACTGTAATTGTCCCATTTTAAATAGTCTCCTACATTTATAGTAAAATAGAGTCAAAGATCATGAGGATCATTATTTGCGATATGTAAACCAAGATAATATAAATTATTTTATCTGTATTTGGCTTAATCAAAACGCCACACACTCCAAGCAAGTCCTATAATAAAAAAAAAAAAAAAAAAAATACACAATACAGATCCTTGAAAGGTCGAATCACCTTCAGAAATGAATTGGTCATTTGAACTTGCAGCTGAGCTGGAGAATATGCCATCACATGAGTTCACAATCCTAGAATAGTGGTTTATTGAACCTGTTGATGCTCCAAACAATTCTACCAATGGGAATTCAACAGGGGCCACCTAATGAACACAATTGATGAAAGCCTTGCACATAAGAGTTTAACGAGCTGCTAAGTGCTCTGTAACTGGCCAATACCAGCAGCGTAATCCCGCGTCTTGATGTGAATTGAATGTAAGAAGTAATTACACAGAAATAAGCAGTCAATGGATTTTGCCCGAACATCAACCACCAATAGCCCAACCATTGTCCTCATCATGAATAATAACAGCTTCTATGGAGTAACTATTGGGAGATATTTCTATGGCAACTTCTATTGGATACAAAGTGGATAAAAGTTATGTCAGGTCACTTTATTATTAAGTGACACTTGGTGCCGCAAGATTCAGCTATATGTACATGGTGTGTTGGTTTATTGACTGAATTTGTGGATGTACAGATGGAGCCTTCCTCATTTACAGTGGGAGCCGCTGCCATCTATCCCTATAATAGGATTAAGTGAGTAATTGGATTACTCTGCTAATCCCCTACTCTATTGTTCAATGTATTGTATTGCAGCTGAGAACAATAGGATAGCCATGGCCTAAGGAAGATAGATGACATGTGCTCCTACTGTAGCTCTTTAATATAATTGAGTGAGTAATAGGATTACTCTGCTAATCTCCTACTGTATTGTTCTATGTATTGTATTGCTGCTGAGAACAATAGGATAGCCATGGTGAGCCACGACCTAAGGAACAAAAGTTGAGTGGGGCTTCAACTGTACATGCTTAGGGAGGAATGCAATCCAGGATCACGGCTGTCGATCCCTCCCGGCAGCCGTGATCTTGGCCCGTTTGCGGTTTGCCTGACAGCAAATCAGCAAACGGGACATTGAATCCCGCCTGCTGATTTGCTGTTGGGCAAACCGCAAACGGGTCAAGATCATGGTTGTCAGGAGGGATCGGCAGCCGTGATCCTGGATTGCATACCTCCATAAGTGTGTACATACATGAATTCAGCTGATTGGTGAAAAGGGGGCATGGCCGCGATAACGGCCGCGCATTGTCGATCGGTGGCCGGGATCACGACAATCCACAGACGTTATCGGCAGAAAGGGCCCAACAGCTTCTAAAGTCGGGATTGTTCTACTGTAAGCCCTCTTCAATGCTGTCACTAGATTTATACATGGTTAATATGAGGTTGTATTCTTTCCCCACAGTTTCCATTTTAGAGACAGATGCTTTAACTATAATTTTATATGTAAGTAGGTGCAAACCCAACAATACATAAAACAGTTTTTGGTTATTCATGACATAGGTAGCTGCCTAGGACGCTGTGACCTTTAAGGTGTGTGTGTATTTGTGTATGTGTGTGTGTGTATGTGTGTTAGTTGGGGTGGGGGGTTATGGTCCACAATTACCCCCTAACAGTGCAGGTTTTCAAGTCACCCAGTCGGTGCACTGTCTATAACCAACTGTCACATTTTTAAAATTCAAAGCTGATCTGGCAAACATGAACGGTTGGGGGGTATTTGAGTACCAGGGTTGAGGACCACTATTGCACTTAATTCAGGTGGCAGCTGTGGAATTTCTAAGATACTTTCACTTGAGGGTCTGGAAAGTAGATATTGGTGGCAGTGTGGGGTTGAGGGGGGTGCAGTTGAAGCCTTACTCAGCCCTGCCTCTCATGGTTACAGCAAAGACTATTGTATATATTGCACATGCCCCATTTTTGGTCTATCGTATAGGAACCCTTCGCCCCATTTCCTGGTTCATTGCTCATTGATGGGCTCCCATGATGGCATATTCCCCCAGAGGATGTTTCTTCAGACTTCCCAATAGTGGACTTACTCTCACATGCCGTTTGATGGCTTAGTGCCATCACATGATGGATTACAAAGCCTACTGGGGGTGGATATTGGTGCTTTTCTGAGAGACCCTCCGCTTAGCTCTTCAGAAGCCTGAGTAGTTGGCCTACTATGACCTCTAAAGAGCATACCAAACCTGGAAGATGTATCTACCTTCTCCTTACCCCCACGCTCCCAATGGCACTACTAACATAGTTTGAGGAGGTCCAGCTAGTCTCTTACTCCACCTGCATGCCAGATGATGTTCTGCCTTCGGTGGAACTTTTTTGCCATTTCCTTCTATCACTTTATTTTCATCCACCAACCCTAGAGTTGACTGAGGCCTTTGTATAATTCTGTACCTGCATAAGATTCTTAGATAAGATTTTTTTAGCCTTTCAAAGCACCAGTAGGATGCAGCAGTGTCCCTGTTCTGATCGTGTGTGTCGTTAGATCATGTTGGAGTGGCGATGTTCATAGCCTATTAGATTATGCGGTTGATTCTGCATGGCTCGGAAGGGGCGGAATTATATCACACTGCAGAAGATTACATTTCCAATAATATTTTAAATGAAAGAACCAATGATATATAGCTGCCGATATGAATGATATATAATCACCGGAATATCAGCTAAAGAATTTATTTCTGCCTGGGCACTAAACCAAAGCAATATTTGGTTTGCAATTGTTGCACATTCAACGATTACCATGAAACTTTATGAACTGTCTGAATACTGCAAGTCAATGATGTCTGGGCACAGAGCCAAAGAGTACTCAGCACAGATATATATTGATGTCTGACCATTGACGCACGGAGTGCCTGATATATATCTGTATAAAAGAGGAACATTATCAAATACACTATCTGATCGCAACAACTATCTATGGAAAATATCAAATGGATTTCACCATTGCATAGATAATATAATATTTATATTGTTATCTGATTCTATCACTGGTAAGCCCGCTCGAAGCAAAAGCTTCGAAAGCTAGTCTGCTACCTTCTGTGTTTGTGCATGTGTGAGAAAGAGATGTAGTTTCACTCTCATGGGAACGTGCATGAAATGATGGGCATTCCCATATGCAAATTTCCTGGCCCGCCGCCCCTCCCTGCACTGTGGGTACTCGCGCCCAAAGTCTGCACATGCGCATAAAAACGCATACGCAGTCGCAAACAATAGGTCCCCCGTGCGGATGCAGATTTTATACAAAAACTACTGCAGGGAAGATGTAGCCAATGAGCATTCATTGTAAAGGGTGAGACCAGTACACGCTCATTGCCTACTGTACCACACAGGAGGCTGCGAGCAAGAGCTGCTCCATTCATCTTACAGTTATGGAGGACATTGACAACAAGGCATGCTTTATTGATTCAAAGCTAGATTGACAAACTCAAGGTAAACATACATTAGCCTCTTCTTTGTTGCTATAGTAATATTGGATAAATATAATCCATTTATTTACAGACATCAGTGATCCTTTGTCCTTTGATTGAATATTTCATTTTGTTACATGCTAAGTATTAATGCAAACGCACAATTACTGCATAATGTCATACATAGCTTGTCTGGACAGAACAATCTTTGCTTTCAGTGCCACGCCATTGTCAGTATATTACATGCATAAGTGTGTTTGGTGCTATTGTGATCCATAACTAGTACCACCTTTCCATGCCCAGATGGGTCTTTCTGTGTGTCAGGCCGGTGCCAGGAACATCTTAAAGCAGGGCACACTTGGCAGTCGCTCAGGGCCCCACAATTCTAGGGGCCTCTGAGCAGGAGTGGGTGGTGATGACAGAATTAGAGTGGCCAGGCCGCATTGCCGGTCACGTACTGTGCAGGTGAAGTATGAGTCTGTGATGGCGGACGCAGGGCGACATCACACGGTCAGTGATTAACAGTCTGATGCCATTTGGATTGAGAATGGGGTGACCAGTGAAGTTGAGCTGGAGAGATAAGGACAGGATCTATCTCCGTCATAGGATGGCATTTTGTGGCCTCTTAGTGGGCCTTACATAGCCCCGTGAGTCACTCATGCCATTTAAGGGTGTTGCAGATTGGATCAGTAATACATGCAGATTTTTGTGTTGCCATGCTCATTGCCAGGGTTACATGCTCATTGCAAAGGGATTTCAGGCTTGTTGCTAGGGGGAAGGTGTTCACAGCGCGCCAGTGCTCCTGGAATTCAACACTCCTGAATAGTGCTGCGCTTCCATGGCAGATGCTAGAGGTCCAGTAGGGCCTCTAGCATTTGTCCCCTCCAAGGAGGCAGCCATTTTTGGAGGGCTTTTTTCTGCAGATTCCATGCAGATGATCAGACCACATGGAATTTGCTAAGTACCTACGAATTAGCTCCTAGCGATCATGTTATAGGCTGTCTTTGATAAATAACAGCTAGGAACTGATTGGTTGTTACTTTGTTTCTCTCCACTTTTTCTCTCAGCAGCCATTTATAAATAAGCCCTACTGTAGGGATGGCCATTGGTGCAGTCACCATCGATGGTTGCCATTGATGGTGATTCTGCATCCAGACATCAACAGTTAAAAACTATGTGATGGACAACCATTGATAGTTTTAGCTATTAATGGTTATCCATTCTCTTTGACTGACTGGCCCACAGGCCAATCAGGAAGTGGGGGCAGGGCTTCAAGGTTGTCGGGGGGTGGAACTATGCTCCGTATCTCGGCACCTTGAAGAAAAAAAAAGAAAAGATCGATTCTACTATGCCATCAATGTAGGGAAACCATCTGGTTCTCCGCCATCAATGGCAAAAGTATTTGATATCGGTCATAAACCATCGATGATTTTGAATCATTGATGGTCAATAGCCATCCCTACCCTACCCTAATTATTGAGACAGAACATGACTGAAGAATTCTGCAGTTGTGCTGCATTCATATTTTTGTTGTGTCGTTTATAGAGTACTAGTAATAGTAAGTAACATGAACGATAAGAATATAAATGATAATGTAATAACACAATACAGATCAGACCGGGATGTTTTTTTTATCCCTAACATTTGTTCCTGTATTGAAATATTCATCTTGCAGCATCTGCTCACCTCCATCTAATGGACTGACTGGAGCACCTAATAACCTTCCGTTCTCTGTAACTACTTCAGGCTGCTCCCCGCAGGTCTCTGTTCCTCGTACAGATGAGAATGTACTTGGCGAGGCAATATGACAACAGAAGCAGGAGGATGAGAGAGGATCAGAACACAAGGCTCCTGTAAATCAGAATACGTGATGTCTTCTGTTCTCTGCTCTTTTGTGATGATTTTTTCATGAACCAGGAAGACACCTGTCTGTACCTCCATAGCCACAAATGGGAACGTCTATTAAATCTGCAGAACAGAAGGTGTCTGGGGCAACCAATCAGATTATAACAGCCGTTTCTATGGCGCAGCTTGGAAAATGAAAGGAAACGTGACCGGTCACTACTAACAACCCAACATTTCCTATATAATTACCAATCAGAAATATCATTTTCAAGTAGGAAAAAACATGGATGTGTCAAGAAAGATTGAAATGGGCATTTGCAACCCCCTATCCAGCCCTAACCCCTTCCCCCATCACCACCACCACCTGTACATTAGGACACCTCACTACATTTTTAGTGGGTAGTCTTGCAGCAGTTGAGAGGGAGATTTTCCAACCTTGCCCCTGCGGAACATGGTGGCCTGCGGTTTGGATGGTCAGACAGTGGGCCAGATGCAGATTGGAATCCAGAGCTGCGAAATCGCAGCCCTGGCGATTAGCAAATGTTCGCGCATGAGGACAGTACGCTGTGCGAAGGGAGCCGCTGCCCGCAGGATGATTGACGCACTGCGGGTATTTTGGGGGAGGTAACGCAGAGTGTTTTAGGAGTGTCAAGGAAAATGCAAGGGTTCCCTGGCCGTTGGGAGGAAGCGCCACCGACATTCACCATTGACCTCCTTCTCCCCGCGGTTATCACAGCACTGAGTAAGTCTAGACTTACTCAGCGCTGAGACAAGAGGGGAAAACCATTCATGGTGAGTGAATTCTGAACGGTTCTCCTCTAATGGGCACACAGGTATGGGGAATGCGGTCGGTGTGGCGGCGGGGCGGCGTTTACCTGATCTCCGAAATCTTGCATCCCAGCGATAGACAAAATTCCATCTTCAGTAGAATTCCAATCTTTACCCCATAGTGACTAAGGCCGATTACCTCTAGTGATTGGAAAAGGGGACGGCATTTGCACATTTATGTCCATGCCCACAATTTTGGTGCAATTGTGGGATCCTTGTGCGCTACTTAAATAAGGCTCAGAGTTTGGATAGGTGAAATTGAAATGGAAACAGTATTGTAGAAAATAAAGTACTCATATAAAACCATTATGCTTAGTTACTGTACCTTACTTATGGGTATTACTGTACAATGATAATGATCACTTATTAGAGGTTTAAAAAACAATTTCATTAACAAGCTGAGGTGGTTGCACTTATGCAGTAGTGAAATGTTTTCCAATAGCTGATTCAGGGGGATGCAGTTAGTATCCCGGCGGTCGGATTCCCGGTGGCCGGAATCCCGATGCCGGAATCCCGACCGCCAAAATCCCGACACTTTGTCCCCCTATGGGTGTCCATGACACCCATAGAGGGAGAATAAATTAGTGTGCCAAGCGTAGCGAGGCACCGGGCCCGCTGTGTGGCGAGTGCAGCGAGCCCGCAAGGGGGTGCGATCCACGTCCCCCCTTTGTCGGGATTGCGAGGGCCGGGATTTCATACGATCCCGATTCAGGCGCACTGGGCACTGGGGCTTGCGGTATTTGTGTAACAAGAAATTTTCTTCATGCAGAAATCTGTTGTACTTCACCTGTAACGTTCTACATGTATCTCATGCCATACCACCTAACGACCACCAGTAAGGGAAGACATACTGTATCTGTGCCGCAATATGCAATGATTGCCAATTCTAATTATCAAGACCAATCAAGATCAATTATGGTAAATATTAACATAACAATATATATTTTTTCCTCCTAGAGATGACTTATGCGGGTCCTGTAAAAAACAACCAAATATAAAAAAACAAACAGGAAAATCCTCTCGTCGGTAATATAAATTACCTTACTGTGGGCCAGATGTACTAAGCTTGAAAAGTGATCAAATGGAGAGTGATAAACCACCAGCCAATCAGCTCCTAACTGCCATGTCACAGAGTGGGCTGGGAAAAATGACATGTAGGAGCTGATTGGTTGTTGTATTATTACTGTACATTTTATCACTGTAAGGCTTAGTACATCTCGCCCTATAATTGTAAATCCAAATGAGAACCGCGTGAACACAACTACTTCCCAGACAATAGCCGATACAACCAGAGCTTCATAACAATCATCTCACTTAAAAAAAGACCAAAACAAATCACATTTTAAATACATAGAGGTTTTTACAAGCCCCGATTGGCTGGTAGCAGCGTGGGAGAGGACGCAGACCGAATCTGTATCCATCCAATACATAAAACATAACAATTTGTGGAAACTTTCCATCAATCTGTGTTATGGAAACTGTAGATGAAATCTTTCCAAGTGGCAGGCGTGAAGCCCTGGGTATTACTTGGATGGCAAACAATGTATAAATGCCTGCAGTATATTTATGTATTATTATCTAGGCACTGCCAGTGTTGGAGGCAGGACAAAGCTGGCAGTGCGGATGATTCTGTATGGGGACAGAATGCAGTGTACCTGATCTGTTTATAACTGTAAGGTAAGCAAATCAGCGTGTGGGAGCGAGAGATAGATGAGGACTGGGCACAAGCTGTATGTGATACATTCAGTGACCATAGCAGACTTGGCAGAGTGGCACAACGGTTCTGCTATTCCTCTAAATGCCAGTACTGTTCTAATAACAGACCTGCTGCTTGCTGCCTGCAGGCAGTCTCTGCCCGCTGCAGTCACGTTATACATAGCAGCAGCAGACAGAATCCATTCTAATCTATACCAATAACTCAGCGTAGTCTACAAATAGGCACAAATGAAACAGAATTGTTAAACAAATCGTTAATTCGAGAGCTGCAACGTCAACATTGACAGAGCGTCAACATTGTAGATGACCATGAACATTGGAGAGGCTTAGAGTTACCATTAGTGTTTGGATTAGGTTTAGAGTTGGAGTTACTGTTAGGGTTAAGTGCAGTGGAGTATCAATTGTGTGGCAGACCCCGTGGCGGCTTGGGGGAGCGGCGCCAGCGGGGTCTGTGGTGGGCGCCCGGCACAGGATAGCTACGCCACTGTGTCCAGCCATGCAGTTTGTGGCACACTGACATTAGGCTGCTGCAGTGCCGCTGGCTGAGCTGACAGTGTCAGTGACAGCGGGCGGTCTTTTTCTCCGGAGCCCCGCTGTTAGTTGTAACACCCAGGTTTTAGTGCTATTTGCCGTTGGTGCTGAAAGCGCTGCTGATTTGAAAAGACTGTCTTGACGCTGATTGGCTGAGAGAATTCAACCAATCATCGTCCGGCCAGTCTTTTCAAATTCAGCAGTGCTTCCCACCCCAACGGCACATAGGCATAGCGCTACAAGGCAATCTGTCCACCGCTGTCCGGATAATCCCCGCTGCTGACATATAGGCATGTGGTAGGAAGGGACACAGGGAGGCATGTGGTGGGAAGAGACCAGGGAACCAGGGAGGCATGTGGTGGGAAGGGACCAGTGAACCAGGGAGGCATGTGGTGGGAAAGGACCAGGGAACCAGGGAGGCATGTGGTGGGAAGGGACCAGGGAACCAGGGAGGCATGTGGTGGGAAGGGACCAGGGAGGCATGTGGTGGCAAGGGACCAGGGAGGCATGTGGTGGGAAGGGACCAGGGAGGCATGTGGTGGGAAGGGACCGTCGATGTGAACGTCGATGTGGGTAATGCCAAAATTATGTAAATGCTGACATGGTCATTGTCAACATTAAGTCCATGTTAGCATTCTTATGTCTACCGCGGGCAATGCTTGCCTGTTTGCTAGGCTGCGAGTATATGAATGAGGCCCTAGTTGTGTGATTGTTCTAAATTAAATGACCATAGATTATTCTGTAAAAGTTTTAGAGAAGTTACATATTATAATCTCTGGGTCCCCTTAAGTCTTAAAGCCTCTTCTCCTCATCTGAGTCATGAGGCCGATGACCTTATCCTGCTTTGTGCTGCAATTGTAGACATATTTTCTCTAATATAAAATTGGCTCTTCTATCGTTCGCTGATATAAAATTATGACTGTGTAATGATTGTCGGACAATTGTGGCCAAAGACTGCAGGGGGAGCCAGCCAGCACATTTCAACCTACATGAATAGTTGTATAGGGAGGCTGAAGTGCTTAGTTTGTGTGTGTGAATACAAAGTCATTGATTGTGGATTTTGGACTATGAATTAGGGTTCACTATCGGAAAGAAGAGCTTCCTTAATAGCTTCCTTAATAGTAAGTGCTTATTGGCAGCAGGCATGTCAACATTTTTATTTCATCATGAATTTACCTCCTTTGGATTTTTTTCATCAAAATTCCCACATAGATGATTGTTAAACGAGCTGTTATTAAGATTTTTATATAAGAGATTCTAAACATTTGTGACCAGCAGCTTGAAATGATCACTTACATTTTTACCAGCTGATTGATCACTCTTTAACCCTTTCAGGTCCAATCTCTAGTTAGGCTCAACAGCCCTAGCGCTAGTAGCAGATCCAGTGACTAAAATTATTCAAATAGCATAATTTCACATCATTTTAGCCCCTCCCCAATCCATGGACCCGCAGTCACTGCAGGCCCCCTTACTGGGCGGCTGCGATGAAAATAGGCATACCCTTCCCAAAAAAACTCAGGCACGCCTGCATTTTTCCAGGCACTCACAGCTTTTTTCTGGCATGTCTGGGTTTATCTTGGCACTCCTATGGAACATCCGGTTCCCAGCCACAGATACCTACTTCCTGTCAATCAACTGGTGTACAACTTGGGAATAGAAAAAGTAGCAGGATTTCTTCTCTGGAAGTTGTCGCACATGTCCAATGTGGCCCATAGGTGTAAGGTGTGTAAGTTGCATACAAACTTTTGGGTACTTGTGTAGTTTCACGGCACCACTAGATCACATGCGATATCACATGTGATTTGACATGCGATATCGCATGCAAATTACTATCCACTTCATTACCCCACTCTCCACTAGGGCGTGGAGTTAATCTTAAATAGTGTGGCAAGCGCAGCGAGCCACCGAGCCCGAAGTGTGGCGAGCGGCCACGAAATGTATTCGACGGAATTGCATGCAAATGGCATGTGATATCGTTAGTTGCTCTGAAACAACATCCTTGTCCCATCGCGTGGCTCGCTGCGCTCTCCGCGCTTCGGGCACGGTGGCTCGCTGCGCTCGCCACACTATATAAAATCAACTCCACGCCCTAGTGGATAGTGGGGTAATGAAATGGGTCGTAAATGGCATGCGACCCATTTTTTGTTAACAAGGCTCTTAGTGTTCCCTCTAGCATCGCAGGAGGGTGTTGAAGGACAAGGGGCACTTTGTATGCGACAAGGTGGGCCCGCCAAAATCACAATTGCGGGCGGACCTGCCCACCGACGTCACAAATGGGCCCACCTGACGACGTCACAAATGTGGGTGGGCTTGTCTGCTGATGTCACCAGTGTTGGGGGACCCGCCTGCCAATGCCCCCAATGTGGAGGCCCGTCTTCCTAAGTCTATGTTGGGGGCGTGCCCGGCACCAACGTGGGTGCTGTGCTGCTCCATAGACCTCCATAAGCCCACAGCGGGAACGGACGAGATGGGTTGCAAAGTGCGTTTTCCCTTTAAAAATCAGGCAGGGCTAAAACAGCCTAGCGTGAACACTAGCCCTAAGTCCATTCGTCTTGTCTATTTTCATGTACCGTAACCAATGATTATCTTCTCTCCCCAGTGCACTATGTTGCACAATATTTAACAAGTTTATAAATAAATCTTATTCATTCCAGCTGTTTCAGTCCTGTTCTCAGATCAAGATTTCAACACTGAAGATGATTGATGGAACTATTGGGAGAGGAAGGGGGGGGGGGGGGGTGTTGGCGTTGCTTCTCTTTACTCACTACAGTCAGCCGGAAATCCCAGAGCTTACAACTAGTTTCAGCTAGTAAAATGGACCATTTGATTAGGTCTCCCACGAGTCCTGCCTTTCTCATGGCATTACCATCTTTTACAACTTTAATTCTTTAACTCAAATTTATGTTTTCCCAAAAAGCAGATTCCTAATTTCTTAAATTAAACCAATGTATCTAGAGGACAATGTTTATATGGAATCGGGACATCTGTCAGAAGGAACTTAGGTCTACAGTCATTAGGTCGACCCCACTAGGTCGACTGGCAGGAAGGTCGACCTGACTTAAGGTCGACATGTGCCAAGGTCGACATGACTTAAGGTCGAATTTGCATAAAGGTCGACATGAGGAAGGTCGACTGGTCATAAGGTCGACATTGGTTTTTCACTGTTTTTTTATCCGAATGTCGACACAGTCGACATGGGCACAGTTGGCAATGAGAATCGGACCCTCACATCGCTCGCTTCGCTCGCGATGCTTCGGGCACGGTGCCTCGCTGCGCTCGACACACTATTTTATTCTCCCACCACGCCCTAGTGGATGGTAGAGCATGAAATACCGCCTGTCGGCACATGTCGGCTCAAAAAACAGTGAAAAACCCATGTCGACCCTATGACCAGTCGACCTTCCTCATGTCGACCTTTATGCAAATTCGACCTTAAGTCATGTCGACCTTGGCCCATGTCGACCTTAAGTCAGGTCGACCTTCCTGCCAGTCGACCTAGTGGGGTCGACCTAATGACTGTAGACCTAAGTTCATTCTAATAGATGACCGCTTCCCGTTTATATTGATCAGTGACCCCAAAAGCATTAGACTGCGGAACGAATGGTGTAAGAATTTATAAAGTTATATGATTATTCCTTTTAATAAACAGATCCTAAGACTACTGTAGGGGCTTATTCAGATCAATTTGCTGGGTTGGGAATTTGCAGCCTGAGCGATTATTGAACAAAGCATGGGGAAAATCCAGCAACACCACCCCCCCCCCCCCCCCAAAATCCAACCCAAGCTCTTAATATGCAACATGGCAATGGTAGACAGGGAGAGTCAGGGGGTGAGAGGGAGAGGCAGGGGTGACAGGGAGAGGCAGTGGGTGACAGGGAGAGGCAGGGGGTGACAGGGAGAGACAGGGGATCAGAGAGAGAGGCAGGGGGTGACAGGGAGAGGCAGGGGGTGAGAGGGAGAGGCAGAGGGTGACAGGGAGAGGCAGAGGTGACAGGGAAAGGCAGTGGGTGAAAGGGAGAGGCAGGGGTGGGAGAAGTAGTGGGTGACAGGGAGAGGCAGGGGTGACAGGGAGAGGCAGGGGTGACAGGGAGAGGTAGCGGATAACAGGGAGAGGCAGGGGTGACAAGGAGAGGCAGGGGGTGACAGGGGGAGGCAGAGTGTGACAGGGAATAGCAGAGGGAGACAGGAAGAGGGTGTCAGGGGCAGCAAAAGGGGTCTTTGGTCCTCAGGATCCCAGCTGCACTACACCTGCTGCAACAATGTTAGTTCCACCTCTGCAATGTTAGTTCCACATGTGATCATGTATCTAATATATATGTGCTCAATGGTTCCTCCCCGGGGATCAGCAGTGCTGTACACATCAGATGCAATGGGGCTCCCGGTAAACAGCATAATATTTCACACCCTTTTAAGCCCACCCCCAGGCTCCTGAGAAATAGCCAATGGGATTCCCGGGGCTGTCTTAGTTGTGTGTGAATCATGCTGGTTCCTAGGCACTGCATTGCGCCTGTTGTATTCAGCACTGCCGACTGGCGCATCTATAATGGTGAACACGTGCCCCTGAGTCACAGGGGGAAGGCCTAAACCTTGGACACTGCACCCATTTTTGTAATATTTACCCTCCGGAGTCATGCGGCAGCGGCAGCAGTGAGGCCAAAATTGACGGGAAAATGGAGCAGCGGACATTTTTCTGGTGATCTGTGCAAGTAGAGTCTGAGCGTTCTAGTGCTAGACTCCACAGCACTGTGAAAAATGTCCGCCGCATCATTTTTGCAGAGGTTCATGCATGTGCATTAGGGACTGAGTGCTCTAGTGCTCAGACCCTACTACTCCTGGGGCCAGAGAGGAGGGGGCCCAGCCGGAGGAGGCTGCACACAGGCCTCCTCCTCTCTTACACAAAATTCATAACCTTATCACTTCAATTACCAAAGTGACCTGTGTTGCTGAAGTGCTTGGTTTGTTGAAATGTGTTTTAGCCCAGCTCCCTCCCTACAAAATCTGGCATTTGTTTCAGGGGAGAAGGAGGGTGCGGAGGCGATGCGGGAGACTTGCCCACCTTCCAGGGAGGCGAGGAGGGAGACCCAATTTTAGGAGACTCTCTGCCATTCCGAGAAGGTAGGCAAGTATGGAAACAGGGGTTTCAAGATGCAGGAGAACCACCCTGGGCATGTCTGGGATAACTGGCAAGTTCCCCAGCCATAATATCTATTGGTAACGCTATATATGGCTCTGGGCAGAGTAACTGGACTCCGGCATGATTCCATTGTGTCCTGTTTCCAGATAAACTCCAGGCAGTAACCACACTACAGTCTACATGATAGATCTAACAGGTTGCTGCAGTGAGAATTGTACTAGCATTGTACATGTTTCTATTCCCTGAATGACTGTGTCCCTGACATCCTATTGTGGTGTCTTTAGTTACATGCTGGTGGCCTGTTCCAGCATAAAATTAGGGGCTGGCGCTGCTGTGCGGACAGCACACATCTGCACCCGCTCAATGTACACATTAGCGACTAAAAAAATAAATGTTTTCAATTCCTTTCTATGACAGAATGAGGCAAATGAACAGAACGCTGCATTTGTCATGCTCGGCCGCTCACCGAATATTAGCAGCTCGTGGGGGTAAAAGTATTTCAATCACTTAATGTGTTTCTCCAAGCAGGCAGAAAAGGTAGGACATTCTCTCAGGGGGTATGTTAGTAACAGGCCTATTTAATAACGGTAGAGAACCTTGGGGTATGCAGCTTGGAGAAGTGGTATATATCCCCCATAAAGACCGTTATGTGCAAGGTGATAATGCTCCAGCCAATCAGCTCCAATATGTAAATGAACAGTTAAGAGCTGATTGGTTGGAGCATTATCACCTTGCACATAATAGATACCACTTTTCCAAGCTTCATACAATCAGCCAGTGACAATGGGACTTTCAACTGCCTCCCTCTTTCATGTAACATTTATTAAGTGCAATCTATAAAATGATACGTAGCAGCTGTTTGGTTGTATGACACACTTTCCTACTGGCTCATTTCTCCACTTTTGGCAGCAAGCACCTGAAAGAATAACCTTCTATAGATTCTGAAGAAGGATCCTTCCGATCCCTCTCCTCTCTCTTGATTCGGAAGTAAGTAAAAAGGCTTCAATAAGCAACACCATCTATATATTGGAATTGTTTATACAAGCCTTTTTGCTTCATTATGGGTCAAGAGAGGGAAGTGTAAGGGATCAGAAGGACCCTTCTTCTTCCCCCTGTGGCTTGTATATGTACAGGCCATTGGCCTCAGATGAGCAATAGGACTACCAGGTCATAAACTTGATTGTCAATACTTTGCCTGGGCAGCTCTTCATTGGAACATCTGTCTTTACAGCTAATTAATCATGCATACCATCATTAATAAATGTGGTTATGTATGTGACAGGTGTCAAAATATATCGCTAAGTATACAGGTTACTTAATACATCCTACAGTAGAGGCCATATGTACCAAGATTGAAAATTGATGTAGAGTGATAAACCACCAGCCAATCAGCTCCTACCTGTCATGTCACAGGCTGTGTTTAAAAAATGACAGGTAGGAGCTGATTGGTTGTTGGTTTAGCACTCTCCATTTTATCACTTTTCAAGGCTTAGTAGTGTAAATTTAAAATGAGCAAAGTTGCCACAAAATAAAATTTTTATTACAGTGTAGTACAGATGGAGTGCCTCTCAGCCAGCGCCAGGGCTCGCCAGAATGCACCAGCTGGCGAGCGCTGGTGGAGAGTCGCTCCATCTGACTACGAGTGTCTCACACGCACATGTGTCCCAGTTTTTGGGGGACGCGAACCCTGCCCGAAAACTGGGACACGTGTGGATACCGGCGGACAGTGATGAAGAGGCGGCGGGGACCGACGGGGAGCTCCGTCGGAAAGGGACGCTCGAGCCTCTCGTGCATGCGTGCCCTTCTGGCAGTTGGCGATCTGACCGCCAGGCCCCCGCTGAATGACACCGGCTCCATCTCTAGGTTTCCGAGGCAATGGGGAACATACACAAACACGAAACAAGGTGAATTTTTTCTATGGAAGTTTTTGTTGTTCATCGGTTAGTACTACATGTTATATCTGCAAGATATATGGTATATTAGATCTAGGCTTTGGTCGAATAAGAGTGCTTTTATTTCCCTAAGGGAATCAGCGATACACTGCTGAAGCACTACACGTAGAATACATCATGACAGCAGGAGAGGACAAGCACGCATTGCTAAGATGATAAATAATGTTATTTTTCAGATAAATACTGGCGAGCTCGTGCTCCTGCTGCTGACTGCATAATCCTGGCATCCGTCCACTACAGAGCACGTTGAGCGCTACGCTTGACAGGGACTTTTTGTCCCTTGTACCAAAGGAATCATTTTAATCGCAAACAACATAATTCCTCTAAAGATCTATGTTAATTTTAATTACTTTCATGCTGACCATCCTAATTAGACTTTGACGTACTAATTACCCCAAAGTGTTTTCTTTTTATTATTATTCTGTGTGTGCTGTCCGGTTTATTTGTTTTTATCTTCCTGTCGCACTCTTCCTTTCCTCCTGTTGTGGTTAGCGATCATTGCCAACTTTCATTACTGTGCTAAGTGTATTGTTGTTTCGTTCCATCTGTTTGCAGAGTTTCTAATTTTGTACGGATCGCAGCATAGAATTAACTAATTAGTCTCACACTCCATGCATGCAAGAGACGATTTATGAATTGGCGCTAATTCACAGATTAACTCAGTGATATATATAGACACAATTCCAGGGAAGCGGTACACACGTTGCAAAGAGCGGAGGCCACATTGAGCACATAATCTGTGGAATTAAATAATCATAATTAAATTTAAGGTTTGCTAACTGGTTTGGAGCTCAGCTGTCTCCGCACGGGCGGGTACCGGGGGAAGGGGGGTGGGGGGTGGTAGTGAGGGACGGCTCACTCTCCCCCCAAAAAAAATATTTGAAAGGTTCCAGGAAAGGACTAGGTCGCTGGGGCATTTGGCGGGGCCAACTTGCTAGGCTATGAATATACATGAGTTCCACAGCAGATATCTATCCCGTGTCACTAGCCATAGCGTTGGCCCTTGTAGTCTATGGATTAGATATAAAACAATTTACCGGGAGAGGGATTGTCTGGATCCCTCCCAAGAAACAGCCTTTTGTTGGATGTGAAAGCTAATGACCATGCACGTTAGTTTACTTTAAACATATCTGGAATGTGCTCATATTGAAGCCAGGTCCTGGATGTGATTTTTAATACCTCTGGACACAAATGAGTTTCTGAAGAGATGCGAATAGAAATTGTATTAATCTAGTCTAGCACCGTTAACTTCAATAACTTGTATGGAGATGCGAAAGAATTCTCTTATGAACAGAAGAAGTCTTCATATCACGTAATAAATTGTCAAATGAGGCACAAATCCAATTATAAGTATTCTGAAGGAAATACAACGATTTCCCTCTACCAGAGATAAGCTCATTAATGCGAATCTAACAAAATGTGAAGAGAAATTAGTGGAAGAATACAATAGAGAAGGTACCAACTACGGTGCAGCACACCTCCCAACTGTCCCACTGTCCCGCCCAGGGCCGGCAGTCTCCCGTGGTGGGGGGCAGTTGGGAGTCCCCCCTTTCACCTGCTGAGCAGTGGTGACAAGACATACGCACAGCGTCTATTCCCGCAGCCGGAGAGACTGGGGCTTGGCTAGAAGTTCACAGAGCCTCTGGGCCATGCCCCCACAGCATAAAAACAGGGCGCGGCCTCACAGGATGATGCAATTTATAGGCTATGCCCTCTTCACAACTGGTCACACCCCCAAATTTCAGGCGCACGCCTTTGGCGCGCAGATGTCCCTCTGCATGAAGTCAGAAAGTTGGGAGGTATGGTACAGTATGTCCAAGCAATGACCATAGTATCCAGCCTTGTCAGTAGAGCATTCATACAGCCAATGGTGAGTGATTTGCTATCTTTGGGGTTCTGCAATGTTAAGGCCTCATGTATAGTAGTGTGGCCCTCCTCTATAGGGGGTTTGTCCAGCTACCATAGAGTCTTGACTAATAATTAGAGACAACATGAACTAGGCCCCTAAATAAATATAATAAATACTGCTAATAAATGCATGATAATTTACCCGCCATAGGCGGGTATTCAAACCTGGATTCCAACTGTCGTAACATCCTGACAGTGGTAATCCCGGGCCGTTTTCATTTCCATCGACTGCAACTCGACAGCCGGAATTCAATGTTCTGGCTGTCGAGTGTCGAAAAGTCCAAGGATTGGCAAAAACGTCCGCAGATAGTTGAAAAATGGTCGTGAATTTGACAATCTGCGTCCGTGTCCGACAAAACAGATACGGCTTGTTTTAAAGTCTGATTTTTTTTGTTGGAAACTGCCTTCAATGCTTTCAGAAATGACAGCAATGAATAGACGAGGGCCGCTATTTCCACTGTAGGCAATAGTGGGCAGGATTGAATACCCCCCATAATCTGTACCCTCAGGCATTAGGGGCCACCAGGGGTTTCCCCTATAACCCTATGGGCCAGTCTGCCCCTGCTTCCAGGTCTTCAGCAATTTAAACATACCTTATGGTAAATTTTAAAATCTATCGCACTAAGGGCCTGATTCAGAGTCAACCACTAATCAGCAAATTCGCAAATCGAGCAATTTTTGAATAACTATGCATGCATTCCGTACGCATAGCTCATGCACAAGTGGAAATACAGTAGCAACGGAAAATGCAAATGGATTGTAAATGCAAAGCGGACTGAACTTGAATGACAGGAAGCCGGCATTTGGGGCTGGTAACCTGCCATTTTCTGCTTCCAGTCATTACAGTTCAGATTCTAAGGATATCCATCCTTGAGCACAAGTACTATAATTAGAACCTTAGTCAATTAGATTGAACTATTTAGACACAAGCATGAATATTGTTTAATCCTGGACAGTAGTGGCAGACAGAGCCAGATTAAGGTCTAAATGGGCCTGGAGCTGAAAATTATCAAGGGCCTATTAAGCGCAATAATAGGGGTTGTGGCCAGCACCTAATAATATGGGAGGCGTGACCAGTGTTCTGGTTGGGTGGTCTGCTCATGGGTGTGTCTGTATTTGTGTAAATACTTTCAACTAATTATATATGCCTGGAAAAAGCATAGGCATAGGAAAAATGCAGGGAGATATATTGGTGGGTGCCCTCCAAAGATGCACCCGCAGGATGCCGATGTCCTAAGATACTTGCGGGGTGAGGTGGCACTCCAGTGATAAAAAAATACTGAAAGCCGAAATTTGGTAGACAACATTTCAGCACCTTTTATGTGGTCACCTAAGTTTACCACACCATATACCCCTTATACTAGTGGTCTCCAACCTTTAGCTACTCGCGCCAAAATAAACCACCCGGAGGGCTACTAAAGAAAAAGAATTTAAAAAAATCTGCCTAATAACCAAATAATGCCCTTTACACATCATGCCACACACCGTAATGCCCCTGACACACTATGCCACATACATAACTGCGTGCACGCGCCAAAAATTGGATGTGTGCATCCAATGAATATGGGGGTGTGATACACATATGCCTCCAATAGTGCAGTGCCATATATACATATGCCCAAATAGTTCCAGATACACATATGCTCCCACGGTGCCAGGTATGCTCCGACAGTGCCAGAAACAGGAATACCTCCACGGTGCAAGTTATGACCCCATGGTGCTGGGTATGCCCCCACAGTGCCAACAAGTAGGCCCCCACAGTGCCAGCAATAAGTATGCCCCCACAGTGCCAGCAATAAGTATGCCCCCACAGTGCCAGGTGTTTCCCAGCAGCAGCACACTCACCATTGCTGCTGATGCTGCCGGCGCCACTGCTTCCCTATTCAGGGGAGAAGAGCACAGCGCACCATGCGTCTCTCCTTCCCCTCACTTCCTTGTGACTGTGCCATCTGCCAATCAAAGCTTGTGGGCCGGCTCCTGATTGGCTGCCGGCACACAAGCTCTGATTGGCGGACGTCCCAGTCACAGGGATGCACAGTGAGGGGTAGGAGAGAAGCGCAATGCGCTCTCCTCCCCTCAGGGAAAAGGGAAGCAGCAGCGGCGGATAATGGAGTGGTGGGCGGCGGCAGAGTGGGCGAGCCACCTGGATCACTGCCGCAAGCTACCGGTATACAAATCATGCAACACAATAGTAACCCCCTTATACTGTACTTGCCTCTTACACACTATGCCACATGGGATGAGCCAAAATTCCCCCCACGACTGAGCAAAAATTCACACTATGGCACACGGATTGACTTAAAACTCACGTTATGCTACACAGATTAAGGCAAAATTCACATTTTGCCACATGGATTGAGCCAAAATACACACTATACCAAACAGATTTAGCAATAATGCACAATATGCTTCATAAACAGGGGCATTGCGCGCCAAAGGTGCACATTAAAAATTTACACCATAATGCCCATTACATGTTAAGCCGCACACCATAATGTACATTAAGTATTATGGCAACACCATAATGCCTATTTGCCTAATGCTACATAGGTGCTGCTTACCTACATGCTCATTGTCAGGGGTTCCATGCTCATTGCCAGGGGTTCCATGCTCGTTGCCATGTGGGATTGCATGCTCATTGCCAAAGGGGAATACATGCTCATGGTAACTGGGGGACAGCCACCGCCGGGCACAAATAACAGCCATTGACAGCTGGGCAGAGAGCAGGGGGCTGCCCGGCTGTATTCAGAGCACTGCAGGTCCTGGCTATTTGAAATAATACCCCTTTCACACCAGAAAATGCAGGGACTTACCCAGGAATATGGTCCCAGGATCATGCATGGACATTCTGGGGCTGGACCATTTTACACCAGCCTAGTTCCTGTATTTTCTGGTGTGAGGGGGAGAGAAAACCACAACCCCCCTTAAAAAACCAGCTATATCTTCGGAACCAACTGACCCATTTACATGAGAACAGTATCATATTGAAGAACTTTTGTGTGGGCTTCGAATGTTCTTGGTGAAATCTGTCCTCAAACAACATGAACAGTCATGAAATTACATTTCAGAAATAAAAAAATAGGTTTACCCGCAATATCTCTAGAACCAATGAACCCATATGGACCCGCTTGGTATCAGATTGAAGGCCCAGCGATTTGGGTTTGACTGAGATCAACCTCGAGCTTCTGTGATGCTGGAGGGGGAACTGGCAGCCGTTGGAACTGGGTGGGGGTCGGAATTAGTGGGTCCCATGTTCCAGCTTTGCCTGGCGGTATCTCCGGTTCCCAGAGGGATAGCGACGTGGGGCTGGGCTTGTTGGAAAGCTCTTGCCCTCAGCTACAAATTGGGCCTATTTGGAAAGTGGGCATGGAGCTATAGCTACATCAGGCCCATTGTTAATCCGGCCCTGGTGGCAGAACTTTGTGAAACGCTGGTCTCTATAACTTGACAGTTGGTCCCTTTGGACTTGAACCTTAGTGTTAGGGACCCTTTAGATTGGTCACCTGGCCACAGTTGGTGGACCCATGATTCCCACTATGGCCCAAACTGTGTGGAGCTTGTGCTTCCTCCGGGTACTTTGGCTTCCTCCAACAATCCAAAAATTTATTGGTAACTTAACAGGCTCCCAACCAAATTAAGCCTATCATGAATGTGTGTATGTGTACATATTGTAGGGAATATAGATTGTAAGTTCCTCTGGGGCAGGGACTGATGTGAATGGCCAAATATTCTCTGTAAATAGCTGCGGAATATGTGTGCGTTATATAAATATCTGGTAATAAATAAGAGCTGGATGTATTATAATACATCGCCACCCGACCGCAGCGATGCTTGCACATATGTATTGACATAGTGCAGTGATGGAGGCCCCCCGCGATACCTGTGATGTGGTGTGCAGGCAGTCTCCATCACATCCCTGCGCACCTCCTCCTCCACTCACGTGAGATGTCCCTGGTGCCGCCTCCTCCCCCCTGCAGCCGGAAGGGGGAGGAGGCGTTTACCTTCCAGGTCCAGGAGGACCTGCAGGAAGGTAAGATTGAGGGAGAGGGTCGCCATCTGTGGTGGAGATGGCAGGTTTGCGGCAGGTGGCAATAGAAGTCCATAGGCTTCTATAGGGCACTACCCCGCCCTCCGAAGACGGGCTGCTGGGTGTTAGTACAATTGAAAATGCGGTAAAACCCCCCCAAAACGGGGGTTTTACCGCATTTTGTTCTTAGTACATCCCGCTCTAAGGGAGCAATTCTCAGATAGACCTGTGGTCAGAATCCAGATGGATGCTCATCACCATATGGTCCACATGGACAAATAGTTGATACATGATAATGTTGATACAAGATTTTTGGGGTATTTAAAAAAAAAATGTTCAACTTTACCATCCACATGGACTATGACTGGGAATGGTAAAGTGTGCAGCAGCAGCAGACTGAGCCCCTGGCCTTAAGTGAGAGCATGCAGTATGATAATTTGGATTCCGCATGCCCAGGTGTCCACACTGACACCTTGTTATGCAATGCCCATTTTCTCGTAGACCTATTGACGGTGGCAATCTTTTGTCATCTTCAACCTTCTGCATGATGACCTTTTGGTGTTGACCTAGACATTGTCAACCACACTCCTCGTGGTCACAGAAATGTAGACTCATACCTTAATCTGGAAAGTAAATGATATGGGAATTCTCTACAGCAGAAACAATCCTCATGTATATATGTTTCGGTTTTATTAAATCTTGTTCCAGAACTAATTACTATTATTACCGAGCATGAGGTATGGATCTCACGGCATCACGGAACAGTGATCAGACATGAGGATAATATGTATGTTCCTGTAAGTAAATTGGAATGACTTCCTACAGAGCAAAGCTGGTTCTTAATTACTAGGCAGCCCCTCAATGCACAGATATAGTTTAGGGAGTGACAGAGAACATAATAAATAAGGGTCAGTTTTCTAATTTCCTGTGCGGTATGCGGTCCCTGGGTCATCGATGTCTATGGCGACATTCACTAGATTGACTAATAATGGTTGACAGTGACTAGGTTGATACCTAACAATGGTCGACATAACCTAGGTTGGCGTTGGCTGAAGGTCACAAGCTTAAGGTTGACATGGACATGGTCAACATTAGTTTTTCACTTTTTTAAAAAGGCGGTTCTTCACACTTTACTATCCAAGTGGGCATAGAGTGAGAATATAATAGCATGCCAAATGCAGGGAGCCATGCGAGGGAACGTGGTACACTTATACGGTGTCCATGTCAACATATGCCCTACAAGCCTGCAAGGCAACACCGGGCAACGAGCATGTACCCCCCGCCCCCACGTCAACGAGCATGTAATGCCCCTTGAGCATGTAATCCCTTGTGGCAATGAGCATGTAATCCCCATGGGCAACATGCATGCAACCCCCTGGCAATGAGCATGTAATCCCCATGGCAAAGAGCATGTAATTCCCTTTAGCAACAAGCATGTATCCCCCCATGACAACAAACATGAAATGCCCTGCAAGGATCATGCAACCCCCTGGCAATGAGCATGTAACCCCTGGCATCGAGCAATAATCCCCTGGCAATGAGAATGTAACTCCTGACAACAAGCATGTAACTCCTGGCAACAAGCATTTATATAAGTTGCACTTATGTGGCATAATATGTAATAGGCATTACGGTGTATGGCATAATATGTAATAGGCATTATGGTGTGTGGCATAATGTGTAATGGGCTTTACGGTGTCTGATATAATGTCTAATAGACATTACGGTGAGCGTAATCCGTGCATTGTGTGTCCAATGGGCTCTATCTGGTGCAGTGTGTCTAAGAAACTCTAGCTGGCATAATGGGCCTGATTCAGACCTGTTCACTAGGCTGCGTATATGTTTGCATGTGAGGGAATGTGTATGCTTACACATCCCCTCGCATGTGGCCCCACGGAGTAAAAATAATTCGATGGTTGCTCACCATCGAAAAATGTTTCCTCCGTTCGTGGATAAAAGTAAGTCTATACTTACTTTTATACAGGACGGAGATGGCCGAAAAGGGGGCGGGCGCTGACACCCACCCCCAGCAGGCATCGTCACACCTACCTCTGCCGGGGAACACCCAGCGTTTTATGGGACCGCCCTTAAAACTCTGGGCATCCCCTGCTTCCTCCTTCTCACTGCCTTAACCCTTCTGGAGCAAATGGCTCGGCCAGTGTGAAACTTACTGAAGTTGTTCGCTCCCAAGGTTTGCACATGCGCAAACCCGACCATTGGGGATGGGGATGAATTCGGACCGGAGCGATCAGGTCTGAATCTTCCCAATATGTATAAGTGGCACTACTGTGTGGTGTAATGTGAATATAGGACACTACTGTGTGGTGCGATGTGAATATAGGATACTACTGTGTGGTGTAATGTGAATATAGGACACTACTGTGTGGTGTAATGTGAATATAGGACACTACTGTGTGGTGTAATGTGAATATAGGACACTACTGTATGGTGTGATGTGAATTAGTACTATTATGTGGCCATGCCGCTTCCCCACAAAGCCACACCCTAATTTTTTTGTGCACACTGTCCCTGTTTTTACTATGTGTGTGTGTGTGTGTGTGTGTGTGTGGGTGTGTGTTTGTGTGGTGAGGGCACAAAAATGTCTAGTTATGGCACTGCTGCTGCTGGGCACTACTACTACCGGCATTATACACCCTTGGTGTCTCAGTCTGCACCCAGTATCACACGCTGCATCCATCAAAGCTGCCATTCCTGGCCGCCACTGCGCCACCCGCCATTCCCTGCCGCCACTTGCCACTCCAGCTGACGGCCGTCATTCCCGCCCCTTTTTTGCGCACGCACAATTTATTTCTTTACAAATTATGTAATTTGGAACTGGGACCTCCCATTACCAACTTTCTAGTTTCACCTATGAGATACATACTTAAGGCAAACGGCAGGTGCTAAACGTCTGAGACATCACCTCCACACGTTCACCTGAGGTTCCAAAAAGTTGGTATTGGAGTCTGGGTGGTGGTGGGAGGCTGGGAGCAGTGAGCTGAAGTTTTTCCTGAAAATGTTCAAGTGAATGTAAGAAGTGTTTTGTTATTTTCAGCTCCATAAGGCAAAACGTAACAAAGCCATTGAAAAGTGCTAATTATTCCAACAGACGTATAATAGATAAATCGGTTCCCTTATGACAAATTAAACTCTTGGTGCACTTCGATGTCTGACAGAAATGTAATGATTTTCAATAGACTGTAACTGATTAGCCAGATGAATGTATGACGGTTCCATGAGCCAGCCAATGAGAAACCTTAGTCTAGTTCATGTAACACATGGTGAAAGACTGACACCTCTACAGGGTGCGTTAAATGGAGAGTATGGCTAATGTACATTGTATTGTTCATCTTCATTGATTTTTAGGAGGTGTTGGTTGCGACCATCTAAAGTAGCAAAGGTTGGAAATTCTTACAGAGAAACGTTATCAGCAACCAGTGGTAGCTCTTACTCTTTTGGAGGAAGGGGGCTGCCGCAATGCAGTCCCCCAGTCCTCCCCGCCACTGCCGCGCTCCCCCCACCTTCCAGTCCCGACCGCAGGTCCCCTGCACTATAACTTTGCACATACTGAACATGCACTAGCCCAGGCCTCCCCCGGAGGCTTAATCAGGTTCCCGGGTCCGGCGCATGCTCAGTATTGTCTGCAGTACTGCGCTTGCGCAGAAACCATTTTGGGGGCTGCCCCGCATTTGCGCACAGAGAGGCATCCCAGAGGGAAGGAACACCTCCCAATGGGACTGCCTTGTGTGACTGGCAGGTTGGACTTCCAATAAGAAGTCACTGCCAGTCACAGTGAAGCCAGTCCACTCTCACAGACTGCATCTAGCTTCACTTAGGCAGAGACAGTGGAGGATTTTACCTGGGGGGCTGCACCCCTGCAGCCCATAGGTAAAAACCGCCACTCTCAGTAATGTATTTATATATAATCGACACCTTACTTTTTGTATGAAATAACCAGCTCCCAGCCAATCAGATCTCAAGTTCAAATCCCCAAACATACTTTACAGTACTTTATCATTTCCACAGTGTATTTCCTCTTCTCCCAGCAATGACACAGTGCGCTGAGCAACCACTTGTAGACATGTGCTATAATTGTATTAAACAAACATACGCATAGGCTTGTTGCCAAATTACATATTAAGCTCCAAGTGTTTAACAGTGTCAGTCTGTGACATTTCACACGTTACACAATACTCCCTATCTTTTAAGCTTTTCTTGTAACGTCATTTTTTTCTTTATCTCTTGGAGAGAGATAAAGTGACAATAGATTTTTAGAATTGATGCACTAAAGCAACTATACTATTAACAATTTCATCGGAGCTCATGGAGGAATAGGACATACACACTGAACAATATCGTTAATGATAAAGTGGATTAATCAACTGCCCCGGGGGTCGGGTGGAGGGCAGTTGGGAGCCGTGGGAGCATAACGATATAGTGAGTACACACTAATAGACAATATGCACATTATATCATTAACTATGTCATCGTGCATATCATTTAATAAAAATATTATAGTATGTGGGGAGTGAAAAGTAGAAGAGAGATCAAGAGATAAAGTATCCACTCCTAATGGCCTTGTTACAGGCTGTGTTTGAAAAATAACAGTTAGGAGCCGAATGGCTGGCTATTTATCACTCTCCGCTTTCAAACTCTCCAATTGTTAATACATCTGCCCCCGAAAGTGCCAACCAACCAATCGACTCTTAACTGTCATTATACAGAATGTACTTAGCCTTAGAGAGGGATAAAGTGGGCGGAGATAAATGACCAACGAGCAAACTCCAAACTGTCACTATTACAGACGGTGTTTGTAAAATGACCGTTAGGAGCTGGCAGTACTTTATCTCTGTCAACTCGATCTGTCATTTTTACAGCTAACAATTCCCATAAAGTAACACAGCGGGGCAGATTTATTAAGCCTGGTGAAGTGCTAAAGTGGCCGGATATAATCAGTTGATTGGCTCACAACTGTCATTTTTCAAACCTAATCTGTAACTGGACAGTTAGGAGCTGCATTATCACTTTCAACTTTATCACTCTTTCAGGCTTAAAAAAATATCCCCCCATTTCTCATACTTGCACTTAATGTATCTCTCCGCTGAGAATAAAGCAGCCTTCAGTAACGTCACCACGATATCCCCCCTTACGTCTGTACATTGTCTGTGTGTCCTGTACGGTGTAGCCTGTAAGCTCAGTCAGTCAGTGCTCTGGGTGCTTTGTACAGCAACACAAAGTCTGATACATTAAAAAGAAGCCGTTGTCACTTACCTTTAATTCAACCCTGAGGGTCAGATGGGTGAGTAGGAGTAGGTTCCCCTTCAGCCGGTGTTCCCAGCCACAGGACCCCAACTACTGTATGAACAGGGTACTGAGACAGCTGGGGAAAGAGCAGGGAGAACTCCCAGCTCATCTCCAGTACAGGATCCATTCTCTATGCCCAGCCCCTGTAACACTTTCCTGCCTGGGTTCAGCTAAGTACTCTGTGCTCATGCAGAATAATTCTCAATTAGATGACTTTGGCTGATCAAGTCCTGTAGTTCCATCTAATGTGTTTTCCACAAGTTCCTTACTTTTATCTGACAATTCAATTTACATATAATGAGTCTGCAATGAACCAAATCATTCTTACATCATGTTATGTGTTATGTACTCAGCAAGAAGTGTCACATAGATAAATGCTACACAGGTTCTCCTGATCCTGCACAGCTACTTGTAGCATTATTTATCCACCACGTCCCTGCAATGTCAGCTACTGTACGTGCCCGGCGCTGGGTCTGACACTGTCTGCAAAGCCTGTTTGTGACAGATTAATGCATCCCTAATGCATAGGAACCAGGACGGTTGCCTGGAACTGGTGCACATACAGGACTATGCACAGAGACAGGTGTGTGTATGTGTGTGTGTATGTGTGTGTATGTGTGTGTGTGTGTGTGTGTGAGTGAGTAGGTTGAGTTTTCCTTATCTAAAATAGTCCGGACCATAAGCATTTTGGATAACGGATTATTCCGGGTATGGGTAAAAACCAGACCGGACAGAACCCCGGAACGCTGGACTAGACAGGCTCCGTTCATCAATTTCTGTCATTCTGGAGTTTGTAGTGTCCGGTCTGGGGGGTTGTGCATTGCCTGGGGTGTCCTGTCCGGTGCGGCTGCTGTGACATCTGTCACCAGGGTGAGGTGAAGGGAGAGAAAACAGCCTCCCTGCATGGTCCCCTGGACAAGACACTCTCCGGATGGGACAAGGATAAGTAAAAATGGGACCCTTAAAGACCCCGGAACACCAGACCGGACATCAAACTCTGCATTCCAGAGCTTGTAGTGTCCGGATGGCGTTCCGGGGTTTTGTCTGGGTCTGGTAATTTTTTAAACCCAGCCTGTGACATGGCAATAAGAAGGTGATTCGCTGGCAGTTTATCACGGAATCACTGGTTTCCTCCACTCCGCCCCACCTCCGTCTACCACTGCCACTGGGGTCCCGTCATGTCTGCCAGGAATTAAATGTCCCTTCTACAATGGCCTCTGTCTCCCCTAGCATCCATAATATTTGTCTTCTATGAGGCGGTGGCCATTTTGCGAAAGACATTCTCATTAGATCAGACCGTATCGCTGCTCTGTGAAATTGCAGAGCCCTGTGATCAGATTGTCTCCGCCCTTTCAGAATGAAATCCCGCCCTTTGCAAGCTTGTGAATGGCTTGCAAAAATCTCACCAATGTGTTTAGTTTCAAATCCATTTGCAACAAACTCACCATCTAATGATTTTCCTAATTTTCCCAATGTGTGCAGTCTGTGTGCAACCCAGAACCTTCTCTTGCTGTGCGATAGAAACAGGCTGATCGGGGCTGGGGCTGACGTCACACACCCTCACTGAAAACGCTTGGGCACCCCTGCCTTTTCCCCGACACACCCAGATATCAAGCGGTTGCTTCCCATAAACACCGGCTTCCTGTCAGTCAAACTGTGGCCAGCTTGCAATTAAAAATATCTCTGATATTTGTCATTGTTTGTCTATGCGCATGTATACTGTGATCTATCAGTCGATAATCGGTCCTCATGAGAATTCGCACAATGAGGATCAGGTCTGAATAACCCCTACTGTTCCATTCTTAATTAACATGCATGGTGTCACTGCCACACGCGATCACAGGAGAGCGCATATCGAGCATATACACTAAGCAATATGCTATCTGACTGGGCGGCATATCGCCCAGTGTGTAGGCCTCAAGCAATCATATGACACTATCACAAAAGCAAAAACTGCTCTAAACATTGTGGCTGAAAAGAGATCCACTATTATATATAACAAGTTTCACTAATCTGTCATTTGACCTTATCACATCACTCTCTTCCCAAACTCTCTTCGTCATTCTGTTTATTTTTAGTGATGAGATAATCGTCAATAATTTAATCTGTCTACAAACAAGCAATGAGATATTTTGTTGCACTGTTCCAAAATGAGATATCCTGTAATAATATAAGTAATGTTGTGGCATCTATGATGCATGTTTATAATTTGGCTTATTATTAACAGTTGTTACCAGTTTCTTATATAGCGCACACATATTCCGCAGCGCTGTACAGAGAGTATTTGAACATTGACATTAGTCCCTGCCCCAGTGGAGTTTACAATCTATATTCCCTACCACATGTACACGCACACACAGACATTCTAGGGTTCATTTTGTTGGGAGCCAATTCACCTAGCAGTATCATTTTGGATTGTGGGAGGAAACCAGAGTACCCGGAGGAAACCCACGCAAGCACGGGGAGAATATACAAACTCGGCACAGTAAGGGCCATGGTGGGAATCGAATCCATGACCTCAGCACTGTGAGGCAATAATGCTAACATTACACCGTCCATGCTTATCAACATGAACATCACAGATGACTATTCTATGTACAGTAGCAAATAGCAAATCAAAAAGCAAAATAAACCCCACACATTAGGAGAATGTAAAAGAATAGAGTAGAAAAGAAGATTAATATTTGGAAAAAAGGGATTGTAGATCCTGAGAGGAGTGAAGGCTGCAATGGAATGTGTAGACAAGGTTATGGGACTAAACTGCACCAACTTTACATTTTAAGCCACCTTGCCAAAACACTCCCCCCCCCCCCCTCCCGCAATACATTCATTAAAATTTCAACTACATGCCCAATGCCAGGGGTTTCATCCTCATTGCCATGCGTTTCATGCTTGTAGTCAAGAGTTTCATACTCAGGGGTTCATATTCATTGCTAAGGTAGCTAATTACCCCCACCGATCACCGCGCTGGGGTAAGCTGCTGGGCTGCCCCCATCCCACATGGACCCTCCCAGCCCCTGTCCATGAGGTGAATGGATGCTGCACACAGGCATCCATTCACCTCCTCAGAAAGGAAGAATATCAATATCTCCTCCACTGGCGCCGAACAATACGTCCCTATGAGTCAAGGGGCGATCCTCTTCTCCAAATCTGGGGAAGGCTGTTTCAAAAAATACTGTACGCCCCTTATGGGGTGAGGGGGTTCCTCTTCTCCGAATATAGAAAGCTCAAAACAGGTCCCAAGGGTAGCTGTCACACTAGTGGAAGTAGTTGTGAGACCCTGCGTCCCTTAAAGCCTCAGTAGGTGATCGTGATGACCCAAAATGAGAAATGATTGGGGGTATAGTGTAAAACCATTTATTAAACATATAAACATAAACAGATAAAAAGGCAAGTGGAGCCACTTGGCATAATACCGTGTATGTTTTCAAAGATATTATCAAAGTTCTCAAACAGACTTGAAGCTGACCTGGATTGATCCCGGGAAAACCAAAAGTCCACGCTCCCTCCAGGTACCGGTATAAAGTGCCAAAGGCCCAGAAGTCCTCTAAGAAATAGTCCAAAACACTCCAAACGCGTTTTCGATTGCTGCCTGCAATCTTTATCAAGGAGATAGTGTATGGACCAATCACTACACCTTCAATACCCCTCCCATCCAATAGAAAAGAACAGCTTGTAAAAATGGAGACACTGTAGTCCAATCGCCGTCCGGTCTGTGACTTCCGGTTTCGACCGATGACGATTTCCGGTGGTGTGGAACGCAGCGTGCGTTCCATGTACTATCAGCTTCCTGGCCGGATGTGACGTTTGTGATGCTGCATGCATACTGTGTGCTTTTGGTCTCATGCCGGATCTGGACTTGGTAGTTTCCGGCGGAATGGAACGCAAATGAAGTTGTTTGCGTTCCATATATTTTCTGTTTCCTTGTGTAATACCCGCTGTTTCTGTACCATGTCTTTATGGACCATTCCGCCATATTTCCGGCATAATGTGTCAGGAATGGAATGGAATGTCCCCGTTGTTTTATATGAGACTACGGTTAAAGAACACCTCCTCCCTAACTCCGCTGCTGTCTGCAGAATACAGCAGACATCAGCGGAGGCTGTGTGTGTGTCCCCATCCAACCTGCGGATGCTGCGGTCCGGAGGTTGGACGTCCCCCATTGATATAAACCGGAGCCAGGTCAGATGACCCGGCGTACCTGTTTCCACTGCCCTCTACCCAGGTCCTAGCCATGTTCAACCCAGGTCAGGACCTGGGTAGAAGTCCTGTGTACAGGGACACGGGGTGACCCATTTACACCACCACTGACCCGGCTCTGACCCGCCGCTGACCCGGGTTTTTGCGGTGGTGTAAAAGTAGTATTATTGACCAAAAATAGAGAAAGCAATCCAGGCATGAATGGAGCAAACCACCTTTGCATCCACCATGTGCGTTTGCATGATGAGGCCCATACGCAGTGTGCAATAGCATTGTTTAGTGTGCAGTTGGCTGAGAATATCAGGATGCATCTGCTTTTGTTCCTGAATCGGAGTCAGGCCTTATGTGCGCCGATTGGCACCAACAACATAGGTGTATGGTATACACCTGGCCTAAAGTATGTAACATATACGCGTCTGTTATCAGATCCAAATAAAACTTCCAAAACCTTTATGATGCAAATAATCCATTTGCAGTACGGTGGGTATATTTGCAGGGGGGGGGGGGGCGGGTATTCGCATGCCCGGCGGTCAGCGTTACATGGTTCACTAAGCAGCGAAATACCGCTGCTTAGCGAGTGAACCAGAATCAGGGCCTGTATTAGAACATAACTTTTATAAATAAATGATGCATCATTAAGTTGTGAAATATAGTTTGCGCTGAAGTATGTAGCGACATCTAATTAAATTAATACACGCAGAACCGTAAGGCCTGGATAAATAATTCAAAAACTGCGAAAACATTTGAGAAAAAGTCTGCGGACGTCATGTATAATTGAACAATATAAAATGCAGGTAAACATACTGTATTACACCATTGTCAACTACATTTACTAACTGTCAACTGCCTTTTAAACTATTTTGGCAATGTAAATGCTTTAGATGACCAAAACTGCAATAATATCCAGTAAACTACTGCTGTATAATGCAGCACACATAAAATACATGTTATACCTGCATGAAATATCTTAACTCATATAATGGTAGATGTAGTCTATATTTTTTATTTATTTTTTCCTTTTCAATTTGATTGCAATTTTTATTTTCCAAATTTGAAGAGTAAATGAACGAGTTATTTATTATACATCTTGCATTCTTTTGTCTCGTCGTGTTGATCAACAATTACTTATCCTCGTTAGTCACAATCCAGGACATTTCAATTGCTTTTGGGGATTTTCTTGCTCTGTATACGAGGCACCTTCTCAAATCTCTTTCATCAGCAGGATCATTTGGATAATGGCTCATTACATAGCCAGAGTGCCTAATTGTAAAAGCTGTTAACAGCTGTGATGCAGCATTGTAACTGCTGGTAATGCAAATGCTAAAAATCATTTAAAATAAAACACACACACACACACACACACACACAAACACACACACACACACACACACACACAAACACACACACAAAGAGGTAAAATTAGTTCTCTGAAATGAAAGAGAATCCGCCAAAATACTTAGATGGGATTAAAAAAATCTATCTATCTATCTATCTATCTATCTATCTATCTATCTATCTATCTATCTATCTATCTATCTATTCCACCCATATCTATCTATCTATATCTATTCCACCCATATCTATCTATCTATCTATCTATCTATCTATCTATCTATCTATCTATCTATCTATCTATCTATCTATCTATCTATCTATCTATCTATCTATCTATCTATCTATCTATCTACCTACCTACCTAACTATCTATCTATCTATCTATCTATCTATCTATCTATCTATCTATCTATCTATCTATCTATCTATCTATCTATCTATCTATCCAAGGGCGTAACTACCATAGGTGCAAGGGGTGCAGCTGCTATGGGGCCCAGAGCTGAAGGGGGCCCATCTTTGCTGTCTAACTAATATGAATTACATACATTTATCACCATCAGTTGCTAAATAGAGGGCCCTTACAAACTTTTGCTATGGGGCCTACAAATATGTAGGTACGCCTCTGTATCTATCTATCTATCTATCTATCTATCTATCTATCTATCTATCTATCTATCTATCTATCTATCTATCTATCTATCTATCTATCATTATACAAAATTAAAAAATGAGCCAGTAAGGTGAATGGGAAATACATACTCAAAGTTATAATAATATAACTGTGGATGATGAGTTACTAATGATGATCAATATTTTAAGTTAATTTGATAATTTGGCGGTCCCCCACCTCTTTTTTCATACTTACCTTGTCTCCCGATGTCCATGGGAGCCTCCGGATTCCTCTTCAGCAGCATCTCCATCCCAGGGGTGCATTGCGGGAGTGCGCGGGCAATGCAACCCTGGGACTGGAGATGCCCCTGAAGAGGATCCTGAAGGCCGCCGTGGATGCTGGGGGACACCGTGGATGTTGGAGGACAATTGGAGCATAACCAGGGGCCCAGGTAAGTATGGGAAAAAAATATATTCCAAAATCTGAAAAATTCCCTTATCCAAAATGCTCGTGGTTCGTACTACTCAACCTGTATTAGTTATATAATGTATCCACCACTCAGATGTTACAGCCGTGTTTGAAAAATGACAGACATGAGCTGATATTTACTAAAGGTCAAAGTTGAATCATTTTAAGGTGCTGTTGACCGACTTAAATCTTAATTGATGTTGGTCTTCCAGGGCTACAACACACATTTACTGACAGATTCATTTTATATTCATTTTTAAATGTTAGTAAATGTGTGTTCTAACCCTGGAAGTCCAACATCAACGTTAATTTAAGCATGCCCAAAATTAGGACTTCAGGACATTATGAGCGAACGATAATTGCACTAATGCACACATGAATCTTCATCCTATTTCTATGTTCTTATACTGTTACATAAGCTTGGCACAGTTAGTATTTCTATTATACGCTTGTTTTAGCTGATGTACGTTCTAGACTGGCGACAAGGCTCAGACATTACCCCATATCATCTCATCACTGTTAAAGGTCTCCACTTTCTTCTGAATTGAACAAGTGGGATAATTATTAATCTTGAGCAGAACTGATTTATTTTCTGTATCGCTGGAAAATATTCATCATTTCATTATATTAATGTCACATTGGATGACGTGCAAGTCCTCGAATCTACATCTTGTCATTATGTTCTGTGTGTTTGATGATATTCGTATATGATTTGGGTCTTACTGGTGTCAATTACGTTGATATGTGGAGGTTACTGACGCTTGTTATTACCCCGGCACATAATCAAAGTTAGGTAACTTGTCCTCCTGTAACTAATGGTTTTAATGATTTCATGTATTATCTATACAGCATGTATATAAATCTAATTAATTAGTCATTCATTTACTCTGATAATTTTATCATTTATTTTCAGGATCAAAGGTATAATAATAAAGAGAAGAAGAAAACAAAATGTTTGTAAGACCAAAGGGGTTCGTAGACTACTTTGCTCAGGGACAACGTCACACAAATAAAAGTTATTACTGGACCACAGAATGGTCACCACTCATGTGTGGTCCGCAGATGGCAAATTTATGTCAGCATTGTGGAGGCACAAAAATAATGCAATCGCTTCATTTCCTACCCAATAGAAGGGACAAGCTCCCTTTGGAGTCCCTGACCTGCATGAGTTTATATATATATATATATATATATATATATATATATATATATATATATATATATTCATTCATGCTCATGTTAAAGTTTATACCTGCTGTGAAGGCAGGGAGAGGGACAGGCAAAGAGTGACAGTGGGAGAAAGGTTGATGCAGTTGTTGGCAGGGAGAGGCAGAGGGTGACCAGGAGAGGCAATGGGTGTCAGGAGGAGGCAGACAGTGGCAGAGGGTGACAAGTGGATGGCAGAGAGAAACAGGAAGGCAAAGTGTGGCTAGGGAGAGGCAGTGAGTAAAGTTATCAGCCTGACAGTCAGCAACATGGAGTCTTCACCCCATGCTGAGATGGCCACGAACAACTGTGGGGCCAGGGCCTACAGTTTGAGAACAGCTGTGCTACAGAAATTAAAAAGGGTTGTCACATCCCAGCCCAGTGCATCTATTAGGCAGCCTAGAATTCCACCTAGTACCTAGTGGACATTGAGAGGCCTAGATCCCCAAAACCTATTTTTATATTGTTATCTTTAAGACAAATTAGAAGGACAAACTACAGTAGTATCTTGCCATTGTTCCCAACTATTGTACATACAGTGTGTCCTCATGAAAGATGCCTATCTAAAACCAAGAATTGTGTTTAGATTTAGAGGCCGATTTATTGACATTATTGTTACGAATGTGAAAAAGAGCATTTTCGCGCCCTTTTCACATTATTTTAGGAACACCTGAATGTAATAAAGGGCTTTTGGATTGTTTTTTTGGGGGAAAAAGTCTCCAAGCCCTTCAATTCACACATTTTTTAGATACCAGATCGCATTTCCCATACATTGGGAAATGTGATTTGGACAGATTTATAAAAAAAAAAAATGTAGCAAGTCATTAATAGTAACAGCAGCTTCAGCTGGCAAATCCCAGGGCTCACATGTGAATCAAATACACAGACACAGCTCTCTCTGCCCCTATACAGATAAAGCTGTGCTGGGACAGGTCAGCATGATCAGCTACTGTATTTGTGTCTGATCCCTGTGTAAATTTTAAAAAATAAATAAAAAAATATATTCACCTGCCCAGGGTTGGTGCTACATTGTGGGCTGCCAGGCATCAACCTTGGTATTTATTTCTGTATAACTACAGGTTGGAGACAGTGCCATCAACTAATAGGTGGCAGAAGGACATTTCAATTTCTCTTAAGGTGGCCATACATCAGAAAGATATTGTACCCAATCATACAATCTCAATTGATTGTAAAGCTGGCCATACATCAGAAAGATCGATCTTAAGATCGATTGCGCTCACGATTGTGTACAATTTCCCTTGAAATCCCCGGCAGTCCTTGGTGGTTTTTGGACACACAATCTACTCACAATCCATCATACAATCAGTCATACAATCCATCTGCTGCATGATTGTGTATACAAGATGTGCACACAATCTGCATACAATCCATCATACAATCAGTCATACAATCCATCTTATGATTGATTGTAAGATTGTGTACACAAGATGTGCACACAATCTGCATACAATCCATCTTACAATCGATTGAGATTGTATGATTGGGTACAATATCTTTCTGATGTATGGCCACCTTTAGATGGATTGTATGCAGATTGTGTGCACATCTTGTGTACAAAATCATGCAGCAGATGGATTGTATGACTGATTGTATGATGGATTGGGAGTAGATTGTGTGTTCAAAAACCACCAAGGACTTCCGGGAATTTCAAGGGAAATTGTACACAATCATGAGCGCAATCGATCTTAAGATCGATCTTTCTGATGTATGGCCAGCTTAACTGTCATACTGAGAGACTGTGAATATAAATGTAGCTTGAATGACTCTGGAGTTAGTTTCTTCATGAGCTGTTCCTAAAAGCTGCACATACAGTAAAGAACATTGGGCCTTATTCTAGTTCACTCTTTCTGACAAAATCCTTCTTAGATGGACAAAACCATGTGCACTGCAGGTGGGGCAGATGTAAAATGTGCAGACAGAATTAGATTTGGGTGAGTTATTTTGTTTCTGTGTAGGGAAAATACGGACTGCTTTATTTTTACACTGCAATATAGATCTCAAGTAAAACCCCACCCAAATCTAATTCTCTCTGCACATGTTACATCTGCCCCACCTGCAGTGCACATGGTTTTGTCCATCTAAGAAGGAATTTGTCAGAAAGAGTGAACTAGAATAACCCCCATTGTCTCACTGTAAAACCAACAATACGATTGTTTAAAAGATTTTCAAAAGAATAATGTTAATAAAGATTGGTTTACTGAAGAACATTAGTTACTGTTTCTTGTAACAAGAAGTAGTGAAGGAACTGTAATTTTGTCATTTATGATGCCTGACATAAATTGGCGTAGTCAGCAAGATAGTGTCACTGGGACTGTTCTGTTATGAAATGGAAGATATAATTTATTCACAACCAGATAGAAACATAAAGATGCGATTTCACAGTACCAAATATGACACTTTGTCAGACCTGATTGCTGAGCATTTTAATAAAAGCACTTAAGTTACTGACCTGCCATCTTTATTTACAGTATGTGATATACCATTGATGAGCTTACCCATTGATGACCATGAAGAGTATTGGGAGGATCCTATGTGGGAGTAACACTACTGCACACTGATTTTCATTCATTGTCTGGTACGCACACTGAAGGTGCAAGAGTTCTACCACTAATGAACATCAATAAATATATACTATTAAAAAAACAATAAAACAACAACACCATGGGGAGAGATTTAATAGGATGAAAGATTCAGAAAGTGAGAGATTTGGTAAGAATTCTCCAGGTTTTTTTTTAAAGCGGCAATTATTTACACTGCAAAATCAGTTTGATTTTGCAGTGTTAATGATTGCCGCTTTAAAAAACCTGGAGATTTCTCACCAAATCCCTCAATTTCTGAATCTCTCTTCCTATTGAATCTCACCCTTTATGTCTCATATACAACATAAAAAAATCAGCCCTACTGCACACTGGTTCTATCTTTGCAAAATGACACATTGTTATATGCCTAATGCATTATGAAGTGTTCACTTCATTGTCTCTAAAAACACTAACACAAAATCATTGCATTTTTATATTTGCAGGTCTATTGATTCCCTGAAAATGGTGAAAAGACTAAAAACATTCTTTCCCGTGAAGACTTGACTTTAGGTGCTCTGAAATCTTATAGGCAAATTTACAAAGATTGTCTGTTTTCGGCGATCTGCTATTCGACTGGTCACAAACAAGATAGGGGGCAGTTTCGATCAGTGACTTCTACAAATCCCTTAAAATCGAAGGTCTGAAAAAATCAAAGAGACACCCTCTAATTTTGTTTCATTTTGCTATTCTGAGAGCCTATGTAAAATATGAAGTTAATCGGACAACCAGGCCTGCCAATAGGGGGTGCTGTGGGTACAGCTGTCCAGGGCCCCGGGCCCCTCTGAAAGGGCCTGGGCAGCTCATTTTGCCCACCACAACCTCCCCGACTGCCTCCGCTGCACTCAGTGCACTCAGTGGCGGATTCAGGGGGGGGGGGGCACCTGGGCACGTGCCCTCCCTGTCATTTATTTTGTAGCTGAGGACCAGGGCTTTCCAACGAGCCCAGCCCCGTGTCTCTAGCCCCCCGGGAACCGGAGATATCGCCTGGCAAACCTGTAACGTTTTTTCCCCATAGGATAATATGGGACCCATCAATTCCGACCCCCACCCGGTTCCGATGGCTGCCAGTTCCCGCCCTGGCATCACAGAAGCTTGTGGTTGATTTCATTCAGTTCCAAATCGCTGGGCCTTCAATATGATACCAGGCTGGTCCAAATCGGTCAATCGGTTCCAGAGATATTGCGTGTAAACCGATTTTTTTATTTTTGAAATGTAATTTCATGGCTGTTCATGTTCTTTGAGGGCAGATTACTCTGGAACCAAACGTTCCAGTTTCACTGGACCAAAATCATTCAAAGCCCACTCAAAAGTTCTTCAATATGATACTTATCTCATGTAAATGGGTCAGTTGGTTCCGAAGATAAAGGCGGTTAAATGAGATAACTGGTTAAAGGGGGGAGGGGTGCTTTTCTCTCCCCCTCACACCAGAAAATGCAGGGACTAGGCTGATGTAAAAGGATCCAACCTGGGAATGCATTTTCTGGTGTGAAAGGGGTATTATTTCAAATAGCCGGGACCTGCAGTGCTCTGAATACAGCCAGGCTCTGCCACTGTCAGTGGCTATCACTTCTGCTGTCCCCCATTTACCACAAGCATGTATTCCCCCTTGGCAATGAGCATGTAATCCCACATGGCAACGAGCATGGAACCTCTGGCAATGAGCATGGAACCTCTGGCAATGAGCATGGAACCCTTGGCAATGAGCATGTAGAGAAGCAGCACTTATGTAGCATAATTTTTAATAGGCATTATGGTGTTTGGCATTACACATAATGGACATACGTAATGGCGTGTAATTTAACGTGTAATGGACATTATGGTGTAAATGTTTAATGCGAGCCTTTGGTGGACAATGTCCCTGTTTATTAAGTGTATTGTGAATTTTGGCTTAATCTGTGTGGCATTATGTGAATTCTGGCTCAATCCGTGTGGCATTATGTGAATTTTGTCTCAATCCGTGTGGCATTATGTGAATTTTGGCTCAATCCATGTGGCATTATCGGAATTTTTGGTTCAATCAGTGTTGCATTATGTGAATTTTTTCCCAATCCGTGTGGCATTATGTGAATTTTGGCTCAATCCATGTGGCATTATGTGAATTTTGGCTCAATCCGTATGGCATTTTATGCATTTGGCTCAATCCGTGTGGCATTATGTGAATTTTGACACAATCCATTTGGCATTATGTGAATTTTGGCTCAATCCGTGTGTGTTATTATGTAAATTTTGGCTCAATCCGTGTGGCATTTTATGCATTTGGCTCAATCCATTTGGCATTATGTGAATTTTGACACAATCCATGTGGCATTATTTGAATTTTGGCTCATTCCATTTGGCATCATGTGTAAGGGGCAAGTATAATGGGGTCTAGTATTTTGTTGCATAATGTGTAGAAGTTGTATATGGTGTTGACACGCCCCCTGTTGAGTGGCCACACACCCTTTTCCGGAGCGCGCCTTCGGCGCGCGCACAACTATGTCCTTCACTTTTGTCGCCATGGTGGGCCTGCGTACTTTAAATGCCAGGGCCTATTTTTAATTCCATTCCCACCCTCTCCTAATGCTCTCTTAGCATGTACACTGGCACCACTAACACAGCCCCTCCCCCACCCAAACCCTTTTTTATCATGGTGCCCCCCCTGTCATTTTATCCTGGATCCGCCCCTGAGTGCACTGAACAAAGCAGGTCCCGGAGCGCAGACTTATTCAACCCAGGATGCTGGCAGCCAATTAAAATGCTGCACCGGCTTTTGAGCCAATCTGAGCTCGCATATCGGAAGCCAATCAGAGTGGCTTCCGATATGCAAGTTCTGATTGGCTCACCAGCCGGTGCTTCATTTTAATTGGCAGCAGGTATCCTGAGTTGAAGAAGCCGGCGATCTGGGACCTCCGGGCTGCAGCTCAGCAGAAGTAGATGGGGGGCAGGAGCCAGGCCCCAAAATTCCTGATGGCAGCCTTGCAGACAACTCTAAACCCTGCCCCAAGCACCATAACATTTTTCATTTTAGGTGACTATTCTTAAACTTGCTTCAAATGCTTTTTAAGTGAGTGCATGTTTTTTGTTGTTGCACCGGTGGGAATTGTGAAACCTAAAGTTTACAAATATTTCAGGGAATAAGATATTAAGGGATGTGTAATTATACACACAAATAAAGGAAATGATGCTATAATGATCATCACATTATTTTCTGCTGAGGTAAATATCGCAATGAGCACCCAGGATTGCAGGCAGGGGGCGTAGGGTGGTGGGCCTGGTGATTTCCCCATGGGAAAGCCAAGTAGTTCATGGGCGTTCCCATGCTAATCGCCCAGTGATGTGGGTGGGGGGGTATGTCAGATGTCAGCTGCCCGCCCACTCACAGCCGGCCTTAGGCATAGGCAAACTAGGCAATTGCCCAGGGCATTTGGAATGCCTAGGGGCATCAGCAGCTTCTGCTGATTAAAATGCTATGCAGCATGCCTATATTCTGTGTGTGAGTGAGGCTGTATCTGCATATGAAATAGTGTATTCCTGGAAATCACTGTAACCTAGCATTCCGTATGCAGGTACAGCCACAGTCGTACACAGAATATAGGCATGCCACATATCATTTTAATCATCAGAAGCTGCTTGTGTGTGCTGGTCATAACAATACAAATTAGACAAATTTTCAGCAAAAAAAGCACCCAACGTTAGCAGAACTGGCCAGGAGCTGCATGGCCTATTGAGTCAAGATGTATGAGGAAACATCTGTATCCAAGCAGAGGCAGAGGTCACAGTGTTAGCAGCTGTGCAAGTGCTGTCTGTGGGTGGGTTGGTTGTGCAATAGTGTTTGGCATATGTGTAAGGGGCATTATGTGTCTCATGTACAAAATACATTAATAATGTGACATGTGTAACAGGCATTATGTGTATCATGTGTATAAGGGCATTAATAATGTGCAACATATGTGTAACAGGCATTATGTGTGTCATGTGTGTAAGGGCATTAATAATGTGCAACATATGTGTAATGGGCATTATGTGTGTCATGTGTATAAGGGCATTAATAATGTGCAACATATGTGTAAGGGGCATTATGTGTGTCATTATGTGTATGAAGGGCATTAATAAAGGTTGGCATAATGTGTAGGGCATGGGGGGAGATTCTCTAAAAATCTCTGCCCCCCTTCGCCGCCCATCGCAATTATAATTTTCGCATATGTTCTAACATATGCGATAATTATAGCAAAGGACAGCTCTTGCGTTAAGAGCTGTCCTTTGCGGTGAGAGTCGCCGGGTCCCAGCAGGTCCCGGCGGCTCCCCCTCCCTCCCACACCCGGCGCTGCTGCTGCGCCGGGCTCTCCTCCTTCCTGCACCCGGAAGAGGATCAGTGCAGGGAGGAGGTCAAAGGTCCGGGCAGCACTGCGCTGTGCTGCCGGACACAGGTGAGGGAGGAGGGGGTGATGCGGGGCGGCGGCGGGTTGTTGCGGGGCAGCGGTGGGATGCGGTAGAAGCCCATTGGCTTCTATGGGGCATAGCCAGATTTTTCTGGCGATGCCCCCAGCCGTGTTAACCCGGCGGGGGGATGCTTACAGCATCGCAAAATGCGGTAAAAACTCAGATAATGGGGTTTTTACCGCATTTCTTGCATAGAGAATCTCCCCCATTATGATTATAAGAACATTAATAATGTGTGTCATGTGTAAGGGGCTTTACTGTGTGTTATTATCAGAGGTGCCGAGAGAAAGGGGTAGGGGGTACAAATTACCCAGGCCAAAGTCTGATGGAAGGGCCCAGTGGGGGCCCTGGGCCCCCCTCCCCTTAAGTGACAGCAGAAGCTGCAGCTCTTCTCCTCTGCCCAGCACACACTGCTTTGTGCTGGGTTGCAGTGTGGCCATGGAGGTGCTTAAAATACAATATTTTCTCAGGATTTTTTTCTAAGGGTATAATGTGAATAATGTGAGGAGTAATGTACATAAGGTAAAGTGGTACTACTGTGTGATGTAACGTGAATAAGGGACACCATCGCATGATATAATGTGAATAAAGTTGCACTACTGTGTGGCATAATTTGAATTGGGGGTACTATTGGGTGGCCATGCCCCTTCCCAGCAAGAACACACCCCTGTTTGGGTTGAGCACCGAATGTGTGCACTGTTTCTATTTAAAATATTGCGGGTAGGAGAACCAAAATGATGACTGCTATGATGAGGGTTGATGGTGCTGGGAAAGGGGAGCAGGGTCAGAGGCGGAACTAGTGGTGGTGTTAGGGGGCACCAGCCAAAATTTTGCCTAGGGCGTCATTTAGGCTAGGGCTGGCTCTGCGCTCACTTCCTCCCGAGGGTGCACACATATCTAAGTGACCTGAGAGTCACTTAGATATGCATGCACCTTCACCATCATTCGATGGTCGCGACCATCGAATGATGGGGGTGGTTCCCCCTAGCCTGTAAATGATGGGGGTGGTTCCCCCTAGCCCCACCTCACGCTGCGAGGGGGGGTGGGCGGGCTGGCATTCTCCAAGCGGGGTTTGGTGGACTCGTAAGGTTCCAAATTTGCAGCCTTGCGAGTCAACCAGAATAACCACCAAAGACTACAGGAGAGAAATTATAATAGCCTTTACCTCTGACAATGCCTCCACAGGCATAAAGCCACTAACACCATCCGAGCCAGATGTCAGTATCCTTGGGACCTAGCTCCAAAAAGCTTCCCTTTTTGGAACTTGGTACATAAGGTTCATTATCCATTCACAATAATGTGGACAGTAACTGGCTCAGTGCACAGTTTGCTTTGCTGTCTCTCATGTGACCAATTCTGATGATTGTGGTGTGGAGTTTGTGCGTTCTCTCCATGTTTCTCCGTTTCCTATTGGTTCTTCCCACAATCAAAAAATATACTCAAGCAAGCACTGGATGGGGTGGTAATACTAATGCAGTTTATTAATGAGTGTTATTGCTAGTTGTATTGTGTACTTATTATTATTGCTTGCCTGATCTGGTATAAAGTTCACTCTTACTCCTCCTCTGAATCCTCCTGAGCTCCGTGTGTCTGTGGCATTTGCTGTGTGATTGACCGCTGCTGCTGCAGGGTGAGGTCTGTGCTCTGATTGTAGTTCAGTAGAAATTTTCAAAAGCTGCGATTTTCCACGGGACTTTATGGACAGCACTGTAAGATAATTCACTGTTCTTAGCAGTGCAGCAGGTAGCAGGGAGGACTCCCAACTGCCTCCCCAACCACGGGACACAGCTGACCCCGGGTGGGACATGGGACCAACCCAAGAAAATGGGATGGTCCCATGAAATCGGGACAGTTGGGAGGTATGCTTATATATGTAACATGAATTCTGTATATGAGGCACTTGCGTCTGTGGGCAGGTCTCAACCCCCTGACGTCATAGGCTGCCACCTGTTTCCAACTGCGTATTATGGGCCTGATTCAGACTCAGTTTAGCGAGGATTCCCAACACAGCAAAGTGTTCATACATAACCAGCTGCCCCTGGTGTGAGGCAAAGTGCAGGCCGGCCGTGTGTCTGGTAACTGTGGCTGCGTGTGACCTAGCGGAGCAGCCACTGCTCTTCCACCGAGCAGTCCAGACACTGCTACATTGCCCGGACCACTCTCACAAAACTCTTGGTGGCCACCCCTCAATGGTGCATCGCTGTCCGCGCCAGCTCTGAAAGGCGATCAGCTATGATCTCAGTTTCAGGCTTTGTGCACGTGCGCTCCAGCGGGCACACATGCGCAGAAGTGTGGAAGTTGATGAATAGCGATTTCCGCACTTCTGCAATGAAGTCTGAATCAGGCCCCATGCGCAATGCGTTCCATCAGAAAATCACTACCTATAACAAGCATTATACTGTATATCCTCAGTCTGAGTGACCTAAACGGCATCAAGTGATCTGATCATGGAGGATTAATCCTGGGTTTCAAATATGGAAATTTCCATTCAAAACGGACGGAGTGGGTCTCATTTAGGGGTCGGACATACCATTATTGCTTGCCCTCCCCATCAGGACACTGTTTCCTTCATGTTACGGCCTCCTGATTGTCATAACAAAACCCCCCTTCACCACCACAATTTATTGACCATTGCCGCCCTTCCTCTCCAGTTACAAAATCATTTTTTTTTTAAGTTGTAAAGACAAGAAAAAAAAGGCCTCAGCTTCATCTGGCCATTGGGGCTGACAAAATAGGCAACTTCCCTCCATCTTGACCCCTAGCGTGACTTGTGAGAACTGTCTGCAAAACTCTGCCTCTACATTGCTTCATGGGATATATATGAAAGTTTTTCTGCCTCATATCATTACATTACATTAGTTTTGAGTTACAGTTTCGAGTTGTGTCTGTGCGGTCACCATGATACAGGCATATCTGCTAAAGACAGGATGGGGAAGCCATTAGGAATGAAGGATTGGTCCCAAGCCAGATCTGCTGGGTGTGGGGGAAGTTGCATTAGCTAGAACAGTGCTCATTGTAAAAAGCTAATACACCTTTGTAGACTTAGCAGTAACAACATTGAGGAACTTCAAGGCAGACTTGCCCCCTGCTGGATTCCAGGGATATTGCACAATTTCACAATACTATAGTGCAGTTCACTACTATTATCAACTCAATCAGACATAGGCATACCTCCCAACAGTCCCGATTTCAGTGGGACAGTCCCGATTATCAGGGCCTGTCCCGCTGTCCCTCCCGCGGCCGTCAGTGTCCCGCGGTGAGGGGGGCTGTTGGGAGTCCCCCCTGTTGCCTGCTAAGCAGCGGGGAATAAACGCTGTGCGCATGCGCACAGCATCTATTCCCGCAGCCAGGGGGCTGGGGGCATGGCTAGAGGCTCACAGAGCCTCTGGGTCCTGCCCCCATAGCGCCAAAATGGGGGCGTGGCCTCGTGGGAGAGCCGCAAGTATAGGCCACGCCCCCGAAATTAGGCCACATGCCCTCCGGCTCAGCCAAAGTTGGGAGGTATGCATAGGTGAGTTTTGTCGCAAACAATCAGAAACAAATCAACATATTTTCTTAAGTCACATGAATCATAAATAACTTTAATTCATATTCAGTTTAATTTTAGTTAGTTTAGGGTAGATATACAATGCCATATCTTATAATATAGACCAATGACCATATCACAAGCTCTTCTTATGGGAGCAGGCAATGACCACTTCATGGGCTCTAGCAGGCAGTGACCACATCACTGGTCCTTCTTACTGGAGCATGCAGTGACCACATCACAAGCCCTTCTTATGGGAGCAGGCAGTGACCATATCACAGGCCCTTCTTATGGGAGCAGGCAGTGACCACATCACAGGTCCTTCTTATAGGAGCAGGCAGTGACCACATCACAGGTCCTTCTTATGGGAGCAGGCAGTGACCACATCACAGGCCCTCCTTATGGGAGCAGGCAGTGACCACATCACAGGCCCTTCTTATGGGCGCAGACTGTGACCACATAACCAGCTCTTCTTATGGGAGCAGTGACCACATCACATAGGCCTTCTTACGGGAGCAGGCAGTGACCACATCACAGGTCCTTCTTATGGGAGCAGGCAGTGACCACATCACAGGAGCTTCTTATGGGAGTAGGCAGTGACCACATCACAGGCCCTTCTTATGGGAGCAGGCAGTGACCACATCACAGGTCCTTCTTATGGGAGCAGGCAGTGACCACATCACAGGCTCTTCTTATAGGAGCAGGCAGTGACCACGTTACAGGTCCTTCTTATGGGAGCAGGCAGTGACCAAATCACAGGTCCTTATGGGAGCAGACAGTGACCACATCACAGGTCCTTCTTTTGGGAGCAGGCAGTGACCACATCACAGGCCCTTCTTATGGGAGCAGGCAGTGACCACATCACAGGTCCTTCTTATGGGAGCAGGCAGTGACCACATCACCAGCTCTTCTTATGGGAGCAGTGAACACATCACATAGGCCTTCTTATGGGAGCAGGCAGTGACCACATCACAGGCCCTTCTTATGGGAGCAGTGACCACATCACAGGTCCTTTTTACTGGAGCAGGCAGTGACCACATCACAGGCTCTTCTTATGGGAGCAGGCAGTGACCACATCACAGGCTCTTCTTATGGGAGCAGGCAGTGACCACATCACAGGAGCTTCTTATGGGAGCAGGCAGTGACCACATCACAGGTCCTTCTTATAGGAGCAGGCAGTGACCACATCACAGGCTCTTCTTATAGGAGCAGGCAGTGACCACATCACAGGTCCTTCTTACTGGAGCAGGCAGTGACCACATAACAGGCTCTTCTTACGGGAGCAGGCAGTGACCACATCACAGGCTCATCTTACTGGAGCATGCAGTGACCACATCACAGGCTCTTCTTATGGGAGCAGGCAGTGACCACATCACAGGCCCTTCTTATGGGAGCAGACTGTGACCACATCACTGGCCCATCTTATGGGAACAGGCAGTGACCATATCACATAGGCCTTCTTACGGGAGCAGGCAGTGACCACATCACAAGCCCTTAATATGGGAGCAGACAGTGACCAAATCATAGGCCCATCTTATGGGAGCAGGCAGTGACCATATCACATAGGCCCTCTTACGGGAGCAGGCAGTGACCACATCACAAGCCCTTCTTATGGGAGCAGGCAGTGACCACATCACCGAGAGTAGTGATGTGGTCACTGCCTGTCTACTCTTATGGGAGTAGACAGTGACTACATCATAGGCCCTTCTGATGGGAGCAGGAAGTGACAACATAACCGGCTCACTTCCTGCTATGGGAGCAGGCAGTGACCACTTCACAGGCCCCAATGACAACATCACCGGCTCTTCTTATGGGAGCAGGCAGTGACCACTTCACAGGCCCTTCTTACTGGAGCAAGCAGTGACCACATCACAGGTCCTTCTTACTGGAGCAGGCAGTGACCACATCACAGGGATTTCTTACAGGAGCAGACTGTGACCAAATCAGAGGCTCTTCTAATGGGAGCAGGCAGTGACCACATCACTAGACTTTCTTATGGGAGCAGACAGTGACCACATCACAAGCTCTTCTTATGAGAGCAGACAGTGACCACATCACAGGCTCTTATGGGAGCAGGCAGTGACCACATCATAGGCTCTTATGGAACCAGGCAGTTATCACTTAACAGACCCTTCTTATGGGACCAGGCAGTGACTAAATCTCAGGCCTTCTTGTGGAACCAGGCAGTGACCACATCACAGGCTCTTCTTATGGAACCAGGCAGTTACTACACCACAGGCCCTTCTTATGGGAGCAGACAGTGACCACATTACAGGCCCTTCTTATTAGAGATGTGCGGGCTCGGATTTCAGAGATCTGAGCCCCCATGGACGTCATCATTCCGAGTCCGATTCCGAGCAGCGCTCGGAGATTCCCACCTGACTCGGGTCCATCCGCGTGATTAGAACGTCATCTCCCGGCGCCGGATTTCGCGAGGCTTTATAAGCGGCTGCCGCGCCCGCCATCTTCACTCCAGTCTAGTAGTGGGTTGGGAGAGGATGTGTTGGTGCTGCTGCTGGGGCTTAAACTTGAGCTTGACCTTGAGCTTGAGCGCAATATTTTTCAATCGCTGGTGCTGTCTCTCAGTGCTGCTGTGTAGTCTAACTGTGTACTTGTAGTACTACTGTCTCCTCTGTGCGGTCTACCTCTGGTGTGCTGTGCTGTAATTAATTATTTTATTTGCTGGGGCTGTCTCCCTCAGTGCTGCTGTGTACTCTGTTCTCCTCTCTGCTTAGAACAGTCTAACTGTGTACCTGTAGTACTACTGTCTCCTCTGTGCTGGGGCCTACCTCTGGTGCTGTGCTGTGCAGGCTGTAATATTATATTATATATTAATAATTAATTAATTATATTATATATATAGTCCACTGGTGCTGCCTGCACTGAATCTGCCAGTATTATTTAGTTACTCAGTCCACTGTTGCCACTGGCAGTGCTTCTGCCTACCTAGTGTACCTACCTAGTACATACTAGGCTGCTATATCTAATTTAATTAAAAAATAATACTTGTGCTGTGTGGGACTGTAAAAAATAATTCCATGCTGCTGGTGCACTGACGTGTGCCACTGCCAAGCAGTACCTAATATAAAATTAATTATTATATAAATTCTGCTGGTGCACTGCATAAAGCTACTGGTGGTGTGTAATATAATAACTACCTTTTGTGGTGACCACTGGCAGTGCTACTGCCTGCCTGCCTACCTACCTAGTAGTTTATTTTCTCTACCTACTAGGCTGCTATATTATTAATATTTAATTGAATTATATATAGTCCACTGGTGCTGCCTATACTGAATACTGTGAATAGAGGTTGCCAGTATTATTTACTCAGTCCACTGTTGCCACTGGCAGTGCTACTGCCTAAGTGTACCTACCTAGTAGTACAACTACATACTAGGCTGCTATATCTAATTTAATTAAAAAATAATACTTGAGTTGTGTGGGACTGTAAAAAATAATTCCATGCTGCTGGTGCACTGATGTGTGCCACTGAGTGTCACTGCCAAGCAGTACCTAATAATAAAATTAATTATTATAAATTCTGCTGGTGCACATACTAGTATTGCTGACATATCTACCTGTCTTGTGCCTAGTACTGCCGTATTTACCTGTCTGGTGCCTAGTACTGCCATATCTACCTGTCTGGTGCCTAGTACTGCCGTATCTACCTGTCTGGTTTGGGGCCCACTGCCTTATACTGTCGTATCTACTGTCTGGTGCCTAGTACTGCCGTATCTACCTGTCTGGTCTGGGGCCCACTGCCTAATACTGTCATATCTACTGTCTGGTGCCTAGTACTGCCGTATCTAGCTGTCTGGTGCCTAGTACTGCCGTATCTACCTGTCTGGTCTGGGGCCCACTGCCTAATACTGCCGTATCTACCTGTCTGGTGCCTAGTACTGCCGTATCTACCTGTCTGGTGCCTAGTACTGCCGTATTTACCGCTGCAGTGTCACTCTTACATGAGCCACGTGTTTGTGCCGCACACTTGTGTGGCTTAGCATAGTTATCCAGCTACCTCGGTGCAACCTTTTGCCCTAAAAACAATATTGTGAGGTGTTCAGAATAGACTGGAAATGAGTGGAAAGGAATGTTATTGAGGTTAATATAGCGTAGGAGCAAAAAAAAAAAAAAATTCTGTGATTTTAGCAGTTTTTAAGCTTTTTTAACAAAAAAATCAGAACCCAAAACCCAAGAAATCCAAACACAAAACACTTAGGAGGTGTTTTGCCAAAACCCATTAGAACCCAAAACCTCAAGGTAATCAGAACCCAAAACCCAAAACCCGAAAAGTGGCCGGTGCACATCCCTACTTCTTATGGGAGCAGACAGTTACCACATCATTGGCTCTTCTCATGGGAGCAGAAAGTGACCAAATCACAGGCGCGTCTTATGGGAGCAGGCAGTGACCACGTCATAGGCTCTTATGGATTCTTATGGGACCAGGCAGTGACTAAATCTCAGGCCGTCTTATGGAACCAGGCAGTGACCACATCACAGGCTTTTCTTATGGGAGCATGCAGTGACCACATGTCAGGCCCTTCTTACGAGAGCAGGCAGTGACCACATCACAGGCCCTTCTTACGGGAGCAGGCAGTGACCTCATCACAGGTCCTTCTTACGAGAGCATGCAGTGACCACATCACAGGTCCTTCTTACTGGAGCAGGCAGTGACCACATCACAGGCCCTTCTTACGGGAGCAGGCAGTGACCTCATCACAGGTCCTTCTTACGAGAGCATGCAGTGACCACATCACAGGTCCTTCTTACAGGAGCATGCAGTGACCACATCACAGGTCCTTCTTACGGGAGCATGCAGTGACCACATCGCAGGCATTTCTTACGGGAGCAGGCAGTGACAACATCACAGGTCCTTCTTACGGGAGCATGCAGTGACCTCATCACAGGTCCTTCTTATGGGAGCAGGCAGTGACCACATCACAGGTTCTTCTTACGGGAGCATGCAGTGACCTCATCACAGGTCCTTCTTATGGGAGCATGCAGTGACCACATCACAGGTCCTTCTTACGGGAGCATGCAGTGACCTCATCACAGGTCCTTCTTATGGGAGCATGCAGTGACCACATCACAGGTCCTTTTTATGGGAGCAGGCAGTGACCACATCACAGGTCCTTCTTATGGGAGCATGCAGTGACCACATCACAGGTCCTTCTTACGGGAGCATGCAGTGACCTCATCACAGGTCCTTTTTATGGGAGCAGGCAGTGACCACATCACAGGTCCTTCTTATGAGAGCAGGCAGTGACCACATCATAGGCTCTTATGGGAGCAGGCAGTGACCAATTAACAGACCCTTCTTATGGGGCCAGACAGTGACTAAATCTCAGGCCTTCTTATGGAACCAGGCAGTGACCACATCACAGGCTCTTCTTATGGAACCAGGAAGTGACCACAACACAGGCTTTTCTTATGGGAGCAGGCAGTGACCACATCATAGGTCCTTCTTACGGGAACAGACAGTGACCACATCACAGGTCTTCTTATGGAACCAGGCAGTGACTAAATATCAGGTCTTCTTATAGGAGCAGGCAGTGACCACATCCCTGGTTCTTCTTATGAGAGCAGGCATTGACTAAATATCAGGCCTTTTTATGGAATCAGGCAGTGAACATGTTAAAAGATAAAACTGGTGCCAATGTTTGTGTTCTCTAGAGCCTGGATTTAGTTGAGATGGGTAACTGGATCCAGGATTAGTGAGACCGTGGAGAGAAAATTCACATCTTTTCCAATTAGATGTTTTGCTCTTGACAGGATTTTGTATCAGCAATTTTATTTTGCATCTCTCTCTTCAACTCTAAATCCCTGGTATTACAACACAGATTATGTGGATGGAAGTGTTTGTATTACCAACAGAACAGGTAACATGAACACCGCTCAGATCCAATATACAGTGCAGCGGACAGCTGCAGCACATCCAATATAATATGAGGGAGCAAAGACAGGAAAATCCAGATTAAACTTGTAAAAATAAATGAGCTTTTCAGTACCTCAGAGATAGATAAAGATTAGAGAAAGATACAGTGGAAAAGTTGCCTATGGCAACCAGTGGTGGCTCTTACCCTTTTGGAGGAGGGGGGCTGCCGCAATGCACCCAAATCCCCCCCCCCCCCCCCCACCGCTGCCGCTGCACTCCCTGGTCCGGCCACCAGTAAATTCATACATAATGCGCATGATCTAGCCCAAGCCTCCTTGGGCTGCCTTTGCAGCAGCGCCGGAGGCTTAATCAGGTTCCCAGATTCGGCGCACCGGAGTATTTTCTGCTGTACTGCGCATGCACAGAACCCGTTTTGGGGGCTGCCGTGCATTTGTGCACAGAGAGGCATCCCGGGGGGAGGGAACACCTCCCAATGTGACTGCCTTGAGTCACTGCCAGTCACATTGAAGCCAGAGCAGTCTCACAGACTGCATTTGGCTTCACTTTAGGCAGAGACAGTGGCAGATTTTACCTTGGGGTGCTGCAGCCCTGCAGCCCATAGGTAAAAACCGCCACTGATGGCAACCAATGATTGGCTGCTATACTTTATCTTTCCACCATAGTGGGAGCAGGAGATTTGGGGCCTTATTCGCAACAAAAATACGTTCGCACGGGGACTGATGGTGGAGCTGTGCGCATTTCTGCGCATGTGCATACGTAGCGTGTGTGCACCCACGGTGAGTAGACTGTTCACTGTGTGCACGCACCCAGGACAACGGGTGGGGGACAAAGCGGGGTGTAGGTCGGCGGGCATCTCAATTAGCATATGGGAACACTCAGTGTTTCATGGGCGTTCCCATGAGAACGCTGGGCGTTCTCATGCTGAGGAGGCCATGACGCGGGTGTGTCCCTCAGAGATTCTCCGGGGCAAGATGTCCCATTTTAATGGGTCAAATATGGAGCCTAAAGGAAGAAAAATCGGTCACTACTGTGGCCTTAGAGTGCGCCTGGAGGAGTTGTGTCGCAGAAGCTGCAGTTTCGAAAATGGGATGTCAGTCCCAAACAACAATGGTAAAGAAAAGGGGAGGGTGAAACTGCGCTAAAACTGAAATATGCAACAGGTGTAAGTAAAAGTACAAATATTTATTAATATAAAATATTGAATATAAAACATATATAAAGCGGGATTACATATCCCATAAAAGCATGAGTACCATATGCGTTTTGTGTGAGATTATAGTCACCCACAATGTGCTGCACAGTCCTGAGTCCGTTCCTAGATTGCCTCTGTAGTATTGTCCCGATTCACTTGATTAGGAGAATAGTATCTCCACTCCAGGGAGCTCCTTGATGTTAGGTAGGTGCTCTACCTGGGATTAGATGATGGGGACCAGGGAGCACTAGATGTTGTTAGGTGCTCTACCCGGTTGTAGATGTTGTAGCCCCAAAATATAGGTGGATGCTGGTGGGGACCAGGGAGCGCCAGATGTTGTTATTAGATGCTCTACCTGGTGATGGATGTTATGGCCCCAATTGCAAACTGTTGGGAAGAAGTTCCAAGGCTGGTTCGGTCACAGGATGGAGGTGATGACTGCAAATCAGCTGTGGGTGTCCTAGGGTCTCATTCACCGACGCGTTTCGCTGTATAAGCTTTATCAAGGTGATGCTTCTGGTATCATGGAGTAGTGTTTATATACCCTCTCTAATAGAGATAGTAATTACCACCTGTTGCATGTTAATTACTGAGAGCTAATCTCATAAACATTTTCCACATCTAGAGTTATCATGAAGAATAGGAGACAAAACTATAACTATTGATAACCTTTTTGTGCAAAAACGAGCGTTATAAAGTACATAAAAATGAAGTTCATTTATTTCTATACATCAGACCCGTTTCCGGATATCCGGATACCTCATTTCCGGGTCAGGTGAACCGCACATGCGTTCCACCAGTCCTGAGCGTTCTAGCTGCTATTACAGCCTATTGTGCCCTTAACAAAGATGGCGCGGAGCGCACTTCCGGGTGCTACACAGCGCGATATGCTCCTTCCCGGATTTATTGAGCTTATACTGCGTGTTGCCCAGTAATCTGTCCTCCTTTTGCGGGGAACGGATGGAAGGGAACTTTATGTTCCTATCTGCAGTGTCTCTCCACTCGGGGAGCGCATGTGCAGTTGTACATAGTTACATTCGGGATACTTGTGGATTATTAGTACCTAGATCCACTCAGCATAGCATACATATATAACATAGTATTAAGCATAACAGTTATAGAGGATATTAAGTTTATATCAGAAATTAGGGATTTGTTCATTCGCTATATTAGCTATCTGCATATTATTTGCGTGTCTTAGATGATATTCATGGACATACACGATATTACAGTCAAAAGACAGATTAGGTACAAAAGGCTGTACTTATATATAATCAAAAAATGAATAATTAGAAAGTGGACTGAATATGTCTATGATGATATAATATTTTGGTTAGTACTGTGTAAATGGGCATATATATAGTTCGATAGCATATATTTCTGACCTGTATGATTCTATACCGTTAGAATATATTTTAGACCTAATATGATTTTAAATGGTCAAAATTAAGACTATATCCTCATACAGAAGGGATATTCTTTTTGGTTAGATTACAATCTAGGGATGATATGTACACGGACATATACAGAGAACTAGAAGGATACTAAGAAACTGGAAAGACACTATAGAACACCAAAAAATACTAATATAAAGGGGGGGGGGGCACATGGTAAGTGGGGGGAATTTTTGTACACAAATCAGTCTATGGACAAATGGGGTAGGGGTGGGCGGGAGATACATACGGATGATGTACACATTGGTCTTAGATGTACTCTGTATCTATTAATCTGGGTATATTGTTTGTGCAGGATGTCTAGATTACTGTGTTTAACTCCACGGCCTCATTCAGTCCCCCTGGATATATGGAGTCCATCCTGTACATCCAATACACCTCTTGCCTGCATAATGTTTTGTAACGGTCTCCCCCTCTCAGGGTCCTCCTAATGTGTTCTAGGCCCACTAGTCTTAGGCTTTTTGGGTCCCCTGCATGATGTTCATGGAAGTGTCGGGACACACTATGTGTTAGTACATGTTTCATAATATTACGCCTATGTTCTAGGAACCGAACCTTGATCTTCCTTGTAGTTCGTCCTACATAGAGGAGTTTGCACTCACAGCTCAACATATAGATGGTATAGCTGGTGTTGCAATTTATGAAGCTGTCAATTTTGACATTATTGCCCTCTCTATCTTTTTCGTCATGGCAATTCCTGTGTTCGATGTATTCACAGGTGGTGCATCTTGATGTACCACATCTAAAGAAACCTTTAGGTTGGTTTCCAAGCCAGGTAGTGGGACCCTCTACATCTTGTGCTGGTGAAATGGGTTTAAGAAAACTGGGGGCCAGGGAACTTTTAATGGATTTATTTTTCTTAAATACAAACAATGGTTTGGGGGGGATGACGTCTGCCAAAAGATGGTCCTGTTTTAGTATTCTATAGTTTCTTCCTATTATTTTTCTAATTTCGTCCGAATGACTATTGAATGTGGATACATAAGTTATTTGTTGGTTCTTTTCTACGGGTTGTTTAGGTTTGGTTTGGAGAAGTGTTGCTCTATCCAAAGATAGTACCTCCTCATATGCTTTTTTTGTAAATTTTTCAGGATATCCCCTCTGTGTAAAGGAGATTAGCATTTCCTTTGCCTGTTTCTCGAACGTCTCTTTGCTGGTGCAGTTACGATATAGCCGCATCATCTGCCCTTTGGGGATCCCCTTTTTCCAAGGAGGATAGTGTGCACTATCAAAATGAAGATAGGCATTTGTGCCCACTTCTTTGATGAAGTTAGATGGAATTATGTTGGGGCCTTGTGTCTCAATAGTCAGATCCAGGAAGGTAGTCCGTTTCCTGTCCAAGTGATGCGTGAACTGTAAATTATAAGGGTTGGAATTTAAGTGATCAACAAAAGAAAGTGCCTGAGTGTGATCCCCGTCCCAGATGATGAATAAATCGTCGATATAACGGCCTTAGAGGACCAGATTCGCCCCGAACTCGCCACCCCAGATGTACCGCTGCTCCACCTCCCCCATATATAGGTTAGCGTAGCTCGGGGCAAACCTGGTCCCCATGGCCGTCCCCATCACCTGTAAATAAAAAGTGTCTTGAAACAAAAAATAATTGTGCCGTAATATATATGCAATTGAGTCTACTATGAATTTTTGGTGTCTCTCCCCCAGGTCCCCATCTTCGGATAATCTCCGGGTGATAACTTGTAGTCCTGTTTCATGTGGAATATTAGAGTAAAGACTGGTGACATCCAAAGTTAGAAAGGAATACAGATGGGGCAGGTCCCATCCTTGCTGGCGGGTCGCCAGAACGTACGCGCTGGCGACCCGCCAGCAGCCACGCCAGCGAAGAGACTGAGACGCGCGTGCATCTCACGTGCACGCGCGTCTCAGTCTCCGTCGCTAGCGCGACGGAAACCCTGTCCGTCTCCGCCTCAGGGAGACGGACAGGGTTAGGGGGGGGGTTAGGGGGGGTGCGGGCAGGGGGCGGGGACCCCGGGTTACCGCCGGCAAGCCGGCGGGGACCTGGGGAAACGTATGGAAGCGCCGTCGGAAGGGGACGCGCGCGCCTCTCGTGCGCGCGCGTCCCCTTCTCACGATCGCCATGGCGCTGGCGGGGGATGGCGGCTGGCGACGCCAGCGCCATCCCCTGCCAAGATGGGAAAAGACCCATCTGTAAGTATCCTTCCATTGGATGTCTTTAATTAACTGTAAAAAATGTATAGTGTCTTTTATGTGGGACCTGAGGGTAGAGACACGTGGTTGAAGATGTGAGTCGACATAAAATGATAAATTGGATGAAAGTGATTGAATTCCAGAAATTATAGGACGCCCAGGGGGTGAAGTGAGAATTTTGGGTACTTGTTTCCTAGCACGGCCACACCGATATCAATCTTGACAGTCTTGAGCATCGCGTCGCATCGGTGGTTTTTTTGTATGGTTACGATGCTCCCGACCGATAAGATACCCCCGATATACTTATGTGCTCACGATGTCTTTTTTTCGCGTCGGTATTCATATCGGCATCTTGTTGATTGAGTCGGGGCCCTTTCAATTGTGTACCCCCGACCGACGCGATACTACCGATTTACTTCTTTTCTCACGATCTTTCACGATCTTTCTATTAAATCGCGTCGGTCGCGTCGCATGTTTAAGGAAAACCCCCCGATGCTCACGATGCACACGATTTTCATCTGTCCCATTGGCCCAACGATTTTCCCGCTGTTTAGGCCCTTTTTAATAGGCCCAATTAATCTATATAGTCCAACCCCCTATAAAATCTCCCTAGTACCATATGTTTTAATGTGTTGGAATGTGTGTTTCTATGTCAATATGAAATCTTCCCTCTGTAATCTGCTCAGTTACAGCATCAATGTCAATATTTATTGTGATAGTCCGGCCCCTTACTTTGACAGCCCCTTCTGTTTTATTTTCCCCTACTGCCTTTGTGGGTTTGTCTCGGTAGGAGTGAGACGTGTATTCAGTTGCTGGTGATTTCTTGGCTGATTGATCCTTTGCTGGTGATATCTCCCTGATTGATCTTGTGCTTTGAATACTATTTGCTGTTGTTCCTGAGCCTTGTGCTGCGGATTGCTGCTGATCGAGTGGATTATTGCTGATCCTGATTATTCTGCGATTGATTTCTGCTGATTCTGACCCTGAGCCGTGCTGATCTTTAGTCCTGAGCTGTGGATTGGTCTGCTGTGGAGTGCTCTGTGGGTGATTTCGTGACCTCTGAGATGGCTGAAGTGAATATGTTCTCACTGCCTACAAGTGAGGAGGAGGCAGTGGCGTTTCTGCAGCGCCATCATCTGCTGCCATCAGAGGCTACGTGCGACAATGGTCATCCGATGCGGCTGAATTTGAAGGAGACCATGTGGCGCTGTAATGTGAGGGACTGCCGTTTGAAGAGGAGTCTGAGAGCAGGACTGTTCTTTCCTGGCTGTCGTTTGCCTTTCTTAACGCTGGTCCGCTTCATATTTTCCTGGGTGCAGGAATTTACCAGCATTGACTACTGCGAGAAGAATTTGTCCCTCTCTAAGAAGACGGCTGTCCTGTACAATAAGTACATGAGGGAGGCCTGCCTGCTGGACCTCATGGCGCAGCCGCAGCGCCGGATTGGAGGTCCCGGCATGATCGTTGAGGTGGATGAGACCCTCTTCGTGAAAAGGCAGGCAAATGTTGGCCGAGTTTTGCCTCAGCAATGGGTATTTGGTGGCATATGCAGAGAAACAGGGCAGTGTTTCGCCACCAAGGTTGCCACTCGGGACGCCAACACCCTCATGGAAGCTATCCTGCAGTTTGTGGAGCCGGGGTCTCATGTGTACACTGATTGCTGGAGAGCGTACAGCACGGCCCAGCTGAATGCTGCAGGATATGAGCATGCCCAGGTGAACCACCGGTATAACTTTGTCGACCCTACAACAGGGGTTCACACCCAGAATGTGGAAAGGATGTGGGGGGCATGCAAGTGGCGGAATAAACGCCACAGGGGCACCGCCAGGCATATGCTCCAGAGCTATCTTGAAGAATTCATGTGGCGGAAGAGCCTGGGACAAGATAACCCTTTTGCCCGCATACTATTTGCCTTGACTTTATTGCCCAAGGACTCTTGATATTACCCCCATTTCTTTTTCCCCCATTAATGCTCATGTAATATGTTTTGTTTGCAATGACTTATATACAGTTTTTCTATTTTCATTTGAAAAGTAAAATTTCACAAATGCTTTTAAAACACTTGTGTTTCTTGTCTCAGGTGAATGATTTGTGATGGATGAATGCTATGGGTGAGTGTAGTGGACCACTAAGTCAAAATCGTGGTAAGCGCAGCAAACCCCAAGAAGCGTGTGTGGGTTATTAACATTATAATTTGCATAGGCTTCTGGGGCTTGTGGCCCTCACCATGGTTTGGACACAGAGACCCACTTTTTTTAAGCATACTAAGCATGATCAACTTGAAGTTGACATGTTTAGTCGACATGTCGACATGATACACATGTTGACATGTTTAAAAGCATATCGCGTCGGCCGCAATGTACTGTGAGCTTAACAGCTCAATGCTGCCGACCGACATGTACTTGTATAAGCACTATATAGTGCTTAATACTGATCTTAACATGTCCGTCGCGTCGGGGCCATTTTACAACGGCTCCGACCGACGCGATCGATCAGTATAAGCACTATACAGTGCTTAATACTGTTCTTAACATGTCCGTCGCGTCGGGAGCATTTTACAATGGCTCCGACCGACGCGATCGATCAGTATAAGCACTATACAGTGCTTAATACTGTTCTTAACATGTACGTCGCGTCGGGAGCATTTTACAATGGCTCCGACCGACGCGATCGATCAGTATAAGCACTATACAGTGCTTAATACTGTTCTTAACATGTCCGTCGCGTCGGGAGCATTTTGCAATGGCTCCGACCGACGCGACCGATCAATTTCGAAGTAACTCCCCGTATTACGCGCTACACCGTCAATATACAAAGAAATATCGCGTCGGTCGGTCTTATGCATTGTCGTGAGCGTAACATCACCCCCCGACCGACGCGATATTTCTGCCTGCCGGAAAAAACGCGCCAAAAGCACTCTGGGGAAGGACATCAGCAGCCATTTTGATGGTAATCAGTCAGAATACGCAGCAGCTGTGTCTGGCTCCCTGCCCCTGCACAAAACAGTAAGTAGATTTTGAGAATTACTGAGCATAGGTGGGCCTTTGGGTTTGTGAGGAATATATACAGGCTTGGGAGGGTGGGAGGGGGTGGGGGGGGGGATTTGGAGGGGTGGGGGCGCTTACTGTGGTTATACATGTGTCCTTCATATACAGTGCTTAAAGTGGTCCAGGGGAGGTGGTGGAACTCACCTTTGCTGCCATTCGCGCCCCCCCAACAATATATGTCACAGCCAGGATGGGTGCTAGGGTGTTAGCGCCACCCTACAAGCTTTACATTTCTGGTCTATCATACACACACCCATGAATAGAATCATGTGGGGCACATAATGCCACCTCTAATTGAAATTATGGTGAAAAGTGGCAAACAAGCCCCAAAAAAGTAAGAACCATAACAATGCGCGCCGTAGGCGCGCTGAAAAATTTAGGGCATGGCTTTGTGGAACATGGGGATTATGCACACCGTAATAGCCATTACATACTGCACATCTACATTACACCGCCTACATAACACCGCACGTCCGAGTCTCCCACATCACGCTGCCCATCCCCATTCCCTACATCATGCTGCACATTCCTGTACCCTACATCACGCTGCACATCCCTGTACCCTACATCACACTGCAAGTCTATGTACTCTACATCTCACCGCCTACATAACACTGCATGTCCCTGTCACCTACAGTACATCACGCCACACATCTCCAACCCCATGCATCACGCAATACATCTCCATCCCCTAAATCACACTGCACAACCCCACACCATGCTGCAAGGTTCCGTTCCCTACATCATGCCGCATGTCACATACCCTGCATCACACCCCAACATGACATCATTTGCAGAATAAGGACATCATATACAACATTGGCACATGTGTTAAAGTGACAGAATTATAAAACCAATGATGTCATGGCCAGCACAGGGCCCCTCACCTTGATCTTTTTCCTGCTCTCTCCGCTGCTTTGGCCTGCACTGATCTGGACATACTGCTGCTCCCCCAGGCCCCACATCATTGAGATAACAGCTGTGCAGTCAGTAGTACACAGCCTCAGGCTCTGTGACCATTACCATTTTGTTGGTGAGTTAGTGTACTGTACACTAACTCACCAACAAAATGGTAATGGTCACAGAGCCTGAGGCTGGAGCAGGAGGTGGAGGAGAAGCAGACTGAGTGCGCACTGCGCAGTAAAATGGAAAATGGCGCCGAGGCCAGAGAAAAGGCCCGCCAACGCCACCCCCCCCCCCCCTCCCTAACTCAATCCCTCCGCGTCCCCCACCCACCTCCCCACAGAAGCCAAAAGCACAGACTTACTTGTTGGGGGGGTAATATAGTTGAACAACTTGTCCAACATGTATGATGTCTCCTGGCGGGGGCTACTAGTAGCGGAGGCAGCGTGTGGTAAGCGCTGGAACCGAGGCTACACAGCGTCCACTACGCTCGAGCTTGCAGCCGTGACAGCCTGCGCATAAGCGCAGGTCCCTCCTCTGTCCCCCCTTGGTGGCCAATCCGAACAGCAGGAGGGGGAGGCAGTCAGGTCAGTCCCCGCCCGGCGCTGTGTACCGCTCGGCGCTCATAGTCACAGCCGCCTGTCACTCAATAGAGTCTCTATTGTGACAGGCGGCTGTGACTGTGAGCGCCAAGCGGTGCACATAGACACAGTCACGGCAGCCGCAGCAGTAGCACTAGCACCCACATCGGCGTGTCCCGTCCCCGCGCATTGAGAGATCCATATGGATTCTCGGCAGGGCGGCAGCAGCAGCAGGCTGGGTGGGCGAAGGAGGCGGAACTGAGTTCCGGCTTCAATTTGAACTGCCGGAACTCAGTTCTGGTGCGTTCCGGCCCACTTTAACCCCTGTTCATATATCATTTTTTTGAGGATTAGGGGGTTAGCATTGGCTGTATAGAGTGGATAATGCTTATGTTCAAGGGGTAGTGCTTATCTAAATAGCTAGAAAGTGCTTATGTGCAGTAGTTTAGGAAGTGTATGACTTTAGTGTCATGGCAATAATGATAATCTGGATAAAACAGGTTTATGTGCAGAGGATATCATGTGCCTGGAAATGATGTACTGTGTGTTATAATACATACAGAATAGTCTGTTGTTTCTGATAGTAATGCATGGTGACATAGACTGTAATGATTTCTTGGTACATATTTGTAAAATAGAGCAGTTTGACGTGTCTTGTGCTTGTTATTGAAATGGTGCAGCAGGCAGTATGCTGTGTCTACTTTATAGTAATGTGCATGTAAAGTGGTTGGTAATCGAAGTGTGAAATGGCCCCCACAATTGTTAACACCACCCCCACTATCCACGTGCACCCGAAGCGTGGCGAGCGCAGCGGTACGCGTCCTCCGACCTTTTCATGCCCTACTATCCACGTCGGCGTGGAGTTGAGAATATAATAGTGTGGCGAGCGCAGCGAGCCACCGAGGCCCAAAGCGTGGCGAGCGCAGCGAGCCCCGCGAGGGGACGCGGATACCTTCACAGGTATACGCGTCCCCTCACGGGCTTCACAGGTGTCCGTGGTGATGTGGACACCTGTGAAGCCCGCGAGGGGACGCGCTTACCTGTGAAGGTATCCGCGTCCCCTCGCGGGGCTCGCTGCGCTCGCCACGCTTCGGGCTCGGTGGCTCGCTGCGCTCGCCACACTATTCTATTCTCAACTCCACGCCGACGTGGATAGTAGGGCATGAAAAGGTCGGAGGACGCGTACCGCCGCCCCTCGCGGGGCTCGCTGCGCTCGCCACGCTTCGGGTGCACGTGGATAGTGGGGGTGGATTTGTATGTCATTGGATTTTGATTAATGCTGTTTTTTTTATTTTTTATGTGGAATTGCAGTTGCTGTTATTGGTGAATTGACTCCCCAAAAAAAATAAATATATATATCTCCAGTTCTGCACCGAATAATGTAAGTTGTGCTTAAATTGTGCTTCTAATTAATTTGTTAATGTTCCTCAAAATGCCTTTTTTTTCAGTGTACCACCCCCACTATCCACGTGAACCCGAAGCGTGGCGAGCGCAGCGAGCCCCGCGAGGGGCGGCGGTACGCGTCCTCCGACCTTTTCATGCCCTACTATCCACGTCGGCGTGGAGTTGAGAACAGAATAGTGTGGCGAGCGCAGCGAGCCACCGAGCCCGAAGCGTGGCGAGCGCAGCGAGCCCCGCGAGGGGACGCGGATACCTTCACAGGTAAGCGCGTCCCCTCGCGGGCTTCACAGGTGTCCGTGGTGATGTGGACACTTGTGAAGCCCGCGAAGGGACGCGTTTACCTGTGAAGATATCCGCGTCCCCTCGCGGGCTTCACAGGTGTCCGTGGTGATGTGGACACCTGTGAAGCCCGCGAGGGGACGCGCTTACCTGTGAAGGTATTTGCGTCCCCTCGCGGGGCTCACTGCGCTTGCAACGCTTCAGGTGCGTGTGGATAGTGGAGGGACACAAATATATAATTACTTCTGTTGTCAAATGTGGTGTAAATTGCATTTATTATATCATATGCTATCAATATCTCAGATAAAAGCTTTGTTTTTTTCTCGGATTCTATTTCAGTTTGATTGTGATTTTTTGGCCCTTTAAGGGAATTCGTTTGAAACTCTCTTCATTTTTTTACACCTGCTACTGACTGAGGTAAATATTAGTCGTTTTTTTGTAGTGTGTTAATGAATAACAGTGCAGTGCGTTAATTTTTTTTTTTTTTTTTTTTACAGAATGGCCCGTCAGGTCGATAAACACCTCATGAAGAAGTTGATCGATCTCTACAAAGAGAATAGATGTCTGTGGCGACAAGATCACATAGATTTTCACAACCAGGCAAAGAGGAATGAGGCCTTTGGGAAGATCTCGGCCTACGCTATGAGACGTGTCCCTAATGCAGACGTCACGTGGGTCCGAAAGAAGTTTACTAATATGCGGACAGTGCTGGTGAAGGAGCACAATCGGGTCCAGCAGTCGCGATCTTCAGGAACTGACCCTGCAGATGTGTACCAGCCAAAGTTGTGGTACTATGACCGTATGCTCTTTATTGTGGAGGATCAAGGAAGGAGGGAAACAGAGGGAGCTGCTACGGATGAAGACTCTTCATCCAGTGCACAGGAGAGTGCTGACGTAGTAAGTATCTAGTTCAAAAATGTTCTGCATGTAAATGTAAGTGAAATGCAATGTTTTAACTTTTTTTTTTTTTTTTTTTTTTCGTTTTAGGTAGTTCCCTCTGAGTCAACGCAGCAGGGTGAGTCGTCGTCGGAGGTGGCGCCTCCTGTGGTGGCGAGCACGTCATCAGCTCCCCCCAGGAGGCGTAGAAGGAGACAGGCGACAAGACCTGCTGCTACCGGCCAAGAATATTGCTGCCCCTACAAGGAGGAAGCAGTAAACAATCCCCCAGATGATTGCAAAATGTTTACCAATCATGTGTGCGCAGAAATGCGAAAGTGGAAGGGTTCAACACAACACCACTTTAAGCGTGTGCTGTATGGCCTGATGTTGCAGGCAGCAGAGGATGATATCTGTGCTGACTGCAACGGAACGTCATGCCGCAATGCGCACAGACAGCCACCATGCCCACACCCACATCACCCCCCCATGTTCAGTGCGCCGGTTGCTCCTCCGCCTGCCCCTTACTATGCGCCGGGACCCCCTATGCCACCTCCCACTGATCCCTCGACTTTGCCTGGGACTGTGTACTCCGCATTGCGGAATGTGCAGACCCCCACCCCAGGCGAAGAGCGTTATTTAAATTATTAATTTGGCTAATTTGACTTTTAATTTATGATTTGGCAGCAATGTTCTTGTTTCTCTTCCTTTCTGAGTTCTCTATAATAATCAGTTTTTAGTCATGTACTACAATTTTGGTTGGTGAACGTTGCAGTGCGGTCTTCCTGAATTTTGCGATGGCTGTACTAGTTTTGCTCCTTCACTAACCACTGTTCTGCATATTTGTAACTTCTTTCGGATTCATGTGATTGTTTGCATTAGTGGGCACAGTTTTGTAGTGTGCCGTGATCTTCCCATGCCTCATTTCAATTTGCCTGGTTGTGATAGCCAGGCATCTATTCTCTTTGTACTGATCGATCAACTTCTTCTGAGTTTGTATTGTGTGTGTTTAATTGAAAAAAATGTGAAAAAGTAAAAAAAAAAAAAAAAAAAATGATATTCATATTGTTAAAAAAAAAAAAAAAAAAGAAAAAAGATATAAAAAAAATGACATTTATATTGTTAAAAAAGAAAAAAAAAAGAAAAAAGAAAAAAAACATAATATTTCTATTTATTGCTTAAAATAAAGCTGTATTTAATGTATATTTTTTTGTATGTAATGGTCAAAATTAAAGAAATGGTAAAAATGTTGCCGTAACAAAAAAATTAACGTAAAAAAAAAAAAAGGTTTTCAATAAGTAAAAAAAAAAATAAACTTAAAAAAAAAAAAGTTTTTCAATAAAAGTGGTTAAATCTATTATCATGTGTCGTGTTATTTATTATTTCAGGTGTAAATGTGGGGTTAAATTTGAAGCAGCCATGTGAAACCATGAGATGGGTGCTTCAGTGCTCCCGATGGGACCGATAGTTCAGGTGTAGTTATAAATAGGGTGTAAAGTGTAAATGGGTGCTTGCAATAAAAAACATTGCGTCGCTCGCGTCAGGGGCATTGAATACTGACATTCAGTGCTCCCGATGGGACCGATAGTTCAGGTGTACTTAGAAATAGGGTGCAAACTGTATTTGTGGGTGTAAATATGGGGTTCAATTGGAAGCAGCCATGTGAAACCATGAAATGGGTGCTTGCAATAAAAAACATTGCGTCGCTCGCGTCAGGGGCATTGAATAATGACATTCAGTGCTCCCGATGGGACCGATAGTTCAGGTGTACTTAGAAATAGGGTGCAAACTGTATTTGTGGGTGTAAATATGGGGTTCAATTGGAAGCAGCCATGTGAAACCATGAAATGGGTGCTTGCAATAAAAAACATTGCGTCGCTCACGTCAGGGGCATTGAATACTGACATTCAGTGCTCCCGATGGGACCGATAGTTCAGGTGTACGTAGAAATAGGGTGCAAACTGTATTTGTGGGTGTAAATGTGAGGTTCAATTGGAAGCAGCCATGTGAAACCATGAAATGGGTGCTTGCAATAAAAAACATTGCGTCGCTCACGTCAGGGGCATTGAATACTGACATTCAGTGCTCCCGATGGGACCGATAGTTCAGGTGTACTTAGAAATAGGGTGCAAACTGTATTTGTGGGTGTAAATATGGGGTTCAATTGGAAGCAGCCATGTGAAACCATGAAATGGGTGCTTGCAATAAAAAACATTGCGTCGCTCACGTCAGGGGCATTGAATACTGACATTCAGTGCTCCCGATGGGACCGATAGTTCAGGTGTACTTAGAAATAGGGTGCAAACTGTATTTGTGGGTGTAAATGTGAGGTTCAATTGGAAGCAGCCATGTGAAACCATGAAATGGGTGCTTGCAATAAAAAACATTGCGTCGCTCGCGTCGGGGGCATTGAATACTGACATTTAGTGCTCCCGATGGGACCGATATATGGTAATACACCCGATATCGGTGATTTCTTCAATTATCGCGTCGGTCGCGTCGGGGACAATGAATACTGGCATTTAGTGCTCCCGATGGGACCGATATCTGGTAATCCACCCGATTTCGGGAAATTCTTCAATTATCGCGTCGGTCGTGTCGCGGTAATTGAAGCATGGTACACGATACACACGATTACAAAAAATCAAGAGAATCGCGTCCGTCGGGGGTGATCGCGGCCCTTAAAGTGCACTAAATAAGAGCCACGACCACTCCCGATTGTGGCCGTGCTAGGAAACAAGTACCGAATTTTGTGTATTTTGGGCAAATGATAATAAATCGGTGTGGTGGGGTGCTCGTTGTACAGGAAACGGAGTTCCTCCCTGGATATGACCCCGTCCAGTTCAGCTTCTTTCAATAACTTTAGCAGATTGAGGCCAAACTTTTGGGTGGGGTTGCCGTCCAGGACCGTATAGAAACGTGGATCTTTTAATTGGCGAAATGCCTCCTTCACGTATTCTGATCTGTCCTGGACGACAATCCCCCCTCCTTTATCTGCCTCCTTAATGACCAAGGAAGTATCCTTGGTTAGTCTTTGCAAGGCCTGTATTTCTTTTTTATTCAAATTAGACTTCTTTTTTTGAGAACAGGAATTTTGTTCAATTTTTTTCCAAAGATTCTTAAAATCATCAAGGGTGGTCTTATAAAAAGTTTCCACACTGGACCCTTTTGATTTAATGGGAAAGAAGTCTGATCTGGCACGGAATTTGTCACGTGAAATGTCAAAAATCTTTCTGGGTTCAGGGGTTTCCATCTCAAACTCTTCCAGGAGCTCGGTAAGAGCGTTTAGAGCTGGAAGGTCACCCTGATCCAGAATGATGGCGGCTGCCTCATCCCTGTTTTTGTTAAGAATTTGTTTAGCAAAGTACCTCTTGCGACATAGGCTCCTAATAAAACGGTTTAACTCAACAAACAAATTAAAAATATTGGGAGTGGTAACCGGTGCATATTTAAGCCCCTTATTTAGGAGGGACATATCAGCATGGGATAACTCTTTCGACGACAAGTTGTATACTGTTTGTTTTGTATCCTCCTGACTGATCTTTTTGGTTTTCTTTAATCTCTTCTGTTTCGTCTTTTTCCCCCCTCTTCTTCCTCGGAATCTATACTTCTCCCTCTTTTTGCTGTCTCGTGATCCTTGTGGTGGTAAATTTTGGATTTCTTTCTTATATAGGGTCTTTTCTCTAAAAAAACCTCTGAGTGTCTAGGTCTCTGATCTTTTAAGGATTTGGTGGAGGGGTCCCTATCTTTCGGACGGGCCCCTAATATTTTAGGAGTTGTCTGGTTCCTATGGTCAGGTGGGGGACTTCTGTCGGGACAAGGTCTCTGGGTAATGCGGGGATCGGAGTGGTCCCTCCGTCTCTCCGCACGTCCACTGGCATTGTCCTCATTGTAATTCCTCCTCTTTGGTGTTTCTTTAAAATTCCCACTTGGTTTCCTATAGTAACCTTTATTTTGTTTGTAAGGGGTTTTTATTTTCTCATAGTCTCTCTTTTCACTCCTAGTATTAGTATCCTTCCTTTTGTTTCTGTTGTTATTTCTGTATGTTCTAACTGTTCCATTTTTGTAATCATCTAGATCCCTTTGGTATTTTTTGCATTTCATTTCTATCACTGATTGCTCAAATTTACAAATTTTCTCATTAACCTGTATGTCTCTCTCTTTAAATTCGGATGTGTTTCTATCTGTTTCCAGCTTTTGTTTTAAAGATTCTATCTCCACTTCCGTTTTTTCCGCCTGAATCCTTCTATACCTTATCACAATTTTCATTAATTCTAATGAGCACTTGTCAAGTGTCTCTTCCCATTCTTTTTGGTATTCGGTATCAGGCGGAAAAATTGAAGGTTTGAACAGCCTCAGTCCCCTGGATATCATTTTTTTGTCCCAGTACTTTTGTAGGTTGGTGCTATCAAGCCAATGCTTTAGTTCAATTCTTAGTAAATTCTCCAATTTTACAAATTCCTCTTTCAACCCAATTTTATCCATATTGGTCTCCATACCTGGATCATCCCAGGTGGAGAAATAGTTTTGTCTCCTATTCAGCCTATTTTCATAGCTAGCGAAACAACTCATTCTGGCTGCTATCTTGTGACAAAATATGTAATGGAAGAAAAATCGGTCACTACTGTGGCCTTAGAGTGCGCCTGGAGGAGTTGTGTCGCAGAAGCTGCAGTTTCGAAAATGGGATGTCAGTCCCAAACAACAATGGTAAAGAAAAGGGGAGGGTGAAACTGCGCTAAAACTGAAATATGCAACAGGTGTAAGTAAAAGTACAAATATTTATTAATATAAAATATTGAATATAAAACATATATAAAGCGGGATTACATATCCCATAAAAGCATGAGTACCATATGCGTAATGTGTGAGATTATAGTCACCCACAATGTGCTGCACAGTCCTGAGTCCGTTCCTAGATTGCCTCTGTAGTATTGTCCCGATTCACTTGATTAGGAGAATAGTATCTCCACTCCAGGGAGCTCCTTGATGTTAGGTAGGTGCTCTACCTGGGATTAGATGATGGTACTTTTACTTACACCTGTTGCATATTTCAGTTTTAGCGCAGTTTCACCCTCCCCTTTTCTTTACCAAATATGGAGCCTGCCGACATTTTGGTCCTACAGAACCATTCTCAAGGCAGTGAGGTATCCAACAGGTAACACGTTCAACACGGTAACAGTCCCTGTTACCTTTATTGCTGTGATGACCGTTTTACAGTACCTGTTGGATACCTCACTGCCTTGAGAATGGTCCTGTAAGACTGAAACATTGGCAGGCTCCATATTTGACCCATTAAAACGGGACATCGTGCCCCTGAGAATCTCTGATGCTTTGAAGTCTGGTGAGTGCTGTTTTCCCTCACAGAAGTTTCTGTATATATATATATATATATATATATATATATATATATATATATATATATATATATATATATATACACATATAAATAAAAAAAGCTACAGGATTACCCAGAATGATGTTAAATTTTTTTGTAAATCCTGTATCATGATATAAGACAGCATTTACAATGTCAACAATGCAATGTTTACAGTTGTGATGTCAGAAATTATTGAAATAGTGAGATGCAACTTTTCACATCTGCGAATTGTGAACATGGGACATTCTGCCTGGACAGCTAACATTATAATGCGGCATCTGAGGGTGAGGATTTGGATACAAAGACAGGGTTATTTGAGATCTGCACACAACTATATTAATGCCCCATATTGTGGGGGGGGGGGAGGGGTAACAAGACTGCAGTAAAATTATTTCAGTAGCGGGGGTGCTATCCTATCCATCTTAGGGTAATTGTCGAAAAAACACAAGAAAGAAGTTGTAACGTGGACTGTTGGTAGATCTTGTTGGTAGATCTAGTACAGGTAGTTTTACCTGTACTAGACTATCAGTAATGTTTTATCAACATACTAATCAAGTCATTATTGTCAATGTTGACATGTCAACAGTTCCGACATGACAATAATTTGCACATCCACATTCTTGTTTCAGCTTGTAACTTTAGAAACAAAACACTCTGGGTGAGATTTAATAGGATGAGAGATTCAAAAAGTGGGAGATTTGGTAAGAAATCTCCAGTTTTTTTAAAGCGGCAATCATTTACACTTTTGCAGTGTAAATGATTGCCGCTTTAAAAAAAACTGGAGATTTCTTACCAAATCTCTCACTTTTTGAATCTCTCATCCTATTAAATCTCACCCTAAATATCCAAAAACCAAAGTCAATCTCTATAAAATGATTAAGATTATTAAATGACATGGCTATACTTAATATACTGTAGACACCATTATTCCATCTATAAAATATACTATGATCACTAATCATAAATGTCATAAACTGATCCAGTTGAACAAATGAGTGAGGATGTTTTATAATTAGTTTTTGCTCTGTAAAAGATAATGAAGCTAAATTTTTCTAGAAGGGATTTCAGAACCTAACGGCACGTTACTGAGTTCTCCGTATATTAATGGTTGCCAGAATAGTTTTTACCGATCCCAGTCCTTATTCCGACCTCACAGAAGGATGGTACAATGTGTGCTTTCATTAACAGACATAACCATAAATAAATTATAACAGATTTGTTATTTGAATTAAACAATTACATTTTTTTAAACATTTCATTGAAATATCATGTGGTGTTATTGTCAAATGCTTCGGGGGAAATTTACTAAGATGGGAGGTTTTATTGTAGATAGGATGTTGTATTTTTTTTAACAACTTCTAGAAGATTATAGATAGAATCTGTTCAGTTGCTATGGGTAACATCCCATCTGCAATAGAACTCACATCTTAGTAAATTTACCGCTTCAAGTCTAGGAGGTACACATATCAAACCTTCTAAAAACACCAAGTGGTAACGTTGCCCACAGCAACCAACCAACTTCTAGATATCATTATATCATTTACTAGATACATTTTATCTTATTGGAGAGAGAGTTTCATAAAAAAAAGTTAAAATGAGAGAGGGGAAAGAGAGAGAGAACGTGTCAGGGAGAAAGAAAAAAAGCAATGAGAGGGGGGAGAGAGTGAGGGCATCATGGAGAGATAGGGGTGTCATAGAGGCCCTTATTCTGATCGGTGCGGCCAGATCCGAATATGCGGCCAGGACCGTGCGTGCGAAACCCCGCCTTCCATACGGATCACCAACTCCGTCCGTATGCGGTAAGAAGCTGGCCGAACGGACCGCATGTGTATTTTTCACGGAATACGCCTCCTCCATCTCAGGGAACCTCCCCCATCATTCGATGGTCGCAGACCATCGAATGCAGGACCGAGTGGTCCACCAGCTCCCGCAACCTCAGACCACATGGACATTTTTCCGTGCAAAAGCAGGGATCTGGGCGGGCAGCTGACATCCGGCAATGTCATATGTCCGCCCCCCACACGTACGCCCAGCGTTTTCATGGGAACGCCCATGAAACGCGGGGTGTAAACATATGGTAATGAGCCCAAACTGCCCTTCACGCCCCTCTCCACCCCCTGTTCGTAGTGTACACATTTCATGCGGAATGTTGCCATGCGTCCGGCTCGCACATGCGCAGAGATGCCTCTACACATGCGCAGACACAAAACATCGGCGGCACGAACGCACGCGGATATTACCGCACCAACCAGAATAAGGGCCAGAGAGAGGTAGACAGACAGGGGAGGACAAAGTGAGAGAGAAAGAGAGGGGTGTGAGATAGAGTGTCAGGGAGGGGGATAGAGAGAGAAAGAGAGACAGTGTTAGAGCAACAGACAGTGTTGGGGAGAGAGAAACAGCGTCAGAGAGACAGTATTAATGTCAGAATGGGAGAGAGAGAGAGAGGGAGAGACAGCGTTGGGGGGGACAGTGTCAGGGAGAGAGATAAAGAGTGGGAAAGTATCAAAGAGATAGAGGGGGAGAAAGTGACAGAAAGAAATAGACATTGGGAGTGAGAGACAGTGTCGGACAGGAAGAGATAGAGAGAGAGAGAGAGACAGTGTCAGGAGGAGAAAGGGAGATGCAGCATCAGAGGAGCTCCACCCCCAGCTGCGTTCCTGAAGTAGGAAGAGGGTAAGCTTAAATTGGAAATTAGCCTGCAAGAATATATGAATACTTTCTGTATAAAAATGGAGACAAATTAGCACAGAGGAAGGCAGTTATATAACTGAGTAGAAAGAAAAACACTTCTATAAGCTATGTATATATATTCTGACTATATAGTAATAACAAAGAAATATATACTTCATATATGAATATGTGCCAGGAAGTACATTTGCTATACACCAAAGAGATAACATCAAGAATAGCAATAGCTAAAATGACTCTCAATAACATTAATCTCTACAAGCGCTGAAGCCGGTTCTAACTGTTACTGCAATAACAAATCATGGATAGATTAAGTAGTTTATTAGAGCAGAATATCTCCTGAGAACTAAGCAATAAGAACCAATTGGGATAATAAGATATTCTCTTTATGCCAAAGGATGATTGTACTGTAATCCATACAATTTGCGGAGAATAGATTGTGACAATGTAATATCTTGTATTATAGACGACCCATTGCAGGGGCGTAGCTAAGGGTTCATGGGCCCTGGTGCGAAAGGTCAGCTTGGGGCCCCCCTACATACAACAAAATTAAAATCTCTGTCTGTTTATATTTCAATACTCTATTTGTAATCTCCCATATGTATTTCGCTTCAAAATATGGCTGATTCCTCATACCTGTAAATGAATTCTGTCTCCATACCCCTATACCCACCACACACACTACTCCCCCTGTCCACTCACATACGCCCCATATCCTTACATAACCTATTTCCCATGTGTTCCCAAATACACCCCATACCCTCTACCCCCAACATACCCTACTCACCCTAATCTCCTACAAACACTCCATATACCACTACCCCAAACACATCCTGCACTTCAGCTCTCGTCCCCCAACAATCCCCCCAATAACCCTCAATCCCCACCACACACACCCCATTCTGCCCACATACAGCACAGGAGCCCTGCGGAAGCAAGTTCTCACCTGTAAGCTGTAATGGCATCACACTGCTGTCTCCCCAGGTACAGCTACTCCTCATCTTCTATAATTGCACCATGTGCTTTTCCACCCCAGCTCCCGTGCATCCCGTTACTGCCGCTGGCTGGTTGGTGAAGAGGGGGAGGGTCGGCAGTCGGCACCATCCTGTTTCCTGTTAATGTGCAGGGGGTTGTAGGCTGGGCTCACGGACCCCCAAAGCTCATGGATCCCAAGCGCACTACCAGGGGTCGGATGGGAGCCAGTGAGAGGGGCGGGCTCGCCTCCCAGCGGCACAGCTCCTCTGCATGCTGCTGTGGCTGCGGCGCTGCCAGTAACTGCGCTGAACGGCGGAGGTGATTAATAGCCCCCCTCTGTTCCTATCCATTACGGCAGCAGCGCTCTCCTCTCTCTCCCTGCTGCCGCCGCTAGCACAGAGCGGCAGCAGGTCCACTAACTTATGCCGCTGCTCTCCCCAGGCTCAGAGCGGAGTTAAGGCGTACGGCACACAGGGAGGGCAGGGATGCCATTGCGGTGCGCGGCTCCGCCGTCCCTACGCCTCTGACAGTGGCGGGGGTTGGGCCCCCCTGGCTCAGGGGCCCGGTCGCAGGTGCGACCGCTGCGACCCCTGTAGCTACGCCACTGACCCATTGTGATTATACTGTAATGGGATATACCAAGAGAATAGAGAAGAATCGCATATTCCAGGCTATTGATTTGTCCCATCAGAAAACATCACAACATGTTTCTTGCTAGTCTGGTCATTAATAACGTCTGTAGTACAGTATGTCATTGCTGCTTGTTTATTATCAGTTAACTACTGTATGTTATTGTTAACTGAGCCTCTGGAAAAGGGAAACAAAAGCTAAATATTATTTTTAATTATTTTGCATTCTGTTATACTTACAATAGACTCAAAAAGTTAAAAAAACGTTAATTGACTTTTACTTTATTAGAAGGTAGCTAAATCTGTCACGAAACAAATTGACAATAGTTTATTCAGTTAAATACCCTTTAGTTAATAACAAATTTCAATATACTGCCACACACAGGATTCGAATCCATAACCTTTTGCATTCCAATCAAATACCTTTCTCATGAGCTATTTGATCCAGCATTACACACTAAGGATAGAAAGGGCCTGATTTAGACCTGGTTTCTAGGCTGCGTGTGTTTGCAGCCTAGCAAACAGGTAAACACTATCAACCCCATGACACATGAATCCCCTCGCTAGCATGTGCTCGCTCACCATCAAATGGTTTTTCTGCCATTCTCTAATAAAAGTCAGTTTAGAGTGAAGTTCCTCAGCACAGATAGGATGGGAGGGTGGAATGTCAGCACTGTTGGTTCAGGAGGATCTGCATCTGGGATCTCGATGACCGTAGCCATAGAAAGCGCTCAACAGCATCCCATCACCCCCCAGGGATGGAGTGCACTGGGACAAGAGTGCAGAGCCAATCAACAGCTTTGAAAGCTAACCAGGGTCTGAAATCTCAGGATGCACTTTCCATGCTGCAGGCAACCCAGGACAGACCTGGGAATAACCCTGGTTGCGCCTTTTATCGGAGTCCCAACAATTGTGGCCCTGGTGGAACTTTCACAGTGATTTATCTGGCTTGCATCATCTCCACTGTCCTATAATGTTGGAAGATGCAGCCTCTGGCCTCGGCACCCCCACGAAACAAAGGAACACATCAGATATAATTCCTCTGTCTTATTGGTATATGTGAGGAAACTTCTATACCATTTGCTGGTCTGTTAAGTAAATTGCATTCAATTTTTATCACTTGTACAGCAGTCCTTTAGTACCCTCTGCTGGTTTATTGAATGAATTACACTCCGTTTTTATCATCTATACAGCAATCTCTTTGTACTATCTGCTGGTTTATTGAGTGTATTGCCTTCAGTTTTTATCATTTATGTAGCAGTCTCAGAGGAGTATCTGCTGGTTATTGAGTATATTACATTCAATTTGTATCACTTATACAACAATGAGCGGGATCACTTATATAGTAATCAAGGGGTATCTGTGTAGCACTGTTGTATTACATGTATCTAGGAGGGCATATAATACATATATTCACAGGATTTATATATCTTTTCCTATCTTTCTCTTAGGGTGTGACTAATTCCGTACAGTGGTGTAAATTTGTCCCAGAGGCAAGATGAATATTGGTGCCCCCCACACACGCGCGCACACACACACACACACACACACACACACACACACACACACACACACACACACACACACACAAACAACCAACGTTATTCAAAATATATAGTCTGTTATGTAATATATATTATATACTGTATATATACACAAAAAGAGAGGGAGAACACATATATATTTCAGAACTCAGCCACAGAAACAACTTTGATGGCTTTCAATTAATGGATTTAAACGCGCAGTGGTGGAGAGGTGCCCCCTTGAGGGCAGGAGCCTGGCGGCAGATGACTCCATTGCCTCCCAGAGTTCTGCCTCTGATTCCGCACACCTTTATACCTCTTCCTCTATTTCCCTTTAAAGCCTAATTATTTTGTTAGTGCTTTGGGAATCTTATAATACAGTGCTATATGAACAGTCAATATCACATTTGGAATATCAGGCTAACAAGCTTTTCAGAATGAGTTTCAGAATGAGTTTAATAGGCCTCCTGCTGTGTGGTACGATACGTACACATGTGCAGTCTTTCGATAATTGGCCGCCATGCAAATCTGCACAGCAGCGGTCAGTTTGAATAACCCCCTTTACCCACAGGGTCCGATTTCGCTCCCCCAGGCCAATGGCGTGGGTTTGCCCATGCACAAACCTCCAAATATACACTGCTTAGCGAGCAGGTCTGAATTACCCACAAAGT